>NC_082639.1:12117575-12420606 GCF_028023285.1 Balaenoptera ricei | reverse complement strand
TGGGGCCGGTGTTGCTCTTTTATTTATTTATTTATTTATTTATTATTTTTTATTTTTGCTCTTTTATTTTAAATAGAGTGGTCAGCTAAAGGAGGTGAGGGAGCCAGCCCTGAAAACTGAGTGGGGGGAGAGAGTGATCCAGGCAGAGGGAGAAGTAGGTGCAAAAGCCCTGAGGCAGGGCTGCCCTATTCCTGTATCCAAATTCACTTATGCCAAAGGTCTTGATGAGGCACCTTCCCTGCAGCTGATAGCCTTTGAAGGTCAAGAGGAGTGATTAGTGGGACTTCCCTGGTGGTCCAGTGGTTAGGACTCCGCGCTTCCACTGCAGGGGACACGGGTTCCATCCCTGATTGGGGAACTAAGATCCCACATGCCTCATGCCCCGTCCCCCCCCCAAAAAAGAGAGAGAAGTGATTAGTGAGAAGGTGTTTACACTGAGCTATGAGTCAGAAGACCAGGGCTGTAGTCTTCACGCAGTCTCTGTGACCTCCAGCAAGTTCTTTCCCCTCTGTGGCCTCAGTTTCCTCCTTTGTAAAATACAGAGATTGGACTTGATCTCCTAAGACTCCATTTCAGTGGCCATGCTATGACTCGGTCAGGGGAGGGGGGGTGGTCCCAGCAAGGGCTTTGGAGATACTTTTGCCCCCTCAGGCTCCTGACCTTGAGCAAGTGACTCTGACTTCTCTGAAACTCAGTGTTCTCTGTAGAATGAATGGGGGTACAATCCCTGCTTCTCAGAGTGCTTGTGTGTATATATGAGGTGGTGCTGCAAAGCTCTTAGATCAGGGCCTGGCACATAATCGGGGCTCAACAAATGGGCTCTGCTTTTACTTAGATTTTTTAATAGTTTATTTTTCTTAATATTTATTTATTTATTTGGCTGCACCGGGTCTTAGTTGCAGCACGCGGGATCTAGTTCCCTGACCAGGGATCGAACCCGGGCCCCCGGGCCCCCTGCATTGGGAGCGTGGAGTCTTAACCCAAGTCCCTACTTTGATTTTTTAAAACACCTGGTTAAGGACTGGCACTCAGAGAAGGGAGAAAGGCCAGTGGTCCGGGGATCAGAGAAGGCTTCTGGGGTCGGGGGGGGGGGGGATGCCTAAGCTGAGTTTGGAAGGGGAAGAGGATGTGGCCAGATGGGGAAGAGGAGGCCAAGAGGAATGAGGGGTGTCGTCCGGGAGCCAAGAGCAGGAGGAAGGGGGCTCTGAATCCAGGTGCGAAGCAGGCAGAAGATGGGCGCCCAAGCGACACTGATCAGGGACACACCTCACTCCCGCCATTCCTCCCAACTGAGGCCCCACCCCACCCTGAGGCTCTGCCCCTTATCCAGGCCCCACAGGCAGGATTTGCAGGGAACCCACTTCAAAGGATCCCAGGAAGCTTGAGCAAGTCCCAAAGGAAGCGGCACAGCCTCTGACCCAACTCTGGGGATGGGGGAAGCCCCACAATTACGGGAGGGCTTCTTCCCACACTGCCCCCGTCCAAATGAGGGAGCCCACATTTAAGTTCCCCTTCCCTGACCATCTCACTGGCGAAGGGGAGCTCAGTAACACTTCTGCTCAGGCAAGTTCACCCCAAAAACCTCGCCTGAAAAGCTGAACTTCAAGTCCCGCTTTGCGGTTGCAACTGGGGAGTGGGTTCCTTTGAAAAAGATGGAGTCCTAGTACCTGCGTGGTACTAGGTACATTTACTGAGCACCTACTGTATGCCAGTCTCCATGGGGCATGGCAGGATGGAATAAAACTGGGCTTCTATCCCTCAAGGAGCCCCCTGCTTAAAGGGGAGGGAAGGTGAGGAAGTAATTATAACCCAGTGTGAGAGCTGAGGTCTGTTCCAGGGTGAGACGACTTATTTGCCTGGGAGTGCCCAGCTGGCTTTTCCAAGTGACTTTTGATTATAAAGGTAACAGTAGCTAAAATGTAACGCTCACTCACCCTGTGCCAGACACTGCGCTAAGGGTTTAACGTATAATCTCGTTTAATCCCAGCAGCAGTCCTGGAGGGTGGAAACCATTATTATCATGCCCATTTTACAGATGTGGCAGTTGAGATTATAAGGCTTGCCCAAAGCCACACAGTTGGTTAAATGGCAGAGTCCAGGTCTGCTGGACCCATCACTCATTCATTCATTCATTCACCCACCGGATCTGTCACGGCACACGCTGTAGGCCAGGCGCTCGCCTCCATTTGGGGGCTCCAGTGTCTCTTCTGTGTTGCTCCAAGGTAAGCCTTGAAGAAGGAATAGGAGTTGCCAAGGTGGAAAGGGCATCCAGGGAGAGGGTATAGCTTGGACAATGGGATGCAGGCATGAAAACACATGGTGTGTTCAAAGAAACACAGCTAGACCGGGCTCTGGACTGAAACACACTTAACTTTTTAGTTTTACCTCTGCCATGTCCTGGCTGTATGACTCTAGGCAAGCAAGTTCTCTCTGAGTCTCACTTTCTTCACCTGCAAAAATGGGGACAATATTAATCCTTCTGGGGCTTCTGGGAGGATTAGATGAGTTTGCATAGGTAAAAGTGGCTTGGCACGTAGTAGGCCTTCGAGAAAATGAATTGAAAGAATGGAGAGAACTGATTTAGAGGGTCACCATCAAATGTGAGCACCTCTTGAGTGACTCCTTGTACGGGGCACTGTTCTAGCTGATGCCAGGATTGCAAAGGGGTGTTGGATTCGTTCCTTGCCTCGGGGAGCTTACAGTCTAGTTGAGAGACAGTTCAGAGGCTCCGAAGACAAGAAAGAGTTGAGCTGGCTGAGGCCAGGGTCCTGGAGGGCATGTGGTACAGGGGTTCCAGAGGCTCAAGGGAGGGCCTGATCCCTGGGGCCTTCACTGCAGAGGTACTCATTGGACTGGCCTTGAAGACTCCAGCATTATGATTCCAGGCATCTGGGCTGGGGCGGCTCTTTGGGTTCTGTGGAATTCAGTGTTTTGAGAGGCAGTGGAAAGAGGTACCTGGGAGGGGGTGTGCCGCATTCAGGCTGCCTGGGCTAGAACGCTAGTTGTTCTCCAGCTTTTACAAGCAAGTCTGATCCTCTGCAAAAGGGCACAGTAACAGTGCTCACCTCATGGGTGAAACTATTGTTTCAATGTTTATCTTTGTCGTCTGGTTGCCACCAGCCCCTAGCCAAGTCCTAGCAAAGGGTGGGCACCTGAGCAGGCTGGTGGGCTGGAGGTGGGGATTAGGAGGTGAGGCCTGTGCAACCACACACACACACACACACACACACACACACACACTCAGGCTCCACCTGCCTGTATGGGAAGGCTTACTTGCTGCAGTGGCTCTCAGGCCCTGAGGGCTCTTTGGGGCCTTTATGGGGTAATTCCATCTCCATCAGGGTTTATTATGTCACTATAAATACCACTTTTCCATGCGCTTTATAAGACTCACCGACTCACCGAAGAACTTTCCTCCTCAGCATCCAGTCACCCAGAGTGGGAAGGACTCAGGGTGAGACAGGAAGAGAGGGAAGGGCGTTGTCACCAGGTGAGTGACTAAAGACCAAGGAGCTGCCCCCACTCCACGCCCTGCTGCCGTCTCACATACCACCCTTCCCACACGCCTCTGCTCATGTCCCGTGTCATAGATGAGCCACACTTAGCTCTGGGCTCTCAGCCCACAGGTAGGCACATCCTCCAGGCACTCAGCCCACAGCCAACAGGGCCTGCCTGCACCCCAGCATGTGGGTTCGACCTTGTGGGACCACACATGGAAACCCACACATGCAAACCCACACATGCCACACAACGACGTTCACACGACGTCGAACTTGCCAACACCTTCATTCACTCATCAGTTCATACATTCAGCAAAGGTTTGCTGAATACCCACTATGTTATCAGACGCTGTCTCTTTTCCAGAAACATCCCTGCCCTCTTGGACCGCATCTTCTAGTGACGCGTCCAACATTCAGAGCCTGCAATGGTATGTAACACACATGTACAGAGTCTTACATACAACATACAGGAAATATTACGCTCACCACACAATGTCCATAGCCCAGAGGGTCCAATACAAAATGCAAAACACTTATCCATACCATGTTACACACACACACACACACACACACACACACACACACACCCCTCACCGGCCATGCACAGCACCCTGTGCACACCGCCCGCCCCACCTGCTACAGATGCTGCTTCCTCTGGCTGCACCACGTGTGACCATAATAACAGCTGAGATTTAACAAGCACGTTCCGTCATCCTGGCTTCTGCAGTTAACATGCATGATCGTATTTGATCTTCACAGTAACCCTCTGAAGTAGGTTTATACATCTTCCAGATGAGCAAACCGAGCCTCCAAGAAGTGAAATGTCCAAAAACTCATAGGCTGACTCCACAGCCTACAGTCTTGACCACTGCCAAGTATGGCACACTCACAGTCACACGCAAATCCTCTCATGTCCACACATGCTCACACACACACATGTCCACGCACTCAGTCTCATGGACACTCGCGCACTCACACACTCTCAGAAGACCAAGGCTCTCCTCCCATCATCTTGGTCAAAGGCTTTAATTATACTACCCCAACACCTGTAATTAACCCTCCCACCCCCTTCCAAGGGAGATGTCTGGACCCGCTTCCCAAGGGCTGGCGCCAAGGCCGAGGGGCCAAGATGTCCACATCTAGCAGGGAGGACCTGGGTACCAGAGTAACTCAGTGTGGCTGTCTGGTGAGCAGGTCCAGGAGAGTCAAGAAGAGGATGGGGTGAAAGAGAACGAGGTGGGCAGAGGGGGTTGTAGCCTCCCAGGAAGCCAGGCTTGCTACAGCTGCTCCTCTTGGACTGGACTGGCCAAATGGCGATTGGGCAACAGGCAACCGTGGGTGGCCAGGCAGGCAGGAGAGAGGGCATTTCCTGTTTGTTTCACTAGCACCAGCCACTTCTGTCAGGAGGGGAGATAAGCTCATGGCTGAGGAACCGATGGGGAGAGGCCCCTTGAAGGGACAGGTGGGAAGCAGGTGTCCTGTCCTCCAAAGTGTCAAAGCAGACCAACTGATTCTACCATGCCAGGGTTGGGGCATAGGGGTGCTCTACCCAGCAGCCTCTTGCCCACCCTTTCCCAATATGGGCAGTGGTTAAAGCAGAGACTACCCAGATTCAAATCCTGGCTCTACTACCTTGAGCTGTGCAAACTTTGGGCATATTGTTTAAGCTGTTGGAGCCTCGGTTTACTCGTCTGTAAAATGGGGATAATGACATCTACCTCCCAGATGAGAATTAAAGGAGATCATGCATGTCTGACTCGTTTTTAGACGAGGTTGCTCTCAGATTACTGTATTCTTAGAGGCCCCTGAGCAGAGAAGCTCTCCCTGACCTCCAATGGTTTGGTGCACAGTTTAGAAATCCCAGGAAGAGGGGCATCTGGGTCTATTTGGAGCTCTCTTTCCAGGCAAGCTGCTAAGCAGGCAACTGCTTCTTAACCCTCCAGGCCATTTCAGTTCAAGCCTTCGGGCCAACGTTGAGCTCGGTCCCAGAGTGCAAAGGGTGAGAGTGGGGGATGGCTCAGCGCAAAACCATCCCCACGTCTGGGCCGAGGATTCCCGGCTCAGAGATCCTCGAGGACTAGCCCTGGTTGCACTGGCGCTTGGAGGCGCTCAAACTTGGAAGGACCTGGGGGGCGCCAGCGAGTCCAGCGGGCCCAAAGAGCCCCTCCAAACCCCTCGGGACTTCCCTTTCCTTCTCGCCGGGTGCCAGCCCGGCCCCTTTAAAGACATTCCTGAGGGCGTGGCTTCGTTGACGTCAGCGCGGGGCATGAATGAACAGGAGCCGGTTCTCACTCAACTTCCATTAAGCACTCGGGGCAGAAGTTACGCGCAGGCGGCAGGAGGGAGACGGACATCGAGGCCTGCGCGCGGGCGTGCGGGAGCCGGGCACGGAGAATCGGGCTGAGAGCGAGGAGCGCGGCATGGAGCGTCTGGCACCCCGCGCCTGCCTCGTCCTCCTGTGGGGCTGCCTGCTGGCCGCGGCTGCCGCGGCGCAGGGCAAGGAAGGTGAGTGTGCGCGCCGGCGGCCACCCGGCCCGACCCAGCCGCGGCGGCCGGACCCCCGGACCCCCGCTCCTCCCGGAGCCAGGCGCTCCTGGACGCGCGCAACTTTGGAAACTGACCTGGCGCCGCCCAGTCCCGGAGTGCTGAGGTCGGGAGGACTTGCTGGCTGCGATCGGGATGAATCTGGGACCCCCCCCCCCCACCACCGGGGGTTATAGGGGCTCCGGGGACTAAGAGGTTGGGGCCCGGGCGCGCGGGGTTCAGAGGCCGCAGAGAAGGGGACCCGGAACTCTACTCAATGCTCTGTGGTGACCTAAATGGAAGGAAATGTAAAAAAGAGGGGCTATATGAACCTATAACCGATTCACTTTGCTGTACAGCAGAAACTAACACAACGTTGTAAAGCAACTATACTCCAATAAAAATTTAAAAAAAGAAAGAAAGAAAGAAAAGGAGGACTCAGGGCGGCCACACGGTTGCAGCCAGGGTGGCGGTTTCAGGAACGCGTCCCGGTGGGGGCTCGGGGTCCCTGGGAGAATGGGCTACCTGGGGGCCTTTCCGCCGGCTCAGCTTCACGGTGAATTCGCTAAGCTGCTTGCCCCGATTTTGTGGAGAAGGCGTTTCTGTGGAGGCCCCTCATTTTGGGGAGGGGTCTCTTCGACAGGCGAGGAGACAGACCCCTGCAGAAGCCCCAGCTCCCTGAGATTTTCTCCACGCCCCCTTATGCCTCCAGTCGGGCAGGAGAGCTTGCGGGGAGTTTCGGGCCAAGCTGTCCACGCACAGCCTTCCTTCCTTCCCTCCCCGCACTCACAGGCTCGGGGGGCAGGCTCGGGGCCGCAAGCGTGGACAGGAAGTCCCAAAGTCAAGCGTTCTGAGCAAGGGGTGACTCAGAACGAGGAAATGCGGCTGGTGGGGGCGCGGCCTCCCAAGGTGTGGAGCCGTCACCCCAGGGCCACCAGGGAGTCCGGGCACCCGGGGGTGGGGGACTGCATCACCCACCCCCGCCCCGGCGCTCCCGCTGCCGCGCTGGGCGAGGGGCCGCAGACTTTGCCCTGGGCGGGGCGGGTGGTGGGTGGGGACGTTGCCCCTCGGCTAGGGTCGCGGAGAGGATGGGGGCTCTTGCCCTTGGCCGAGGACCTTCCTGTCCACCCAGCCGAGGCCGGTTTCAGTTTCCGACTGAGAACGAGTTTTGCCCGCTCTCCGGGGCCGAGGGAGGTTTCCGCAGGCTCCACCAGGGGGAAGTGCGGAGGAAGCCCTGGCCCGGTGAGAAGTTTCCTTGAGGCTTGCCTTCCTTTTCCGCCTCCCAAACTGGGGTTGGAGGTTTTGCTGTTCCAAGTTGGGAGGAAAAGAGGCCAGAGCTGGAACTCTTGGAGGGTGGAGGCGGGGGTGGCATCCTGTCGCCCTCCCTGAATCACTCAGGGTTTCTAGTCCCAATGTGCTGGAGGAGTGGGCGGCAGGGATTTCTGTGATCCTCAATACCTGCCCCCCCGCCCCCCCCCCCCGCTTTTCGTCCTCCCCCTTCCTGGGGGATTGCGGTTGGAGAGAACGGGAGAGACAGCTGGATTCACTACAGGCCTTTCTTGAAGGCTGCCCGTGGCGGGTGGGGGGATTAGGCAGGAGGGATGCTACTGGGCGATTGTTGTGCTGCAGGCTTGTCCTTGTGCCCCTCTGCCGAGCCCTCCCCAGCCTAGATGACTAGTGCCCCCCAATGGAACGGGGGAGGAAAAGGACAGGGGAACATTCTTCCTTAGGCTTCAAGAGTCCCTGTGAAGGACTCCCTAAGGAGGTGTGCCTGTAGTGGGGGGGTGGGGGAGTGATGGCCCAGCTGCCGGGATTCTGGCTGGATGTGCTGGATCTGCCTGGGGCTGGGTTTCGGGGTGCAGAGACGCAAGTCCCTTCAACCCTTCACCCAGGCTGCTCTTCGCTTCCCTTCTCCTCCCCCGTGAGTGGAGGAGCCAGGCTGCCTTGGGAGACCCAGATGGAGCCTGTTAAATTCTCAACAGCCACTGAATCTGTCCTCCTTTTACAAATGGGGAAACAGGGAGGCCCAAGCCCTCCCTCAGTAGGGCCCTCTGTATAGGGAGGGTTAGGTCTGAGCATCTGGCTTCTTGGGCTGCCAGAGCCCAGGGCCGCCGCACCCGGTTGTGTGGTGTGTTTTTCTGAGAAGTGAGAATAGCTGGGCAGGGGTGCAGGGCTTGCTGACTTGAGGTGCAGCTGGGAGGTGGGCTGGAGAGCACTCAGGAGGCCTGGAAAGTCCTTGGCTTCTTGATTCCGTAAGAGCCCAATGTGCCCTCTGTCCCCTTCCCTTTTTCTTCTTCATTCTTCCCCCTCCCCGCCCCCCCAGCCCCCTGCCTCCCTGCTTCTTTAGGAATTAGCTGGTCTTGGTTCAGTAGGGATGGGGGGAGCAGGGAGGTGACACTAGGGGAGTGGGTGGTCGCACTGCCTTTGAGTAAAGAGCCCTAAAATAATATGGACCCAGAAGGATGACATTTATGATGGAACTTCAGACTGAGAAGGAGGTTTTCCTGGGGGTGGGAGGAGGGACGGGGGGGCTCCTGGATGAGCCCTGCTTAGCCCAGGCTTCTCAGTGAAGCCTTTGGGGCTAGCCGAGGGGCTGTTGGCCCCCGCCCCTTCCAGGGGAGCAGGAGCCTCAGACCCTGGAAGCCGCACCCGTGCGTCAGGGTGGAGGGACCCGGGCTGGGCGCCTGTTCCTGGTGATCGGTTCTAGGGAATTTCCCTGGGAGGGGGCTCCTTCCTGTGTGAAGGCTTCTTTTCTTCTCCGATGAGCCCTGTGATATTTCTAGAGCCAGGTCTGGGTCTGGAAGGGCAACGAGCTCTGGCAGGGGTGGTGGGGGTCCCTCCGTGCCAGGTTAACCCTTCAGAGCCTAGGAGCCATGAGCCCCCTTCCCCAGGGGCGCAGACTGCAGCTTCCCACCCCTCTAAGGAAGGGGGATGTGCAGGACCTTGAGGAACACTCACCTTTGTCCGCCTACATACCCAGCTGGAGCCAGGAGCCCCCAGATTCCTTCCTGTGTAGCCAGAACATTCCATTTGCTAGTGGGGTTAGTGAGTTTTCCAAGCCTGAGCCTTGGGCATGTCCGAACAAATCCCTGCCCCTACCCACCCCCCAGCCACCCTCCCCTGTCCCCTCAGCCTTGGGGCCGGTGCCACATCGGATTTCCTCTCCCTGTCTGGGCTGTGAGGCCCTTCCTAGAGAGACTTGGCCTGGGTCAGCAGCGGTCAGGTGGCAGTGCTTCATCCCCAGGCCTGGGGGCCTTCAGCCCAGGGGAGCAGGGCAGTCTGTCCTCAGGAAAGGGTTTCTCAGACTCTACTCAGGCCCCTCTCCCCCTCCCCTCCCCATCTCTCTAAATCGGGCCCATCTCTGCCTGCCCGGGATTCCACCCTTAGAGTCATTCTTCCAGGCCTAGGCCTTGAGGAATGCACCTTCTTGAGGCCGTATTCCTCATGCTCCAGAGTCCAAAGGAAGTAAGGACTTGGTCCCTTCCCCCCTCCACCTTAGGGTTTTACTCTCGGAATCCAGGGACCTTGTGTAGGGTTCATGCCTCAGTTTCTCCAATCTCGTTATCCTCCAGGGAGGGTAGCTTCTATTGGCAGCTACCTGGACCTTACTTGGAAATGGAGGAGGGGGCCATAATGGGGTCTTGGGTCTTGGGTCTTGGCTGTAGCCCCTGAGCCTGGCAGAACCCGGGGTGGACCAGTGGGAGGTGTCCAAGGGGAGGGCTGGGTCTAGGGAAGCCCCTGGCAATGTGTCCTTCCCTCAGGCTCCAGATGCCTCTCTGGGGATAGTGTGGTCCTGGCACCTGGTTCCTCTGGGCCTGGAAGTCCCCTTTAAGGGTTTCCATCCCCGGTCCCCTAGCACCCCTGGCAGGGCAGTGGCCAGGGTGTGAGGGACGGGGGCAGCGGGAGCGATTTTCCCAGGGAGGGGACCTCGCCAGCTGTGTGTATCTTTGGGTCCCTCCTAAAGGCCCCTATGGGTTCAGGGCTTTATCCTGCCGGCTCTGTGGCTTTTGTGGTGGGAAGATGGGTTTCCAGACACCCCCCACTGATCCTGCTCCCCTCCCTGGAGCTGTTCCCACCTGTGAACAGCTCTCTCCTCTTGGAGGGCCGTGAGACATGCGTGTACATACGTGTGCTGCATAGGCATGTGCTACGTGGCCTGGGCGGGGCTGAGGGTGTTTTGTGCTGTGTGTGTGTGGAGGGGACGTGGCAGGAGCGGACCAGAGTGCCTCCAAGGCCCACGTGCATGTGAAGTGCTGTGGAGGGGCCCCGTTTCAGGAAGCAGATGGGGCAGCGTGGTGTCACTTAATAGCCCTGCTCACCCCAGCTCTCTACCCAGCTGTTGTTCCCCTGCTGGGCCGAGCTCTGTCCTGCTCTGCCCAGCTGGGGGCTGCTGAGGGGGCGGCGTGGGCTGGGAGACATGAGGCCTCACCCAACCTGCTCTGTGACTTTGACTAGGTCCCATCCCTTGCCTGGAGCTCTGCTTCCCTGTTTCTGGAGAGACGGGTCTCTTGGACATGGTGACCCTGTGTGGTGGGGTCTCTCTCTGAGGGCTGAGGAAGCCTTCAAGGCTTCTTGGGATTCCTGGGGGACTCTCACCTTTTCCACCATGGCCTGACCCCTGAAGATACCCCCAAGCTCACCCAGTGCCCTCTCTCATCTCTTCCAGTCGTCCTGTTGGACTTTGCTGCAGCTAAAGGGGAACTCGGCTGGCTCACACACCCATATGGCAAAGGGGTAAGCCTTCAGGGTGCGGGTGTGGGCATGAGGAAGCTGAGACCCAGGGAGGATGGGGCCTGGCCCAGATCAAACAGCTCAGCCAGGGTTCAAACTCAGGTTCCTGCTTCTCACACCAACTGGGCAGGCTGGGGTTGGAAGGTGGGGAAGGGGTCCGAGAGGTGGAAAGAGCTGGGGAGACAGCTGAAGGCCCTAGCAGAGCAGGACCCTTGCTTGGATGCCCCAGAAGGCTGATGGTCAAGAGGGATCCCCTCTCGCTCCCTTCATTCCCCTCTTGGGTGGGAAGGGGTTAAAGGCTCCCCCTGCCTTTGAGGTCCCAGCCCAGGAAGTGAGGGGTGAGGAAGAGACAGGGAATGTGGGCTCCCAGGTCCCCACAGCCCCGGGAAACCAGATCAGGTTCCTTCCTGCTGGGCCCTCTCCCTGCTCCTCCAGCTGTTGTTTCCCTTTCCTGCTCGGGGTTGAGTTTGTTTTGCCTCCTTCCCACCCAAGTTCATTCCCTCCCCCTCCCCCTGCCCTGCCCTGCTGTGACCTGGACTGGTGGGCAAGACCCCAGGGTCCTCTCCCTGGCTTTGCCTGTGCCTACCGTGTGGCCTTGGGGAGGATACTGCTGCTCTCTGGGCCTCAGTTTTCCCCTTGTTGAATTTGTTCTGGGGCCTTAGCTGGGGAGAGCGGTGTCTCCAGGGGGATAGCTGGGGACAGTTTCTATTGCTGGCCAGATCTGCGGAGTCAGGCACTAGTCCCTGGTCACCTTAGCTCCGAGGAGGCCTGGAGTCCACTCTAGTGGATTTCCAGGATCCTGGAATGTTCAGCTGGGAGAGAACACAGATCACCTAATGCAACCAGTCATTATATTGAGTGGGAAACTGAGGCCCAAGGGCATCTGAGGCCCGTGTGACACAATGCAGCCCAGGTCTTTTTCCTTGGCCCCTTCTGGTTTTTTCATTCATTTGCTCATTCATTCAACAAATACTTTCCTGAGTACCTACTCCATTTCAGGTAGGCCCTGGGGATACAGAAATGAACTAGATGCAGTCTCTGCCCTAAGGAGCTCAGAATCTCGTGTGGGAGCCAGATGTAATTGTCACCACTTAGGTGCTAAGATAACAGAGACTGTGGGAGCCAGGGGGAAGCACTTGCTCCAATCTTGGCCCAACCTGGGAAGTCTTCCTGGAGGAGGCTGAGCAATGTTCTGAGGAGTGATGGGGGATCATCCATTGTTTCTGACTTAACCTCTTCCCCGCTACTCACACACCTCTACACAGTGAATTATAATGATAATAATAATAGGGATAATAATGATAATGATACCCGCTGCCTTGTATGACTGTCACCCACACCAGGCAATGTGCTCAGCATTCGATAGACATCTGTCATTTATCTTCACAGCAGTTCTGTGAGGTAGTTCTTGCCCCCATTGTACAATGGGGACTTTGAGGCTCAGAGCATTTAAGTGATCTGCCTGAGGTCACATGGGACCCCCAGCCTCCACCCTCAGCCCACTGTCTAATATACGGGTTCATCACTGCAACACTGGGGTCAGGGACACCAGGGGGTCAGATCCAGCTCAGCCACTTGTAGTGTGTGACGGTGACTTGAAGCCCCTCCCTGGGCCTCAGTTTCCTTCCCTGTAGAATGAGGACAGCAGGAGCCATAGAGCAGCCTCCTGATGCCCAGCTCTGCCACCTGGGCAATGCCTCTGGGCCTCAGTTTCCCCCAGGCACCTGCCCACACTAACCTGTCGGCCCCGTGCAGTGGGACCTCATGCAGAACATCATGGACGACATGCCCATCTACATGTACTCCGTGTGCAACGTGGTGGCCGGCGACCAGGACAACTGGCTCCGTACCAACTGGGTATACCGCGGTGAGGCTGAGCGCATCTTCATCGAGCTCAAGTTCACCGTGCGTGACTGCAATAGCTTCCCTGGGGGCGCCAGCTCCTGCAAGGAAACCTTCAACCTCTACTACGCCGAGTCTGACGTGGACTATGGCACCAACTTCCAGAAGCGCCAGTTCACCAAGATTGACACTATCGCGCCCGACGAGATCACGGTCAGCAGCGACTTCGAAGCACGCCACGTGAAGCTGAACGTGGAGGAACGCTCCGTGGGGCCGCTCAGCCGCAAGGGCTTCTACCTGGCCTTTCAGGACATTGGTGCCTGCGTGGCGCTGCTCTCTGTCCGCGTCTACTACAAGAAGTGTCCCGAGAAGCTGCAGGGCTTGGCCCACTTCCCCGAGACCATCGCGGGCTCCGACGCGCCCTCCCTGGCCACCGTGCCTGGCACCTGCATGGACCACGCTGTAGTGCCGCCCGGGGGTGAAGAACCCCGCATGCACTGTGCAGTGGATGGCGAATGGCTGGTGCCCATCGGCGAGTGCCTGTGCCAAGCAGGCTACGAGAAGGTGGAGGATGCCTGCCAGGGTGAGTGACGGCGCTGGGGTGGCAGAGAAAGGGGGTACTGGGGTGGAGGCTGTGGTCCGGGATCTGGTCTCAGCTCTGGGATGTGGGGATCTTCGTAAGGTTGTCCCTGCTCAGACATGGAGTGGTTCTGTTAGTGAAAATCTCGGAGGCTTCCTGGCCTTATGATTGGATTCACTCATTCACCGAGAAGGAATACATTGAGAAACAGTATGGAGGTTATGAGTGAAGACTCTTGGAAAGAATACCTGGGTTCAAATCCCAGGTCTACATTTAGCTGTGTGACTTTAAGCCAGTCCCTTAACCTCTCTGTGCCCGGGTTTCCTCATCTGTAAAATGGAGATGAACATAGCGCCCATCTTGTAGGGCTGTTATGATAATCAAATGACTTAATACTTGTAAAGTTCTTAGGTCAGTGTCTGACACATAAGCGTTTTTTTTTGTTATTTTTGATTCATCCCACAAGTATATCTTGAGTATCTATTATATACCAGCACTGTGGGCACATAGCACAGTCCCAGGAGCTAGTACCATCTCTGTTAACTCCCTGTGTGACTTTAAGCAAGTCACTTAACCTCTCTGGGTCTCAGGCTCCTCTTTTGTACATGGAAGTGAGTGAATTGAACCCAGGATTCGCATCCCCTGGCTGCACATGACAGTCACCTGGGGAGCTTTTTGAAAAATGCCTTCGTGAAGGGGATACTCAGGATCTGCCCTCCCTACCTGACCCTCCCCAGGGCCATAGCCTCAGATCCTCCCATTGGGGCTTCTACTGATGACAGACTGAGCCCAGAGAGGGGGCCAATTAAATCAGACTCTCTCTGGGAACAGGGCCTGGGCATTAGTGAGCTCACACTGGGAGGCTGTGGCTTGGCCCGGCCAGGACCTGTGACAGCGGAAAGCTCTAGAGCAACGTGGAGTTTTTCAATGGGTGACTTTTTCTGGAAATGGCTGTGGGGCAGGGCATTTTTGAAATGTAGGCTGACCTTTGGAAAGCCAGCTCATCCCCTCTCTCTGGGAGCTTCTTTGCTGAGATAAGCAGGGTGTTGAGAAATTGGGGGGTTAGGCCCTATAGCTATACATACCGACTGAGTGACCTTCAGTAAATCTCTCTTCATCTCTGGCCTCAGGCTTCTTGTCCGTAAGACAAGAAGTTCAACTATACTAGCAGACTGTATACTTGGTTTTTAGCCATGGATCCTGCAACCCGTGAAAGGGTTTCAGGTGTTGGAGGAGCCTGAAGCCCTTTCTCATGGGCTCCACTTGCCTCTTAAAACAAATCCTCAGAACCCTGCTTAACACAGTCTGCAAACCCCTGAATGAGACGTCCCCTCAGAGCCTTTCTGTGCCTGTGGTGCAGTCTCTGCTCTGGCCCTTCCCACCATCCTGTTGTCCTCCCAGCTCTCCTCTGCTCTTCGGGCGGCCCCTGCTTTAGGGGACCTCAAGTGCACACTCCCAGTTTCAGACAATGACTGGGGGGGTTGCGAGGGAGCCCAGTGGGTTGAGCAGACTCCTCCCACATGACATCCTCACACAGGAATGCAGGGGTGGGGGGTGAGGGGCAGCTGAAAACTTTCCACAGGCTGGTGATTCAGGCCCTGCAGAGATAAGTGGACAGTTGAGGTTGGGGAGGGGTGTCTCTCTCCAGGAAGGGGGGCAGGCTTCCCTCCCCAGGAAGTGGGGGGTCAGGGCCTCGCAGGCTTTGTTTGTGAAGAGTTGAGCCACCCCAGGGTAGGGAGGACGGTTTCCAGGAGCGAAATCTTTGACTTTGCTTGTGAGACCTTCTCCACTGCCGGCCACCTGTTGCCTTGGTTTTTCCTCCTTAGGATCCCTCTCCCAAAATTCCCTTCAACGTGGTTTAGGGACCCTCTGTGTGGTTGGGAACCCCCAGCCTGGCTACTCTTTATCTCTCCAGACCTTCCCCAGCACACCTGACTGGGATGCCAGTGGAGATAATAACAGTAATTCCCGTAGAAAAGTGCTCTTCAAAAAAAAAAAAAAGAAAAGAAAGAAAAGAAAAGAAAAGTGCTCTTCCAGGGCAGGCACAAGCTCGGCAAGCGCTTTATCTGGCTGTTCCTGCTGAATCTGCACCACCTTTCGTGAGAGGCAGGGACTGTTATCAGTCCCACTTAACAGACAGGAAACTGAGGCTCAGAGAGGTGAAGAGACTTGCCTGGAGTCACACAGCTAAGATTTAGTTGCATCAGGATTGAATCTAGGCGATGCAGCAGCGTCCAAGCTGGAGGATGGGTCAGGAAACGGGGCGGGAAATGACCAGTTCCTTTGGAATCCCTGACTCAGCTCCTGGCCCTGGGACAGACTCTCAGGGCAGGCCCGGGATGGTGGGTCCTGGCGCAGGATGTGAGGTGGTTGAGGGGCTCTTACTGAGCATGTTAAGGGAGAAATGGAGAGAGATTCAGGGTCTGCCCCCCCCTCCCCCCGCCTCACCCTCCACGGGGCCATGGACCCAGATTCTCCCATTGTGGCTTTTATTGATGACAAACCAAGCCCAGAGAGCGCGCTGGGCAGGCCAAGGTCACCCAGCACCTGGTCCAGGTTATTCCCAGCATTTGTTTCTCCTGAGAGTTCTTTCCCCAGGAAGCTCGCAGCTCAAGAAAGGGTTAAATGGACAACGGAAGAGAGGCACCTCCCAGGTGCTCTGCGGACAGGTGGGCACGCTGCCCAGAGAGCTCTTGTGAGCTATGTCAGGAATGAGCCAGCTTCCCTCCAGCTCCGCCCCCCCCCACCCTCCCTCCCCAGGCCTGCCTAGGGGACAGTGGAGTCACTCAGGCTGACCGTCATCTCCCCTGGGGCGGCTTTGTCTCCCTGTTTGTCTCTGCTTCCTGTGCTGGCATCGGCAGCTGAGCTGGTGGGGCCCCGGCTAGCGCCTCAGCGCCTCAGCCGTGGGGACTGCCGGCCAGGTGAGCAGGTGGCCAGCGGCTTTGGCCAGAGGCTCAACCCAGCAGCTGGGAGGCCAGAGCTGGAGGTGGGGCTGCAGGGTCAGGAATTCCCTCCTTGGAGGCTCCTGCTCCCTCCAGGGGCTCAGCCCCTCGCTCCTGCAGCTTCTCTGTCTCCCCCAGTTCATGGACACCTCATCCCACGCTGAGCATTTCCCAAGCGAGGTTTCCTTCTGTCTTCACAAACAACCCAGAGAACCTGAGGACTTTATCCTCATTTTACAGATGAGGAAACTGAGGCCCAGAAAAAGGAAACAGTGACCAAAAGAGCTGGGGCCTGGCATGGGGAGAGCTGTCCCCAGGTGCCCCTGGCATATATCTTTCTACCCACAAGCTGTGTGACCTTGGTGAGTCCCCTCTGGGCCTCATTCTCCCCACCTGTAAAATGGGTAGGTTGGAGCCTTGCTGACTTAGCGATCAGAGCCTACCTCCTGTGACTTTCTGCCGTGGTTCCTTTTGAGAACCTGGGTTGCTCTGGCAAGCTGCAGACTGGGTGACCTCACTGTGTGTGCAAGGAGCCGGGGCCTAGTGCTGGCATCCTGAGTGGCCCAGGCCTCTCCCAGGGTCCAGAGTTGAAGAGGAGGAGCTGGTTGAGGTGGTCCTTAGGCAGGGTGTCCCTGAGCCATGGCAGGGGCTGTTGGCAGTCGGGACAGGGCTGATCCCCAGGCGGGGAACTATGAGCTGTGACTCTTGGGCTTGTCCCCTCCCTGGGGAGTGCCACCGGGCCTTATTTCTGTGGAGTTTCCTCTGGCCTGAATTGGGGGTTGGGGGTGGCAGCTCCCACCTCTGTGCCCGGCTCACCCTGCCCTCAGCTCACACTGGGGGCAAATTCAGACGCTGGCAGCTCCATGGGACGGCCCCTCCCTCCCTCACTGAGGTGAGTGAGTCCCCAGAACGGAAGGAAGGAGGCAGGGAAAGCAAACAGAAGATAAAAGGCTGGTGGTAGGGAGACAGCGGGAAGCAGAGGCTGTGCTTATCACAGCTTGGTCGAGGAATGCGCACAAAGATAATTCCCCAGGGTGTGTGGGAAAAGGGCAAGGTGCTAGCAGCAACTGGGCCACTGGGACAACTGCTTCCGTGGGGGCAAAAGGGCCTGCTGGGGACTGAGAAGCTGCCGGGGTCTGGAGTTATCAGTTCCCCTCATTTGCAGGGTCAGTAACTTACGGGGTCGCCTTTTGCTGCCCGTCAGGGCACCTGACAAAGTCCAGGCTTCGCATCCTTGGGCTGAGGGGGTGCATGTGGTCGTCAGCTGGGCATGGCTTGGGGAGGTGACTGGCTGCAGGGAATTGTCACTGCGACCTCTTGACCCTGTGACCTCGCCACCGCCAGCCCGGGAGGTTGTTGGGCCTTGGGGGAGGGGCTCTGCCAGGGGCTGGATTTGCATCATGCCAGAGGGTGTATGTCCCTGAGTCACACCCCATGCTGCCACCTGAGGGGCGGGCATCGGGAACTGGAAAAGCTGGGGTGCAGCCCTGGGTGCAGCCACCATGCCCCAGTTCCCCTGCTCGGAGTGGCCCGGGCCTGCCAGGCGACCGGGGTCAGAGGAGTCCTCCACAGGTGTGTCAGAGTCAGCCTCCAGTGCCAGGCAGGTGGTGTGCCGGTGCACCGTCCCCGCAGGGTCTCCCTGGGGACTGAAACGCCGCTCATTTCTGTGGCCCTAGAGCTCGTGTTTAATGAGCACGTGGGTTTTGTCTTTACTCACATATTCATTCATCCATCCAGTCAGCAAACACTAGCTGAGCACCTACTGCATGCCAGACCCTGTGCTGGGGCACGGGACACAGATAATTCTTGCTCCCCACGAGCTGCCAGTCTCATAGAGGATCCTAATATGTGCAAAAATCATTTCCAATGAAGCATGAAAGCCAGGCTGTGAATTCCCCTGGAGCAGAAACAGTGTTTATCTTGCCATGGTCTCCCAGCACCCAGCACTGTGCCAGACACGTAGGAAACGCTCAATTTCTATTTGGTAAACATAAGATTGAGTAATAGATGCCCTAATGGTTAGAAGGGGACCAGAAATTGGGCAGTCTGGGAGGGCTGCGTAGAAGAGCTCAAGCTGGGTATTGAAGGATGCATAGGAGTTTGCTGGTTGGCGAAGGGACCATGGGTATTTTGTGTATGTGAGTATGTTTGAGAATGTGTGAACACCAAAAGTGTGACCCCTGTCCCTACTTGCCTGCCCAGCATGCCAGGAAATCCAACCACGCTAAGTCAGGAAGACACAGGGGCCTGCTGGTGTCAGACACATGCTCTCTGGGGCCCCTGAGCATGGGCACACTCTGGCAGGGCCCTGGGAAGGCCCCTTGAAATTCTGTGGTTGGAGGAGGGGGCACCACATTCTCGTCAGGCAAGTACATGCCTTGTTGGTGCTGCCTCTCCACTGTAATATCTGGCACATCCGCAGCGGAAATCTCTCCAAATTCCCTCTTTCCTGCCGGCAGCAGGCGGGCCACCCCCGGGCTCTGGGACCAAAGAATGGAACCCGCCTCTTCCCCCACTTCCACCTCTTGGCATAGGGCTGGAGGCTGGGGAGCAACCACGTGGTGGGGAGTGGGGACATTGTGGGTTTTGCAGGTGGCTAAAACCTTGTGGGGGCTCGTGGTCCCTCCTGAGCCTGAGAGCCTGAGCGGGGAAGATGTGATCGTGTTCTAGGGGCCCCTGAGCACCCCTACTCAGTGGGGCCTGGACCACCTGGAGCCAGCACTTACCCAGAGTGTAAGCCCCTTGGGCAGACAAGTCAGGGCATTTGGGGGAATTGAGATCCCAGGATAAACATAGCCCAGCTTTCTGAAGTCTCATTTTTACTCGAAGATTTGGGGGAGGAGAGAGCTATTTTTGTATTGTAACAGATAAGTTATGAGGAGGAATGCAAAATACACATGGATTTCTTAAATACAATAGGAGACTTGAAAGACCTTTGGGCCTTGAAGGAGGCCACGTTGGCGGCCCCAACAAACCTCCACCCACCCCCCCGGGCTTGATTCTAGTCTTTTCTCCCCATAGGACATAAATGTGCCCAGTATGAGAAGACGTATGTTAAGAGGTGGCACAGCCCCTCGCCCCGCCCCCCAGCTGCTCTGAAATTAGTCTTGGGATTTTCTGGCTGTTGAAGCGGGTCAGACCTCCTCTCCTCTCTCTTCGGGCTTGTTTCAGAACATTGATTTCTCTTTGCTCCAAACTGAAATGTTTGTGAGAAAGGGGGGAGGTTCGAGTTCAGGCATCCTGGGTTTAGGTTTTGGGTTCGTGTCTTAGGAGCTTGTTGACCTTGGCCAAGTTCTTTTGCCTCTCTGAGCATCCATTTCCTCACCTCCAAAGTGGAATGAATGATAACAGTGCCTAGTATAACAGACTTATTGTGAGGACTAAATGAATGTCAAGTGCGTGGCCCAGGAACTGCACACAGCAACTGCTGAATCAGTGGTTGCTGTTTGTAACTGGGGCTTCAGGCTCTGCACAGAGCAGGAGTCGGGTCCCAGGTCCCTTCTGTCCTGGACAAGCCCCCTTCCCTGCAGCATGTGCCTGAGCTCTTTCAGGGCCTGTGCTGACATTCTGAAGTGGCAGGACAGGCAGAGGAGGTGAGAGAGACTTCTGGGATGGTCCCCCTGGGGCCTCCAGCAAGCAGTCATTAACGGGAAGTCACTATCCAAGACCTTAGGAACTGGGTGTCCTTTGAGTCCTGTCCCTTGACTCCCCACCTCTGCTGGCATAGAGAACTAAAGGAGGGAGGCCGTCCACAAGTTTTTCTTGATAGCGTAGATCTGACTGTGCCATTATTCTCTACATCAAACCTTCAGCGGCTCTCACTGCCCCCAGGCTAAAGTCCTTGACCTGGCATTAAAGACCTTCCTCAATCTGGTCCCTGGAGATGGCTCAGCTTTATTGCCTGCCGCTCCCCTGATTTCCGACCACAAAGGCACTCATACTTCCTGTGTTAGTCTTGCTCTTTCTCACCCCCAACTCCTCCTCCCAGTATTTCTGCCCTGCTGAACTCCTACTCGGCCTCTAAACCCCAGCTGAAATAGCTCCTCTATGACTCCACAAACCTCTAGCCAAGGTTGTCTCTACCCCCTGAGCCCTTTGCCCACCCCTTTATTTATTTATTTATTTTACCTTTTTATTTTCTATTGGAGTATAGCCGATTAACAGTGTTGTGATAGTTTCAGGTGCACAGCAAAGCGACTCAGCCATACGTATACATGTATCCATTCTCCCCCAGACTCCCCTCCCATCCAGGCTGCCACATAACATTGAGCAGAGTTCCCTGTGCTATACAGTAGGTCCTTGTTGCGCACCCCTTTATGGTGGACATTGTCACGTGCTCCTGCTCCCAGAGGTCAGGGGCTTTGTCTCATCTCGAGGTCCATGCACTGGGCTGGACGCAGAGTTGAGGATCAGTGTTTGATGAACGTGACACTGAGGCTGGAGGTATCTCAGGACCCTCTCCAGAGTAAGCTGAGGGCGGGAACGATAATTGTAGGGTTGGGTAAGGGGTCCCTGGGTGACCCCACCCCATCTTGGCCACTTCAGCAGCTGCCCAGTCCCTGGACAGCCCTGCACAGTGTCTGGGTAGCTTCCTGTCTGTGGGACCAGGAAAGGGCTTGGGGCAGGGGCAGGATAGGGTGGTGGGAGGAAGGAGCCTCTGGAATCAGGTGTCTGAGCCCTGCCCGGCCTGGCCAGGACAGGACCTGCCACCGGGGGAGGGAGAGCTGCTTCCTGGCCGCCCTTGTGAGTGGCGGAAATGACTGGGTCCCTGAAAGCAGGTCCAGAGAAAATGCTGGGGGCCTGGCCTTTCCTGCCTCCTGGTCAGCCAGCCCCGGAACAGGAAAGCGGTCAGGTCCCAGGGTGGGGGGAACACCTGCAGAGGTGGCATCCTGATGCCCCTGTCTGATCTGTCAGTCAGCAAACACAAATGGCGAAGAAGAAGCAGACACTGCCCTGGGCAGCTCGCAGTTCAGGCGGGGACCTGCCAGGCTGGTCCGCACAGACTAAAGGAGATAAGGCAGGTGGGCAGCATGCTCTGTCCAATGCTGAGCCGGCTGTGAGATAGGATTCTTAGGAAGCTGGAAGGTGAGATGTGGGCCTTGAATGCCAGGCTCAGGGGCATGGAGCTTCTTGCAAGAGCCACTGGGGAGGGCTGCAAAGGTTTGGAGCAGGAGGGCAAGGCACTTCGTGGGTGCCTGGCCTGAGCTATGTGCTTAGCACGCATTTTCTCATCCCAAGACATTTTACCAATGACAAAACAGGCCCATAGAGGTTTAGTGACTTGCCAGGGGTCCCAGGGCCAGGGAGTGAAAAGTCGCTGGGGGTGAGAACAGGCTGAGCTGACGTCTGTCCCTGTGCCTGCCAGCCTGCTCGCCGGGGTTCTTCAAGTCCGAGGCATCCGAGAGCCCCTGTCTGGAGTGCCCCCAACACACCCTGCCATCCTCCGAGGGGGCCACCGCCTGCGAGTGTGAGGAAGGCTACTTCCGGGCCCCGCAGGACCCACTGTCACTGCCCTGCACACGTGAGTCTCACAGCGGGTCAAGGAGGGGTGACAGAGCTGGGCGTGGTGATGTTGACATGTCCAGGCCTACCGGGATCCGAGCTCTGACCTCTGCCCTCTGCACAGGCCCGCCCTCCGCCCCGCACTACCTCACGGCTGTGGGCATGGGCGCCAAAGTGGAGCTGCGCTGGACGCCCCCCCAGGACAACGGGGGCCGCGAGGACATCACCTACAGTGTCACCTGCGAGCAGTGCTGGCCCGAGTCAGGCGAGTGCGGGCCCTGCGAGGCCAGCGTGAGCTACTCGGAGCCACCGCACGGGCTGACCCGCACCAGCGTGACAGTCAGTGACCTGGAGCCCCACATGAACTACACCTTTGCCGTAGAGGCCCGCAACGGCGTCTCGGACCTGGTGACCAGCCGTAGCTTCCTCACTGCCAGCGTCAGCATCAACCAGACAGGTGAGGGCCCAGGGGTGGCAGCTGTACCCTTGGGGCCCGCCCAGGTGGGGCTTCATGAGGATGGCCACTCAGGGTTTGGCTAGGTTCAGAGAGAGACAGCAGCAAGTGGTTAAAGGCACAGTCCCTGTAATCACTTCCAAGCTCTGTGACTGTGGGCAGGTTACTTAACCTCTCTGAGCCCCAGTTACCTCACCTGTAAAATGGGCGTTCTAGGGCTTTTGAGAGATTTAATAAACTCTTGTATATAAGGCTCTTAGAACAGTGCCTGGTCCATAGAGAGGTTATAGCAAGAGTCAGATATTGTTTTGTTTTTATTATTTATGCACTCATAAGTACGCACAGGGTACCCCCGATGTGCCAGCCTGTGGTGGGGCCCAGCCTGGGGCTTTGTGCTCTGGAGCTGGAAGTTGAGAATCCCAGGTCGGGATCTAAGGAGCCTGGGCTGTGGATGGGAATGCGTCTGGGCGCATCCCCACTACTCCGCTTCCCCCGCGTGGCTTTTCACACCCCTCACCTCCCCCCACCGTCCTGCCCAGAGCCCCCCAAGGTGAAGCTGGAGGACCGCAGCACCACCTCGCTGAGCGTCTCTTGGAGCATCCCTCCACCACAGCAGAGCCGCGTGTGGAAGTACGAGGTCACCTACCGCAAGAAGGTAACTCTCAAAGGGTTGGGTCTGTCCCCGCTGGGCTTCGAGCAGAGGACCAGCTGGTCACATAGACGCTCACTGCACAACACAGCCATCTGAAGAAGCGCTGTTCTGCAGATGAGGAAACTGGGGTCTGGGGTCTTCCTGAGAGTTGCCTCTCCCAGGCCAGCCCAGCAGAGATTTGTGGGAAAGAAGACATAGTGTTCTGGAATCCCCAGAAGAGATAGTCTTGGGTGGTGGGGAGCCAGGTCTTGGGGATCAGACAGACCTGGGTTTGAGTCCTGGGTCACGCATTTGCTGGTTATGACCTGGAGTGAGTCGCTTCACTTCTCTGAGCCTCAGCTTCCTCCTCTGTAAGGAGAGCATCGAGGTTGCTAACGTAGCTTGTCACCTTGCTAAGCTGGGGTTGCTCTCTGGTGGGCTAAGCTGATGGCCCTGCCCTCACTGTCTGTCCCTCCACCCGCCAAACACCCACAGGGGGACTCCAACAGCTACAACGTGCGCCGCACTGAAGGCTTCTCCGTGACCCTGGATGACCTGGCTCCGGACACCATCTACCTGGTCCAGGTGCAGGCGCTGACGCAGGAGGGCCAGGGTGCTGGCAGCAAGGTGCACGAGTTCCAGACGCTGTGTGAGTCGGGCACCAGGGTGTGGGCCAGGCCAGAGTCCTGAAACAACCGGGACATCGTGGGCAGAGGGAATGGCTCAAAGAACTTAGAAGTGTCCCCTTCCTGGTCGGCCAGGGCCTAGGACAGCCCAGTGTGGGTCGGCCCCAAGTCTGGGGAGGGGGCAGAACTGAGGGCTGGGGGTGTGGGAACCAGCTGTGTATCCAGGGCAGTGTTGTGAGAAAGAAGGACGTGGGCTCTGGTATCGGTGGGCCCAGTTCAAATCCTGCATCGTGGAGAGAGTCCCGCACACCTGAGACTACCTGCTGTATTCCCTGGGGAAGCCCTCTCATTTGCCATCTATGAAATGGGAATAAATATCCTCATGGACCATCACTAGTAAAGGCACCCGGCAGGTGTCTTGGGGCCCTAATATACAACCGGGGGTGTTACCATGATTTGAAGTGTGGGGGGCTCCCTTGTCATCTGCTGGTCTCTCCCTGGCAGCCACGGAAGGATCTAGCAACATGGCAGTGATTGGTGGCGTGGCCGTTGGTGTGGTCTTGCTTCTGGTGCTGGCAGGAATTGGCTTCTTCATCCACCGCAGGTTCGTTGGAGCCTACGCCCCGGCTCCCCAAGGGCTTAGGTGGGACACAGGGGCGGGAACCTCAGTGTCCTGTATGGGAGATGGGGCTGATAGGAATCTAGTCCCTGCCTCCCGGGGGGCTGTAAAGATGTAATGATCTGTAAAGGGCTCAGCACAGCACCTGCGAGGCTCAGGGCATGGTGGTCATTATGACAGTGCGTCCACACTTCCTCGGGACACGCGGGCAGGAAGCTCTGGGGAGCTCTAATGAGGAGAGCCTTCATTACAGCCACTTAAGGGGCCATTACGGGGTGTAGATCCCAAGGAGTGAGGCCGGCTTGCTCATTTCCTCTCCCCCTGGCCTTCCCCATGCCCTCTGCCTGCCTCAGCAGAGGGCTGGGCACACCAGGCCCGCACGCCGGACCAGAGTCGGGTCAGGAAGCTCCCCGGCTGGGGCGGGTCACTGACCTCCCTGCGTGTTTGGTTTCCCATGGGGTCTCTCAGGAGGAAGAGCCTGCGGACGCGCCAGTCCTCGGAAGACGTTTACTTTTCCAAGTCAGGTGAGATGCAGCACCGCCTCCGTGCCTGGCCTGCTGTCCCCACGGGCCTCCCCAGCTCTGTGGTAGAGATGGGGGCAGCCAGGGCACACCCTGGGTGCCCTCGGGCAGCTCAGAGGGCTGAGCCAGAAGCTCCTGAGGCGTCCGGACTGTTGCCTACTCCCCCTCCCCCTCCTCCAAGGCAGCCCCTCGTAGGGACCCCTCCCCTCCCCAAACTGTCTATGACCCTGCCCTTCCTTCCCCTCCCAGAACAACTGAAACCCCTGAAGACATACGTGGACCCACACACATACGAGGACCCCAACCAGGCTGTGCTCAAGTTCACCACCGAGATCCATCCGTCCTGTGTCACACGGCAGAAGGTGATCGGAGCAGGTGAGGTTAAGCGCTGGCCGAGGGGCCCGGTACGGGTTGGGAGCACCCGACGCCCGGGCTGACTGCGGTGTGTCTCCCACGTCGCCCGCCTGCAGGAGAGTTTGGGGAGGTGTACAAGGGCACGCTGAAGATGTCGGGCAAGAAGGAGGTACCCGTGGCCATCAAGACGCTGAAAGCCGGCTACACAGAGAAGCAGCGGGTGGACTTTCTCAGCGAGGCCAGCATCATGGGCCAGTTCAGCCACCACAACATCATCCGCCTGGAGGGCGTTGTCTCCAAGTGTGAGGCCCGGCTCCAGAGTGGGGTGTGGGGGACCCACGCGGGGAAAGGGGGGGACTGCCCCCCGGGGCCTCTGATAGAGCCTCTGTTCATAGATGTGCCCACCCCAGCCCCGCCTGTGCCTCTTCCCTCCACCCATGGCCATCCCCTCACACCTGTGCTCACCCCTGCAGACAAGCCCATGATGATCATCACCGAATACATGGAGAATGGGGCTCTGGACAAGTTCCTTCGGGTGAGGACGTGGGCCGGGGTGGGCCGGGATCTGTGGCCGGCGCTTAGGGGCCCTGGTGGGCACGGGGCTGGCTGGCAGCTGAGGGCCTGTGCTCTGGCAGGAGAAGGATGGCGAGTTCAGCGTGCTGCAGCTGGTGGGCATGCTGCGGGGCATCGCGGCCGGCATGAAGTACCTGGCCAACATGAACTACGTCCACCGCGACCTGGCTGCCCGCAACATCCTCGTCAACTGCAACCTGGTCTGCAAGGTGTCTGACTTCGGCCTGTCCCGTGTGCTGGAGGACGACCCCGAGGCCACCTACACCACCAGTGTAAGGGCTGGGGCGGCTGTCACCTGGGATGGGGGCCTCAAGGTGAAGCAGCCTTCGCTCTGCTCCGGGGTCCTCTCCCCTACACACCTGGGGCGTGGGCCTCAGGAGGCAAGAATGCCTCTGGGGAGCATGGAGGAAGGGCCCTGACTGCGATCGTCCTGGGGGTGGCCTAAGGGACAGTAGTGACTGGCCAGGTCCCCGCAGGGTGGCAAGATCCCGATCCGCTGGACGGCTCCAGAGGCCATCTCCTACCGCAAGTTCACCTCTGCCAGCGACGTGTGGAGCTATGGCATCGTCATGTGGGAGGTGATGACCTACGGCGAGCGGCCCTACTGGGAGCTGTCGAACCACGAGGTAGGCCCCCTCGCCCTGCCCAGCCCCATCCGGATTTGAACTGAAACCCTTTACTCATTCTCGAACCCCGGGGGCTGGGCAGAGAAGAGTTTTGGGGGCTAATCTTCATCTGGTACAGCCCTTCATTGGTTCGTTCAGTGAATGTTTATTGAGGACCTACCATGTGTCAGGCCTTGTGCTAAGCTTCAGACCCAGTCCCTGCTTACACTCAGCGGAAGGACGAGGAAAGAAGTAGTGGGTGTGGGGGAAGTGTGTGCGTGCATGCATGTGTGTATCTGTGTGTATGTGTTTGTGTGTGTGTGTGTGTGTGTGTGTGTGCACAAGTGCCTGGTGCCTCATGCAGCCCGGAGGCCTGGAAGGCTTCCCAGAGGAGGCCACGTCTCAGCTAGGACTAAGGCACAATAAAGCAGCAGCCGGGTGAAGCCATGGAGGGGGAAGAGCGCTCTGGCTGAAGGGAGCAGAGCGTATAGGCGCCCAGAGACCTCAGGGAGGCTGGTAGCAGGGCACAGAGCATGGCTGCTGCCCGGGGCACCCTGTGAGGGAAGGAAGTCAGGAGACCCTTCCTCCTCTGGAGACACCCTCTTAGCACTCGTCCTTTGTGTAGCGCTGAAGGTTGTGTGTCGTGCTCAAGGAAAGGGGCCCAACCCCTCTGTTTCGGGGGCTCCCCTTCTCTCCTCTGCCAACGCCTGTGTATGGGGGAGTTTGGGGGCTGTGAAGGCACCCCTGACCATCCTGCTCGCCCCCTCCCCCAGGTGATGAAGGCCATTAATGATGGCTTCCGGCTTCCCACACCCATGGACTGCCCCTCCGCCATCTACCAGCTCATGATGCAGTGCTGGCAGCAGGAGCGCGCCCGCCGCCCCAAGTTCGCCGACATTGTCAGCATCCTGGACAAGCTCATCCGAGCCCCCGAATCCCTCAAGACCCTGGCTGACTTTGACCCCCGGTGGGTTCCATACCCTCTGTCCAGGGTGGCCCTCAGTTTTACTCCTGAGCCACTTCAGCGTAATGGACAGCCAGGGGTGGTGGGCAAGGGGCTCAGAAGTTACACGTGGGCTTTACTTAGAGTGGACCGGCTTGGCTCAGGTGGCACTAACGGAACCAATCAGCATATACGGTAAACGTGCCAGCGCGGCACTCAGCGCTTAACGTGTTTTAACTCATTTAAACAACTTAGGAGTTGGGTCCTGTAATCATCCCCCGTTTGTAGATGAGGAAACAGACGTAGGGCAATTAAGTGTCTTATGTGCCGGCAAGTGGCCAGGCTGGGTCTGTGACTCTGAAAACCTGACTCTCTTAACATTTGGTTATTTTGTAGTAACTGGTGGTGGTATCGTCAGTAGAAGCAGAGGGGCAGCAGGAGCTATAAACACTGAGTGCTCCCGACACATCAGGCAGACTCCCGGAAGCCTACCTGACTTGGCTGCCCCGTTGCCCAGATGAGGAAACCGAGGCACAGGGCAGCTGAGTGAATTGCCAGGGTTAGGGAGCAGCATCATGGGCTAGGTGCTGCAGCCCCTCACTCGCGGGCCGGTATCTCCTGTTTCAGGGTGTCCATCCGGCTGCCCAGCACCAGCGGCTCAGAGGGTGTGCCCTTCCGCACGGTGTCCGAGTGGCTGGAATCCATCAAGATGCAGCAGTACACTGAGCACTTCCTGGCGGCCGGCTACACGGCCATCGAGAAGGTGGTGCAGATGACCAACGAGTGAGTCTGCGCTCAGGTCCCACCCGCGCCTGCCCTCTCCCGCCTCCTGCCTCCCCAGGCTGCCTCTGGCTCCACCACCCATCTGCTCTTCTCTCTACCTTCCCAACGCTCCCCTCTCTTCTCTTTCTCTCTCCTTCTCTTTTGGGGAGAGTGGCTTTGCAGGAAGGGCAGAACCAGGCTGGCAGCCAGCAATTCTGGTCACTTACTCGTGGCTCCGTCCTCTTCCTACATCTTTTTTCCACAGCGAGAAAATAATAGTAATTGTGATCATAACCGTAGCATTTATCGTGGGGCTGTGCCAGCTCTGTGCCTGAGCACTTTGAACCAGCCCTCGTGATAACTTGGCAGGTGGTTCCCGTCAGTAGTCCCACTGGGCGGGTCAGAAACAGTACAGCCCAGGGTCCATGGCCATTTGGGGGATTCCAGCCCTGGTCAGTCAGGGTCCAGAGCTCAGGGACCATGGAGGTCATTTGTGGAGAAACGGAGGCTCGGAGAGGTTACATGGCTTACTCCAGGTCACACAGTTTGTAGCTGAGAAAAGAAAGGCTTCACTTCACAGCCATCACCTGGTTGAATTCCCTATTTGCCTTGTGAATAGGTGCTATTATTACTTCCCTATTTAAGTAGGGAAACTGAGGCTGAAAGGTTACATACGTTGCCCGAGGTCACACAGCCAGTTAGGGGCAGCGTTCCTCTCCAGGATGCTGAGAAGAAATGGACAGAGCCCTTGGACTTTCCTGGCTGATGCCGAGGAGAGAGGGCACCAGGCCAGCCCATCCCAGGCACCTCTCCCCGTGTGGTTGACTCAGCCCTGCGGTCCAGCTTGGCAAGAAGTGCCAGTTACCCCTTGCCCTGGCCCTGAGTTCTGCCTTTTGTCAGGCTGCCCCATGGGAGCTCTTCTCTCCTCCCAGCTCCAGCATCAGGGACCCTTCCCGGCATGGCCTTGGCATGGACACCTCCTCCCACCCCAGGAGGGAGAAGACATTAGCCTCTTAGCCTTCTGTGCTTCTAAAAATACTGTTAGTTCCCAATAGCCCAGCTTGTGTAAGGTCCAAGGTCATGGTGGGAATGAGCCTTGGGGCTGAGAGGTTTTGGGAATCACATGAGAAGGGATGACCCAGGCGTCCCACAGTTCTGGGTCACAGTTCTGGGATTTGGGCTTGTGTCTGAACGTTCTCCAAGGCCTCTGAAAACTGCTCAACTGGGCTTCTGACCTGCTGCTCAAGGCCTCTCAGACCAGGCCCCGGCCTGTCCCAGGGGAAGGCCAGGATGAAAGTCAGGCAGGGACAGAGCTGACCAGAGGGCGGCCCGGAAATGTGGAGAGAAGAGACGGGCCCCAGGGTATCTTTTGTTTCCAGCCAACTGCAGGGTCCAAAGCTTGGGCTCTGCAGTCACACCTGGGTTCGAGTCCCACACTGGCCACTCCCTAGCCGGTGGTTTTGGTCAAATTAGCTTCCATCTTTGAGCCTTGGTTTCTGTTTCCCCGTTGTGGGGATTGCATGGGTGTAATACAGATGATATGCCTGGTACACAGTAAGGGCTTAACCCACGTCGCTGTTCCCTTTTCCTCCATGCCCTTGCTTTCCACCCATAGCCCGTGGGCAAATACCAGGGTTCCTCGGCTCCCTCCTCTAACCTGGGAACCTGGAACAGCCCCCTTTGCCCCTCCAGGAGCTCCCACCGAGGACAGTACAGTTTCTCTTCTGGGTGAGCAGAGCTGAGGGCACGGAGAAGTGCATACAGGAAACACATGTTCGTAGAAGCTTCCCGAAATAGCCCGGGGTGCTCCTCGGCCAATTCCTTTCCCACGAGCAGGAGCAGGGACAGGGCTGTCTTGGATCGGTGGAGGGTGTGTGTGCTGTGTTTTGAAAAGGCCTGCATAAAGGCAGGAAGTCATTCCACGCTGCTTCTCCTCCCATCAGCTCCACTGGTGCTCAGATCTGGGGCCTGTGTGACTCACGCCACTGCCTCCTTCATTATTTCAATTAAATGAAAGAAAGGGGGGTCTCAAAGTGCTTTTTCACCCCGAGAGTTGTGTCTACACATGCTGTGGATCCCAGCGCGAGGCTCTGAGCCGCTCTCAGGATTCAGCCCTTCTGGGATGGGGTCTGGGTTTCGGCTTCAATGCCCTTACCCCCGCCTTTGCCTCCCTGCTTCCTTTGCCCCCTCCCAGGGGGCTGGCTGCTCGGTTCCCTGTGGTCCCACAGTGGCCACCTTTTCTCGTCTTGAGCATTCACCGTGTTATTTTGGAGTCACTTGAGTTTCTAGCTAGAGTAGTGAGTGGTTCTAAATGTGTTTCGAGGAGCTAATGAAAGCAGTGGATGTTACACCCCAGAAAAATACCCAGTCCAACAAAAGGCCCGTCCAGAGTGCGAGGCTGTGGCGTACAGCGTCCTGAGAGGGCGTGGGGACACCGGCTGATAGGTCTTCTGGTCTCCGAGTGCCCTCAGCACAGGCTTGGCTCTGATGGGATGTTTGCTGAGAGGATGAATGATCGGGCCACCTCTCCCTCCACTCTCCTTGCGCCAAGGGCCAGCGCACTGTCCGTGCTCACCGGGGAGGTTGTGGCCTTTGAATTCCCTCAGGCCGGGGCTGGCCTTGCGCGTGCTCAGGAAGAAGGTGGCCTCAGTCATGTGCTTCCCCACCCCTATGATGGGAGTTGATCCAAGGAAGTGACTGCCCTGGATCTCCGAGTGAGGAACTGAGGCTGGGGCAGGAACAGACTTGCAAGAGGCCGCAGGCATTGGCCGGTCTGGGAGCCTCATCCTGTGTGTGTCTCTGCTTAGAGTTAGGAAATGAGGCAGGGAAGGTTTGGGGGGCTTTGTGTTGGAAGAGAATGGGGCTGGGGCAAGCGGCTTAGAAGCATCTAATCAGAGCCTCCTATTTTACGTATAAAGAAACTGTGGCCCAAAGACAGGACAGGACCCACCCGAGGCTCTGGTGGAATCCAGGACTAGAATTCGGCCTCCTGCCTCCCAGCCCAGGACTTTTGCTCCTAGATGGACCTCAGAAGCACCCTCAGTTCCCGCCCTGTCAAGTTAACTTCACCAACCTGGGAGAGGGGCCCCAGGCAGCCTGGGCAATGGCTCAGTCGCCACTAAAGTATTCATTCATTCATTCATTCATTCAGCAGACACTCCTTGAGGGCCTACTGTTTACCAGGCCTATCCTGGACCTTGGGAGGGGCTGGGGGTGAGGGGATGAGCCTGGTGCACTAGGCCCTGCCGTTGCTCTGCTATAGCTAACATAACCCACTGGTCCTTAAACCATACATCAGGGTCTTTGGGATCTGATCAAAGGCAGACTCCCTGCCCCACCTTCAGAACTTCAAAGTCAGTGAGTCTGGAGTTGGGCCCAGGATCCTGCCTTTTCAGTAAGTGCCTCCTTCCCTTCTGGTCCGAATACTTATCTGGGAGCCACACTTAGAGACCTACAGGTATGGGGAAAACAGGGCTTCTTTTCCAACACCCTCAACTGTATAGGTTAGAAATGGCACTGTAGTGTTAGGTTAGGAAGTTCTCCCAGATGTCTGACTTCTGGCCTTCCTGCTTCAATCCCTGAGTCACCCTCCCACACACCTGCTCTTCTGTGCTCAGCACTTCTCCAGGGACTCCCAGAGCCTGTGGGAAAGTCATGTCTCCGGAATTGCAAATAGGAGCTTGCACCATATAATTAGCTCCCTTTATAGCCAGGAGAGGGCCCATAAAAACCTGGGTGTTTTCATGGGTTTGGGCTGGTGGACGAGGATGGTGAAAGAGGAAACTCCCAGAGTAAGCAGTAAGGTCTGCTCCAGGGCTCCTGGAGTGTTAGTGGTTTTACAAGGGAATGGAGGGGCATGGAAAGGAGGGGCAGGGAAGGGCTATGGGCTCCTGGGTGGTGTGTCTTTCTATCTGGTACTAATGCCGCCTTACCCCTCTGCCACCAGTATCCGGGATCTCCCACTTTCCAGTTAGGCACTGTTATCCCATTTTACAGGTGAGGAAATTGAGGTCCGTAAAGGGAAAACCCCTACCTCAGGGTAACCTAGTCACTGGATCTGGTCACCTGAAAGCCCCTCCTATTAGAGACCAGCAGAACTTTAACCTCTGATGGCCCCTCAGCAAGGATTTCCTGAGTCCTTCCTCCGTTATGAGAACTTGGAGGGAGTGGAGGTGAAATAAGGTGATGGCTGTGAAGAGACCTTGGGCAGAGAGCTTTGAGCGACACCCCCAGAGGGTCCCTGGCATCTGGTGATGGCATCAGTGCTGCCTGGGGAGGAGCCTTACCTGGGGACAGACCCCAGGGTGGGGGAGGGAAGCCTTTGTTCACAGCTGGCTTGATTCAGCTCCTCCACCTCTTAGCCTGGGTCACTTTGGGCAAGTCACTTCACCTCTTTGAGCCTCAGTTTTCTAGTCTGCAAAATGGGGGCAAAAACAGCACCTACCATAGAGATTTGGTGCAGATTTGATTTAAAAAAAAAAACAAAGCTGCTCGCATTCAGCACTTCAATCATTTTCCAAATTTTGTCGGTGTCGGCAGGCTTTCAGGATAAAGATCCTCTCATCAGACCTCTGCCTTACGGGCTCTCTGCCCCCCAGGTGCCCAAGGCTCCCTCCCCGGTCCCTCCTCTCCCCCCTCACTGCCCTCCCATGGCTACCCACCTCTCCAGAGCAAGCCCCTCACTCTCCTTCTCTCCCTCCCCCACACAGCGACATCAAGAGGATCGGGGTGCGGCTGCCCGGCCACCAGAAGCGCATTGCCTACAGCCTGCTGGGCCTCAAGGACCAGGTGAACACAGTGGGGATCCCCATCTGAGCCCTGACAGACCTCGTGACCCCCTCAGCTAAGAATACTTGAAGAAACAGACTGGCTTCCCTGCCAGCTCCGTGCTGGGCCACTAGGGACCTTATTTATTTCTAGTCTTTCTTTATTGATGCCACCCTGAGGGCTCTGCTGGGGGGTCTTGGACGATACCTTGGCCTGAGCTGAGGAGATGCTCAGGGACCTTGGGCAGGGGGGCCTCTTCACCTACAAAGGACAGACAGCCAAGCACTTAGCAGTCACCATCGTGTTCCCAGCATCCCCTGGGGCAGGAGCCCCGCCAAGGCCTTTGGACACACACGTGGGACATTGCTAAACTGACCTCCCCTTCGCCGTCTCAGGAGGTGGGGCGGTCAGCCTGCAGCGGGCACAGGAGCAGGGTACCTCACGAGAAGAGGACAAACAGCAAAGTCCGCTGGGCAAGACCCACAGTGGTTCTCCCGTCCCTCTAGTGCCTTCCTCAGCCCCCCAGGCCCCATCCTCAGCCCCCACGGGCCAAACTCTTGCTTCCTCGGGGCCCTCACAGGATGCTTGGTTGTGTGGAGGGTTTTTTTTTTTTTTTAAATATATATTTTGTACTTTGTGGAGAGAATGTGTGTGTGACGGAGGCCCGGCTAGGACTGGGGACAGACAACGGCCTGTGTCAGACATTCCCAGGCTGGGGGCTGGCCCATCCGGCCTCTCACCCCTTTAGACAACATTTTCTACTCTGTCAGTATTAATGATTTTGTTCTGTTGGGTATTTTTTTTCGAACCTTAATTTATTATTATTTTTTTTATATTTATTGTTAGGAAATGACTTATTTCTGCTCTGAAATAAAGTTGCAGATTGTTCAAACAGTGGGGTTGGAGAGGCTTTGTGTCAGCAGTGGGTGAGGGAGGGCTCCCCCCACCCAGAGTGTTTAAACAGAGCTTCTTACGCAAGGCACACATGTCATGGAACCCTGGGAATGGGGTGGGTGGGAGGTGGGCGGCGGGCCAGGGAGCGGGCCCTGCCGAGTCCGGCTTCCATGCCAACAGGCCTCTGTCACCTTTGATCTCAAGGCTTCTGGAGGGCTTGGTGGGGGGGCAGGGGGAGAACGGTGAGAACAGCCATCAGCCTCCCTCCCACACATCTCCATGGAGTTGCTGAAATAGATTCATCATCCATGTAGGGCTCTGAGGTTTACAAAACTTTTCACAAGTTTGGGCTTGTTGGAGCCTTAGCACTCCGAGTTTTGTGGGTAGCCCCATTTTACAGAAGAAGAAAACTGAGGCCGGGCCCAGTGACAGGGCTTGCCCAAGGCTACACAGTGAGTTAGAGGCAGAGGCCAGACTTGAAAGCAGGGCCTTGAATCCCAGTTAGATGCTTTTCTCACAGAGGGGCGACTGAGACTCAGAGATGTGCAGTGACTTGCCCGAAGTCACACAGCAGGAAGGAGCAGAGGCTTTGAGGGAAGCCAAAGCCCGGATATTACACCCCAAACCTTCTGCACTGTACCAGGTTGCTGCCCGGTATGCCAGAGGTTGTTCACAGTGGGCCTTAGGAAGGTGTCATACACGGGTGACCAGAGACAGGACCAGATGAGCAGAAGTGGTCTGGGGCACAGGAGGAAGCCTTCCTGGAGGAGGTGATCCAGAGCTAAGAGCTCAGGGACAAGTAGGAATTAACCAGTGAAGCACTGGGAGAGGGTGATGCAGGCAGAGTAAACTGTGGAGGTATGAAACCGAGTGATGTTGTAAGGAGGAACCACAAGCAATTTGGTGTTATTAGGGCGTGACGTAGGGTGCTGAAGAGGTCTACAGGGCCTTGTAAGGCAGTTCCAGGAGTGGGGATTTTAAGTTGAGGGCAATGGGGTGACACTCAAGATTTTAAATAAGAAGAGACGTGATTACAGTGCCCCAAACAGAAGTCACTGGTAGAGGCAGGCCCAGAACTCGGGCCTCTTGACTCCCAGCCTAGAGCTATGGGGAGACAGGAGACATTCTGGCAAAGCTGGGAGGGCGCTCAGCTTGCCTTGGGGCCTCAAGATGCCTACTCTGCCCTGACTCCCTACAGCTGCAGGAGAGCTGTCTCCACGGGGAGCTCTGGGTCCTGGCCCACTGAGCATCAGTGTTTCCTGAAGTGTTGGGCAGGGCTGGGGCTGGGAAAGGTAAGGGAGGACAGGGACCAGCTCACCAGACCTTTCTCCCATTAGCACTGGGCCACCTGGGTGTGCTGAGCATGGCGGCTGAGTCAGGCCTTCCTGGGACCTGACCCTTGCCTGTCGTGCCCCAGGTGGCCACCGTGGCTCTGTTGCTGGGCTGTGGCAACTGCCACCACTGTTGACAAAGCTGTTGGTCCAGCAAGGAGCAAGCCTATAATCCCCCAGCGGTCTGGGCTGTGAGGGCACCTGAGACCAGGCTCAGTCCCATTCCCAAAGCGACTCAGCCACCCAGTGGCCCCACTGGTGAGCAGGAGTGGACACAAGAGGTGGCTCAGCATGGTGGGGAGGTGACAGCCTGTGTTCCCTCACTCACTCTCTCACAGCCCCAGTGGACATAAGGCCTACTAAGGGCATATGACCTTGCACAGGCCTGTGGCCTACAGACTGGGTCAAAGGCCAGTGGGCAGCCATCTGGAGCCTCCAACAGACCCCACGATTGGCAAGAGGGGAAACTTAATTTTTTAAATGAGGGCAAACCCAGTTCTCCCCTCCAAAGGGCCTAGAAGCTGTGACATCCTGGTAGCAATAAGCACATCCAGCCCCCAGATCTTGGTTCCTAAACACCACTCTCTAATAAAAGGAATCAGAGCTCCTTAGAAAAATGACTGATTCCAGGGCTGAGGCAGGGAAAAATGCAAGATGAGTCTGGAGCATCTTGCAGTGCTAGAGAGTAGGGAGATGCTCAAAAAATAAACAGATGGTGGGATATCAGAACAGGAGCCAACCTGAAAGAGATCCCAATGGCCAAACCTAAACCAGGATGAGCAACAGAGCAAATAACAGAATTAGATTATCATCCAAAGTATAAAATAAATATCCATGAGTCCATACTGATATAATGATTGAAGAAATAAATAAATGGGGGAGACTAGACAAATCTCCCTTACAGAAGAATTTCAAATAATTCATGTAGGTTTTCCCCCTCCAGGAGGCGGAGCTTAATCCCCCACTTCTCTGAGTGTGGACTGGACCTAGTGAAACCCTCCAAAGAAAGGAAGTATAAAAAGGGTTTAAAAAAAAAAAAGAAAGAAAAAGAAAAAATTCTTACAGTAGAGAAACCTGGCAAACACCACCATAACCAAGTTAACACCATCAGTGAAAAAACAAACAAACCCAGGAATATGTTGCTTGAATTTGATTGGGTGTCAGCAAACACACAGGAGTTACCAGGTGCCACCCACTGCTCCAAGTGCTTTGCCCATATTTACTCATTTAATCTTTCCAACAACCCTTCGAGGTAGGTACCATCATTATCCCATTTTATAGATTTGAACAGTGAGGCACAGGGAGGTTAAGTAACTCGCCAGAGCCACTGGCTCAAGCACAGAAGGAGCAGGAGTTGAGCCCAGGCAGTCCGGGGCCTTGATAAAGTGGTTTTCCCTTTGCCACCTTCAACTGCCAAGACAGGACATTCTCCTCTCTCTGCTATAATGGGCACCTCCGGAAACTGAGGCCACATAACCTGCCCAAGGTCTCCAAATACCACAGGGCCGCAATGCCCCAGGCACCCAGATTGGAGTGGGGAGGGGAGAGGATGGAGACTGCTTGCTGCTTCCTCCTGCTCTGGGCCATGCTGGGCTTTGGGCCGGTAGGGATGAATAAGGTCCTTCTCTGCCCTCAAGGAGCTCTTAGCCAGGCAGGGGCAGCAGTGGCAACACAGCAGGACTCAGGCCAAGAAGGAGAGGATCTGGGTATCACAGGAGCCAGAAGGGGGCACCTGACTCAGCCTGGAAGGTTCAGGCAGGCTTTCTGGAAGAAGAGAAGCCATCCAAGTTGAGGCCAAGGTCAAGAGGGAGTCCATCAGGTGAGGGGGAGAGGAGGGTCCCCAGAAGAGCTTGTCCCTGCCCTCCATACTCCAGACCTTTGTGAGTGGGGCCTGAGTCTCCCTCATTTGACCAGAACAAGCCCTGCTCTGGTTCCAACGCCACCCTGGCCCCTGGCTGTTGCGCCATGAGCAGCCCTATGATGCCAGCCCTGCTCTCATTCCCACCCCACGCAGAACCTTCATCTCTGGCCTCAGTCATCTCAGCTGGGAAGTGGGCCTGCAGCCCACTGCCCTCCCTGGGCTCTGAGCTGCAGGGGCCTTGGCAGCCCTCTGATGCACCCAACAAAGCCCTAAAGGAGGCAAAGGCAGCAATTACAAGGATGCTGGGTGGGGAGTTGCCCTCTTTCTCTTCTGCTCCCGGTCTGGGTGGCAAGTCAAAACAGTATCACCAGGCGCCTTGAGGCCTTGGGTCTTCTAGCAAACTAGTAAATCATAAAGTAGTGGGCGAGCTCTCTGCCCCTCCTCCTCACTCCATTCCCCACCTCTAGCTGTGGCCCAGGGCTGAGGGTAGGGCCTGGTACACAACAGATGCCACTAGAACAGGGGTTGGATGCTTGCGATGTGTAAAGTGCTTGCATTCTCAGCTCTGGTCTTCTGTGCCTTTGCGCATGATCGCCATGCCTCCATGGCCCCCTCCCCAGAACAGTGTTTGGCACCCACTAGGCCCTCAATAAATATTTGCTCAATAAACAAAGAATGAAGGAGAGAGGGGCCACGTTTTTGGGATCTGGGGGCTCAGTGGAGCCATATGGAGCCAGATTATTCAATATCCCCACATGTGTGTTGTGTCCGGGAGGCATGCTATGCAGACGGCCTCAGCTCTCCCTGGCTGGCCAGGACCACGCACGCAAGCAGTAAAGGAGAAGGGATTGAGCATTTCTGAGCACCCACTATGTGCCAGTCAGTGTGCTAAGCCCGAGACCCACATTGTCTTATTGAAAGATCACAATGACTCTGCAAGGCATGGATTATCCCCATTATACAGATGGGGACACTGAGGCTCAGCAAGGTTATGGTATCAGACCAAGATCCCACAGCCAGGAGGTGACACAGCAGAATATGAGACAAGGGCTATCTCATCCCACTGCCTGCTGCTGAGTGACATCTGGGAGTTGTGGGGTTCTTAGGAAGCAGGGCAGCAGGAACACCCTTGACTGGAAGAAGAAGGGGGCTCTGTCACCTCCTGACGACCTTGCTGTGGGACCCTGGTCGTGTCCCTTGGGGCGCTGCATCTCGGTTTGTCCATTTGTCATATGGAGGGTGTGAGGAAGTCCATCCAGGCTGGGCTGAGGGGCTCCTGCCCCCCAACCATAGATTGCCCCCCCCCCCACTCCTGGCACCCTCTCCCCAGACAGCTCCAGGCAGCAGGCCCCACTCCAGCCCCTCGGGGTCTGGCTTTCTAACGCAAACCTTATCAGCTATTCTCTGTTGGCAGAACCAGACCGGGGTTTCTGGGAAGCCGCGGCTGCATCCCCCCTGCCAGGGGCCCCATTTCAGCAGCCTCATCACATTCCCCAGCAGCCTCGGCAGCCTGGATGGACGGATGCAGTTTCCACTCTGGTCTGGCAGCCAGGCAGCTGCATGACCAGGTCTCCTGCTGGGCAGAGGGGTCCTTCCCTCAGGGACCAAGCCTCGGGGCCAGGCAAACCAATCCCAGCATCTGGGCCTAGACAGTTACACTCCAAAGCCCCAGGACGTCTCCACATGCCTCTTCCCCCAAACTCCACACCTCTCCCATTGCTCCTTCCAGACACCCCAACCTGCTCTCAATTCCCCATCTGAGCCCTCCCCCATCTCCGCACAGACTCCCCTCCTTTAGTTATGCTTGAGGAAACTGCACTCACTCTTCCAGGCCCAACTCAAGTTCTCCATCCTCCAGGAGACCTCCAGAACCATTCCTGCTACCAACTGATTTGGGAAAAACCAGCCCCATTCTCCCATGCGGCTTCAGCACATGGACCACAACGGGGCTGGAATGACGTTCAAGGTGGGTCCTTCTGTCCCTCACTCGCTCCTCTGAGCAAGTGAGGGACAGAAGTTCCCTCCATATCCCTTTCTTCAAGAACTCCATGAACTGGAACTGTTATCATCTACCCCATGGGCAGGGGGACTGTGTACCCCATTTGCCCATGATAACTTACTTGGTCACCCTACCGTGGGGTATACAGAAGGGAAAGGCTTGCCCAAAGCCCCGCAGCTGGCAAGTGGCAGAGTCAGGATCAGAACTTGGCACGTTGGCCCAGAGCCCTGCTCCCCACTGATGGGTTTCTGAGTGAACGAGACTAGGCTTTCTCCAGGGCCTACTCTGTGCCACCCACTGCCTGGACCTCTTTCCCACACACCCTTGGCATGGCCCACCAGCTTCCTCTGACCTTTCAGCGCATGCATCACAACCTCAGAGAGGATCCCCCATCACCCAACTTAAAGGTACCCCTGACCCCCACCATATCTCCTTCATGCACTTTTGACTCTTTGCAGCTACAGGCTCACATGATATGATAATCGTCTGTCATAGACGCCATCTCCTGCCTGCCAGCCAGTTCCATGAGGGCAAGGGCAGGCCTGTTTCGTGGCTCCTGGATCCCCAGACCTGACTCCTGTGGGCTGCCCTCACATATTTAATGTCGGAATCGGTGAATGGTTCTTGGTACTAGGGAAAGGGTGGGGAGTGGGAGAATCCAAGTGGTCCCCTCACAGAACCCCCCACCCCCCAGTCTGCCTGGGGAGAGACATTCATGGAAACTAGAATACTCAAAAGTTCAGTGCTGTGTGCTATGACCCAGAGAAAGAGCAACTTGGTCATTCTGGGGTGGGTCAGGGAAGGCTTCCTGGAAGAGGCAGCCTCTAAGCTGACTTGAAAGATGAGGTGGTAGGTTCATCTCAGAAGCCAAAGGACAGCCAGTGTGGCTGACCTTCCGAGATGGTCTCGTTGCCCTGCTAGGGATTTAATTTTGATCCCGAGGGTGGCACCAAGGAGCAGATTCTTAACATGGGGGGAGGGGGATGGGCAATAAAAATCTCAACTTTTTTTTTTTTTCAGGATTGTGTTGTCCCCTTGTAAAATTTTTTGCCTGCCGTTTGTAAGACCAGAGCCACTGCCTGCCTGGCCCTGCAGGGCCTGCTCTCCAGAACAGGACTGAGCCCCGGAGGATGCAGGTGTCCCGGTCCCACACCCTTCCTACCACATCCCCAGCCATCTGTGTGGGAAGGTCCATTGTGGTAGCCTCTGACATCACGGCGGGGGGCAGCATGATGTCACAGGGCCTCATTGTGGCCATGGAGGGGGAGGTGCCCCCCACCAGAGGCCCGCTCCCCACCCCCTGCCCAATCCTATTAAGCACGGGCTGGGGACAAAGGAAGGCGCTTTGTGCTTTAACCCTGTCTGAAGTGAGTCACTGGCTGCAGAAGGAGGGGACAGCAAGAGGTTGTGCATTCCAGAGCCTGCCACCTCCCCCGGCTGGGCCTCCAGGTCGGGCTGGAGGCCCTGCTGCCACCACCAGTCACTGCCCCCATGTCCCCAGGGCTCCTCGCTGGGCTCCCAGCAAGTAGGACAGCAGAGATAGAGTCCAGGCCCTGCACCTCCTGCCCCAGGTCGCCCTCAGATCTGGGGCCAGAACCTGTGATGAGGAGGCTAGAGGCAGAAACCCCTTTTGGACCCCTGACATGACAATCAACCTTGAGATGAGGACGGGAGGCCCTGGGGGCTCCAAGGGGCCCTGGGCGGGGAGAAGGAGCAGAGTCAGCTGGAGTCAGAAGGCAAAAGTCCCCGAAAGACAGACCTGGGGGAAGCAGCCTCTGTGCACAGATGGGGGACCGAGACCTAGAGGGACAGAACTTGTCACCCAGCAGCATCCGTGAACATTTATTAAATACCTACTGAGAGCCATACTAGTCTGTGCTGTGGGTTGGTCGTCTAATCCTTGAAACCCTGGACGGTGGTGGCCAGCACCAACCCCAGGCCTGGCCACTTTGGACAGGGACTCAGGGGTCCCTGAGGGAGGAGGGGCAGGACTCCTGAGGCTCAAGCTCTGGGGTCAGAGGACCAGGTTTGCAGTTTCTCCTCGGCCTATGCACTAACTTGCATACTCTCCCTCACTGAGCCTCCGTTTACACATCCACAGAATGGAACTAACTGTACCCCTCTCAGGGGTTGTCCTGAGGGCTGGACGAGATAGTATGAGCACCCAGAATGCTCCTCCAAATCATTAGCCCAACCTCACCGCCCCCTCAGCTGGAGGTGGGGGCAGGGAGTCTCCTAGTCCTGGCACCCCAGCCCCACCTCCATCTCTCCTTGGGTTTCAACCCTCCGCCAGGCTCTTCCAGGCTGGCATCTGGAACCTGTGTGGGGCCTCCACTGCCGGCTGGGGACACCTAGGTGGGGGGAGGTACAGCTGCAGGAGAGGCCTCGGCACCACCCCTACCGCCTCCCAAGTAGGTTTCTCCATCCTTGGCAGAGTGCCTGGGCATGCAAAGAGGCCAGGGGTAGCTTGGTTTCGGACAACAAAGTCCTGTTTCTCCCCAGCCTGAAGAATGCCTGGCTCCCCCTCCTGCCCCCGCCCCATCAATATTTATTACCTAGGCCTAGCGTTCACTCCATGGGGCCCAGGCTGGGCACTGGCTCTGCCCTGAGCCTCTGGGCAGCGCTGGCCCTTTACAGTGTGAGTGCCACTCCTGCCCCTCAGCAGCCTCCCCTGCCCACCATCACACACACACACTCGCACGTGCACACACACACACATACACGCGCCCGCGCACCAAACAGCCCAGCCCTTGGGTCGGAGCCCTGAGCCCAGCCCAGAATCCGAGGCAGTCTGGGGCAAAGATGTCTGCAGCAGGCTATGAAGGAAGAAAGGCCCCCAGAGTGTGAGTGCCCTGCCTCACCTTGCTGTTCCTGTGTCTTTGCACTTGATGATGTTGTTAAAAATATCCAAACTTGGCAAAGCAAAAAGTCACAGCCCCACCCACGCCTGCCCCTGTTTTTTGAATTGGTATTGACATGTGAAATCCCAGGGTCTGAGCCCCTGATTCTGTTCAAGCCCCTTATTTTTACCAAGGAGGATGCAGAGGACCAGGATGGGCAAGAGGTTTGCCCAGGGCCACAGAGCCTTGTAGGGCTGGGCCTAGAGGGAGCGTAGGGACCGGTGAAGGCCACACACACTCTGGTGGGATCTCATTCTGAGCCTAGCCGGGGGCAGGGGGGAGAACTGGCCTCCCTGGTAATGGCTGCACCCTTTGTACAGGTGAGAACACTGAGGCTTGGAAGGGAGTGGCCCAAGGTTACCCAGCGAGGGGCAGAGTGAGGATTTGAGCTCCAGCCCTGGGGCCCTACGGTTGGGAAGGATTGTCAGAGATGCTGGGCCCCCAGGTCCCCTCCCTGGCCACCGCAGACCCCAGTACAGCCCCAGGCCTCAGCTAGGGCAGGTCTAACTGGGAGGAGCGAGGCGGGTGTTCAGGCCCAGGCTGCTGCCCTGGTCTTGACCCCTGGGCAGGCTCTGCCCTCCTGCCACAGCCCTGGCCAGATTCTGCCCAGACACCTCAGGAATGTGGGGGGAGGGGGACTCAGGGGAGATGGGGCCTGGGGTCCAGGGGTGGACAGAACAAAGAAGCCACGTGTCTGGACTCTCCTTGCACCCTGGGCTGGACCATAGCTGGCAGAGGGGGACCCCCGAGGGTGGCTCAGGCATGTGTCCCTGAGTGCTGTGTGACCCTTGGAATGCAGCTACCCGTCTCTGGTTTCCCGGGCTGCAAAATGGAGTGCAGGAGCAGGGGACTGCAGGCCCAGGAGCCTGCTGAAGGTCTGAGGCTGGGGCTTCTGGCAGAGGGGTAGAGAGAAGAGGGGGCCAGCCCTGCGGTGGGCTCCTCTCCCTGCCTCCTGCCGCAGCCTCAGGAATTGCCTTAATTACAGCGTCAGCCTCACTGTGCTTCCTGCCATAAACCCAGGAATCTAAATTAGAAGGCAGGAGGCTGGCTCCCCCTTCCCTCCGACCCCTCAAGCCTGCCGGGAAGTTCTCCTGGAGACAGACCGCTGGTGGGGCGCTAACTACAGAGGTGCCCAGGGCTTAGACTGGGGTGGGGGCCAGGCAGGCGGGCGGCTGCCCCCAGAATCCTCGTGTCTGTGTCTGCGAGTGCCTGCTGTGTGCCAGGCAGGGGGCTGAATTAGCACATTTGATCCTTCCAGCAGTACTGCAAGACGGACATCAAGGTCCATTTTACAGAGGAAGAAACTGAGGCACGAGCTCACGGTCACCCAGGGTGTTGGAGGCTAAGCCAGCTGGACCCAGGTTTCCAGCTCCCAGGCCAGGGCTGGTCCCTTTGTAGAAGGCAGAGGGGAGGGTGGGGGAGAGTGGAGACGGCTAGTCCTTCCTGGGGAGTGGAGGGGGTACCCTGAACCGTGAGCCTGCCCCCGCAGCCCCAGGGGGAGATGGGAGGGAGGTGGCTGGGCAGGGGTTGAGGGACTGCTGTGCAGGGACCAGGCAGGGTGCAGGCCAGGCGCAGGGCATGTGAATGGTTCTCCACCACCCTCGGACCTGGCCAGGTAGACCAGCGCTGGGGCTGGGGCCCTTCCGATTCTGACGGAAACCCAGCCAGGGACCAGGGTGCGTGCATGTGTGTGTGTAGCTTGTATTTGTGTGTGACAGTGAGTGTGTGTGTGCCTGCGTGTGGTGGGGTAGTGAGGTCATCTGGGCAGAAGGGAGCTGAGCTTGTCCAAACCACTGGAGCCACTGGGGGAGAGAGAGACAGACTCGGGGTGGGGGGAGGCAGGGAGTAGGGGGTGCTGAGGGAGGGAAAGAGACCAAGGCAGAGAGGAGAGAAACAGGGAAGGACAGAGCCAGAGCCAGAGGGATGAGGTGGGGTGGGAGGCAGACAGACAGACAGGATGATGGCGGGTGTCGGGTTGGTGGAGGGGAGACAAGAGATGCCCAGAAAGAGGGCGAATTGGAGAAAGAGGGAGCCAGAGCGCAGAGATGGGGGAGGGGTGGGACTCCCCTGGAGGGAAGGGGGCCGTAGTCTAGGCAGCTTCCCACCCATGCCGCCCCTGAGTGGGGGACCAAGGGAGGACCCCTTATGTCTGCTTTTGTTCTGGTCAGTGGGTCTAAGATCACCCGTCCATAAGGCAATAGTTTTTTTGGGGGGAATATAACAACCATGATTTTTATTTTATTTTATTTATTTTTTATACAGCAGGTTCTTATTAGTTATCTATTTTATACATATTGGTGTATACGTGTCAATCCCAATCTCCCAATTCATCCCACCACCACCCCCCGCCCACCTTCCCTCCTTGGTGTCCATACGTTTGTTCTCTACATCTGTGTCTCTATTTCTGCCTAAGGCAATATTTTGAGGACCTGTTATCTGTGCATGCCAGGGTGTGGTCTACCTAAAGGAGCAAAAGCTCAGAGGCTGAGGAGGCCAGGGAGTGGTCCCAGAGTGTGCCCCGAGAGCATGGGGGGGACAAAGAGGGGAGGCTGGCAGAGACAGGAGGGGCAATTCAGACGGAGGAGCAGCATGGGGGTCGTCCAGGAGGCTGTGCAAAGCTGGGTCCGGGCCACACCCTGGCAGGGCTAGGGCAGGGACCAAGCGTCCGCTTCTCACCAGCCACATCCCACACTGGGAGGGGCCTCCCAGTTTTTGGCTCTCCCACCATCCTCCCAGTTTTTGGCTCTCCCACCATCCAACACCCCCTAAGTGGCTTATGAAGCGCCATGGGCCCGGCAACCTGGCTGACTTCTCACTGTGCTCACGCTAACCCAGTGGTTCTCAAGCGTGGTGATTTTGCCCCAACGGGACATCTGACAATGTCTGAAGACATTTTTGTTTGTCACAATTGAGGGGTGTGTGTGTGTGTGTGTGTGTGTGTGCTACTGGTGTCTAGTGGTAGAGGCCAGGCATGCTGCTAAACATCCTATAGGACAGCCTGTACAACCAAGAATTGTCCAGCATACCCACCACCCTTCTGTTCCCAGGCGTGCCAAAGTTCCTGCCTCGAGGCCTTTGCACGTGCTGTTGGCCCTGCTTGGAATTCACTGTCCCCAGATCATCACATAGCTGCTTGCCTTCTCATCCTTCCAGAATCTGCTTAAATATTCCCTCCTTAGAGTGGTTTTCCCTGACACCCCCATTCCCTCCTGCACTCTCCATCATAAACCTCTGAGTATTTCCCTCCCAGCACTTATCCCCAAATCCTGAAGATCTTGTTTATTTATTCAAATCCTTATTTATAGTTTGTCTACCCTCCACTTGGCTGTGCACTCCACGAAGTCTGGGGACTTTGGCTCCCAGCGGGACCCAGATGCTGAGCACTGGGTGAAAGGATTGGAAGCTCACTTAGAACAGCAGGGGCTGTTTTAAGAACTTTGCTTAGCTCAGTCCTATGAGGTAGGCACCATTGTGATGCCCATTTCACAGAAGGGGAAACCAAGGCTCAGGGATATCAAGTGACTTGCCCAAAGTGACACAGCTAGCCAATGCCCAAGCTGGGATTTGAACCCCCAGGCAGTCTGGCTTTAGAGTTCATGCCCTGAATGGCACCAGGCTACAGCCTCTCTGCAAATGTGAGCTGAGTGGCTGTGTGAACTGGTCACCAGGATGCATGCCCCAGCAATCCAGGTCCCCGTCTCTCTCTCTCCCTGAGGAAGTCTCCCCCACCATCACCTTGCTCCCCACCCCAGGTCTAGGGTGCTGCTGTCAGTGGAGCTGAGGCTTCTGAAAAGGAGGAGGTCAGGGCGCTTTCTCTCCACTCCGAGTCAGCAGGGAGATAAGGCTCATCTTTGCAGATTCCTACAGTGAGGAGACTTGGGGACCCAGACAGGAGGACTCCACACCGTGGGGATCCCCCCCCCCGTAGTCACCACGTGGGGGCCACATCCACTACCCTGAGTCACTGTGGACTCTGCCAGGCCCTCCTGGGCGCTGGAGAGGAGGTGTCCCCCTTCCTCGTGCCTCCCTGGCAGGGCAGGTTGGGCTGAGCCCGGGCTGGGTCTGAGGGCTGTGCTCAGCTCCACACTGGGGCCCTCCCTGCCCCAGCTGGCAGCCCCTAATGAAGAACTACAACCACGAGGGGCCATCACGGCAGGGAGAGGAAGAAGCCCTCACCAGCAAGCTGTGGGTGCCCTGGTCTGTCGGGGACGGGGAGAGGAACTTGGAAGCCTGCCCAGAGCTGTCTGCTGCCCAGATTCCTGGCAGGAGGCCCCTCCCAGTCCAGAGCCCACTGACCGCCCCTCTTCTCATATTGCTGGGCCCTCTCTGCCAGGCACTGGTAACTCTTGACTCAACCAGCAGCTGCATTGTCCTGTCCCATCTCCCCAAAACTTCTTTCCCTGGTCCTGTCCCCTCCCCCAACATCTGTGATGACAATCGAGTGACACTCTGGGTCTCGGATCTGCCAGGGAACTCCTTAATTCTCATTCATTCATTCGTTCATTCATGCATTCTTTCATCGTGTGGTAATTAGAGCATGGACGCTAATCCCAAGGGCTGAGTTGATATTTTGCTTCACCACTTACTAGCTGTGTGATCTTGGGAAAGTCCCATCATCTCTCTGAGCCCCCAGTTTGCAACAGTAAAAAGGGGGAAGAGGGACTTCCCTGGTGGCGCAGTAGTTAAGAATCTCCTGCCAATGCAGGGGACACGGGGGCAAGCCCTGGTCCGGGAAGATCCCACATGCTGCAGAGCAACTAAGCCCGTGTGCCACAACTACTGAGCCTGCGCTCTAGAGCCCGCGAGCCACAACTACTGAAGCCCGTGCACCTAGAGCCTGTGCTCCGCAACAAGAGAAGCCACCACAATGAGAAGCCCACGCACTGCAACGAAGAGTAGCCCCTGCTCACCGCAACTAGAGAAAGCCCGCGCGCAGCAACAAAGACCCAACACAGCCAAAAAAAAAAAAAAAGTGGGGGAAGATAAACAGGGGTTTTGGAGGTTTCACTGGGATGAGGCATAGAGCGTTAAGCATAGTGCCTGGCTTATGGTAAGTGTTCCAGCCTCAGGAGCTGTTCTTTTTTTTAATCCTTTGCAAAAACTTTCCTGGGGCATCTAGGGGCACACAGACCCCTAATGGCAACCCCCAGCCCAAACAAGACCTGATTCTGAAGGCCTCCTGAAGGAAACCAGGCAGGAGCCCTGGGTTCTGGTCCTGAGTTTGCCATTACGTTGCTGTGTGACCTGGGTGAGTCATCGCCCCTCTCTGGGCCTCAGGTTCCCTGTTTGAACAATGACCAGTTGACTTGGATGACCTTAGGCAAGTGACCTCTCTCCATCTGAGGTTTTGTCTGTAAAATGGAGCAGTAACAGTACCCACCTACAGGAATGCTGAGAGGAATAAGTGAATTAATACATGTAAAGTGCTTAGAACAGGTCTGATACAGAGTGCTTCACAGATGTTAGCCCTTATTATTAGCTAACATTATCTCTGAGGATCTTTTTAAAAATTGAGATATAAGTTACATACTATAAAATTCACCCTTTTAAAGTATACAATTTAGTCACTTTTACTATATTCACAAGATTGTGCAATCATCAACACTGTCTAATTCCGGGACATGTTCATCACCCCAAAATGAAACCCTGTACCTGTCAGTTTTTCCCCATTCTCTCCCGTCCCCCACCCCTGGCAACCACTAATCTACCTTCTTTTTTTTATTTAAAAAAAATTTTTATTGAAGGATAGTTTATATACAACATTATATGTTATAGGTGTACAATATAGTGATTCACGATTTTTAAATGTTATACTCCATTTACAGTTATTATACAATATTGGCTATATTCCCTATGTTGTACAATATATCCTTGTAGTTTATTTTATACATAATAGTTTGTACCTCTTAATCTCCTACCCCTATCTGGCTCCTCCCCCCTTCTCTCTCCCCACTAGTAACCACTAGTTTGTTCTCTATATCTGTGAGTCTGTTTCTTTTTTGTTATGTTCACTAGTTTGTTGTATTTTTTAGATTCCACATATAAGTGATATCATACAGTATTTGTCTTTCTTGTCTGGCTTATTTCACTTAACATAATACCCTCCAAGTCCATCTATGTTGTTGCAAATGGCAAAATTTCATTCTTTTTAATGGCTGAGTAGTATTCCATTGTATATATGTGCCACATCTTCTTTATCCATTCATCTGTTGATGGACATTTAGGTTGCTTCCATATCTTGGCAATTATAAATAATGCTGCTATGAACATTGGGGTGCATGTATCTTTTCAAATTAGTGGTTTAGTTTTTTTTCAGATATATACCTAGGATTGGAATCACTGGATCATCTGATAGTTCTATTTTTAGTTTTTTGAGAAACCTCCATATCATTTTCCACAGTGGCTGCACCAATCTACATTCCAACCAACAGTGTACAAGGGTTCCCTTTTCTCCACATCCTGGCCAACATTTGTTATTTGTGCTCTTTTTGATGATTGCCATTCTGACAGGTGTGAGGTGATACCTCACTGTGGTTTCGATTTACATTTCCCTGATGATTAGCAATGTTGAGCATCTTTTCACGTGCCTATCGGCCATCTGCATTTCCTCTTTGGAAAAATGTCTATTTAGGTCTTCTGCCCATTTGTTAAATCAGGCTTTTCTTTTTTTGATGTTGAGTTGTATGAGCTGTTTATATATTTTGGATATTAACCCCTTAACAGTCATATCATTTGCAAATATTTTCTCCCATTCAGTAGGTTGAATTTTTCATATTGTCAATGGTTTCCTTTGCTGTGCAAAAGCTGTTATGTTTAATTAGGTCCCATTTGTTTATTTTTGCTTTTATTTCCTTTGCTTTAGGAAACAGATCCAAAGAAATATTGCTATGGTTTATGTACCACTAATCTACTTTCTATCTCTATGACTTTGCCTATTCTGGACATTTCATATAAATGGAATACACAGTTTTGTATCTGGCTTCTTTCACTTAACATAATGTTTTCAAGGTTCATTTACAATGTATCAGTACTACATTCCTTTTCATGGCTGAAAAATATTCCATTGTATGAATATACCATATCTCTTGATGGACATTTGGGTTGTTTCCACTTTTTGGCTATTATGAATAATGCTGTTATAAACATTCAGGTAGAAGTTTTATGTAAACGTATGTTTTTCATTCTCTTGGGTATCTCTGTTTGAATGGAATTACTGGATCACATTTAGCTTTCTGAGGAATTGTCAAACTCTTTTCCAAAGTGGTTGCACCAGTTTATATTCCTACCAGCAATGTATGAGGATTCCAATTTCTCTGTACGCTTGCCAACACTTGTTAATGTCTTTTTTATTGTAACCATCTTAGTGGGTGTGAATGGTGTCTCCTTGTGGTTTTGATTTACATTTTCCTGTGACTAATGATGTTGAACACCTTTTCATGTACTTACTGGTCATTCATATATCTTCTTTAGAGAAATATCCATTCAAATCCCTTGCTCATTTTTAAATTGGGTTGTTTGTCATTTTTACTGTTGCGTTGTAAGAAATCTTTTTTTGGGGGGGCGTCTGGCTTCAGAGCACTTGGTCTTTTTTTTTTTTTTTTTTAGCTTTGGCTGCGTTGGGTCTTCGTTGCTGCACACGAGCTTTCTCTAGTTGCGGTGAGCAGGGGCTCCTCTTCGTTGCGGTGCACGGGCTTCTCACTGCGGTGGCTTCTCTTGTTGCGGAATACGGGCTCTAGGCGCGCAGGCTCAGTAGTTGTGGCCTGCGGGCTCTAGAGCACAGGCTCAGTAGTTGTGGCGCACGGGCTTAGTTGCTCTGCAGCATGTGGGGTCTTCCCGCACCAGGGCTCGAACCTGTGTCCCTGCATTGGCAGGTGGATTCTTAACCACTGCGCCACCAGAGAAGTCCCTGAACCTGTGATTCTAAGGCCATCATTTTTGATAATTCCAATATATGAAGTCATTGTGGTCTATTTCTGTCATATTTTTTCAAACTTATTGAAATATATTTGACATATAACATTGTATAAGTTTAAGGTGGACAAGATGTTGGTTTGATACATTTATATATTGCAATACGATTACCACCATAGTATTAGTTAACACCTCTATCATGATACATAATTATTATTTCTGTTGTCTTCTGTTTGTGCTGATTCTTGCTCATGGTGTCTTGTTCCTTATGTACCTAATTATCTTCGATGGTGTTCAGCTCACTGTATTTGAAAATTATTTGTGAAAATAACATGAGGCCTAAGATGATGACACATCCCTCCAGACAAGTGTTTTGTTTGCTTCTACCAAGCACCTGGAGACACTGCTAATCTAAGGCCACTGTAATTCAAGTTCAAGTCTTGAGTTTCATGAGTCACCCAGGTGACTGGGCTCAGGGCTTGGTTTTCTTCTGGTTCACCCTTATTCTGAGGATGTCTCTGGTTAAAGAAGATGTGGGATATCAGGCTCCCCATCTTGGACAAAAGGCTAGGCTTACCTTTTATTCTTCCTCCTTCCCTGCCCCCCTTGTGGCCATCAAAACCACAGCTCAGTTTCAAAGCTTTTTCTTCCAGATTGGCAAATGCCCTCAGGGCAAATGTGATCTCCACACTGGGCTTTCCTCTCTGGATTTTTGCCTTCTTCTAGAGTCTTACTAGGGAATTCTTGTTAATTGTTCGATGGTCTTAAGAACATGATCTTTGGGTTGGATCTAGGGACTCGTATCTTCAGCAGGAGGGTTGGTCCAAATTACATATCCCACCATTACTGGAGGCAGAAGTCTCTGCAAATCCATGATTTCCCACTGGCATTTCCTTACCTTTGCCCAGGCTGTGCCCAGGATATACCCCCTCCCTGCTCATCTCAGGCACTCCTACTCTCAAAGCCCTACTCAGAATTTTGCCACCAGAGGCTCTCCCAACTCAAGGTACCTTGCTCTCAGCCCTGGTGCCCAGAGTCCACATCTCCATCACTGTATTTATTTACCATCAAACATTTATGTGGTACCCCCAGTTTGCCAGGCCCATCCCAGTCCCTGGGGATTCAACTGGGAACAACACAGAGGCTGCCCCTTACCCTCGAGGAGGGTAATAAACATTTGTTCGCAACCCAGTGGGATCAAGGTTGGGAGGAAGAAGCAGAGGGAGCCACGGAGTACATTGCAAGGAGACTCAACCAGGGGAGGCTTCCAAGAGGAAGTAATATTTAAGCTGAGGCTTGAGGAATGTGTAGCAATTACCCAGCAAATACAAGTGGAGCAGAGAAGGGCATTGCAGGCAGAATGATCATCTGTGAATGTGCAGAGTGGAGTTGGTGAATCAGAATGGGGTGCGAGGGAGGAGGAGACAGGGTAAAGCTGGGAGGTGGGTCCAGCACCCCTGCCTGCTTTATGGATTCTCCTTTTCCCTCTTCCCCTCCCAAAGACGGGGCTGCAAAGATTAGAGGACCCCACGCTTGTGGGAAGGCAAACTCCCTTGACCTTCTGCACCAAACGATCCCTTTCAGGAAAGGTCACCCATCCTTGGCTCGCCCCAATCCCTCAGCTTTGGCCTCCTTCCTCTCCTCCTGCCTGGGGCAGAATGGGGAATGGCCACATCCCCTTGTCGCAAGAGAAGCAGGATATAGAGCTGAATGAAGCTACACAGACTGTCTTCCTCCACTGCCTCTGCCAGAGAGTCCTCCGTACAGGCCCCGAGGCCCTTCCTGCGGCACCTCCGGCTCCATCCTCCCGTCCTGTTTGGCTTGGATGTGGTCCCTGATCTAGGGAACTTGGAGGGATGGGGGTGACAGGGTGCAGAGGCCAAACCCTGAGCCCTCAGAAACGGTCACGAGTAATGCTCTTCTCTATCCAGCCAGAATTCTAGTGACTGGGGACATATAGGACCCCCAGTCCCTCACCTGCCCCCAGGTCACCCAAACATCAAGCCTGGAGGGGAAATTTGGTTAACCCTCAGGGAACCAGGAGTCTAGAGGGGAGACTAGGAGATCTCTGTCCTGACCACTGAAGGGTTATAGCAGGGAGTTGTGTAATTGATCATACCTGGAGAGGGGTTCCTTTGTCCCACTCAGACCCACCCCCACCCTATTGTCCAGATGGATAAACGGAGGCTCAGGTCACATGGCCAATGAGAGGCAGAGGCAAGAGCTGAACCCAGGTCTCCTGCCCCTGGCCCAGTGCTCATTCCCTTCTCTGGTCCCCCCCAGCACAAATGTCTGACACCTGCCAGGGTGGGGCGTGGGGAGGGGAGGTTTCAAGGCTCACATTTGGGCTGTGGTGGATGGGATGGCAGGAATTAACCAAGGAGTTAACTGTTCTCCAGCCCCAGAGCCTGAAACTCGGCCTCCTGGGAACAGATGGTGATTACGGGCTCCTCTCCCACCCCGTCATGCTTCATCGGAGGCTGACACACTCCTGGCCTGCGGCTCTAGGGCCATCAACAAAATGGGCTGAACAAAACATGTCTTGTGCAGTTTTTCTAAGACTTTGTCAATGCCTTCCAGCCAGAGACCACCAGAAACACACCTGAACAAAGTTGGCTTTACTGCTCATTGCAACAAGGGAAGAAACCGAGGGACAGCTCCATGAGAGGGAGTTAGGCAGGACTTGGGAAGGGATCTGGGCTGGTGTTAGGAGCTTTGGGGAGGGCTTGAGGGAGTGGAGCTTTGCTCTGGGTTGGATGCGTCAGGAAGTGGGGGTGATTCTGTGATTGGGTATCTTAATGGTTTTAATCTGGAAGGGAAGAGGGATGAATTGAAGCTCAAGCTGTGACTGGCAAAGAAGCAGTCGTCACTCATTCAGCTGGGATGTTTGGTCATTTTTGTGGTTTGGACCACATTCACTTTTTGTCTGTGTTCAGACATGATTACGGAGTGGTCTTGTTTTTTGTCTTGATTCATCGTGGTCCTTGAGGGGCCTTGTCTGATGCTGGTGATCTATGAAATTGCTTATGCTTAACAGGAGTGCACGGTGGCCTAGCCAGGAGCACCGGGCCAGCTCCTGGCTGTCAGGGGCTGCTTTTCTTTTTCTCAGTGTGAAAGGAAACAGCGCGGAGCCTTGGAAAGCTGGCCACGTCACACAGGAGACCCATAATGGGTAAATGTCAGCTATGCCTTGTGTGTGGGTCCCAAGGCTGCCGAGGAAGCTCAGTTGAGACAGGGAAGCCAAGAGCCTTTGGAGTCAGACCTGGGTTCAAATTCTGCCTCTGTTCATGCTCTTAGACAAGCTGCCTCCCCCTCCCTTGCAACTTCATCCACTCAACAAATACATAGCAAACGCCTACTGTATGCCAGGGATGGGGGAACTTGGGCAAGATCCTTAACACTCTGGGACTCAGTTTACCCCTCTAGAAAATGGGAATGAGACTGGTCCCTGTCTATCTCCCAGGGTTGCTGTGAAGTTCAGTGAAAACTCGTGTGGAGCATCTCTAGCACAGTGTGGCAAGTGCCATCTGTTCTTCCCAGGGGTCCCTGACTCTCCCTGACCACCCCTGCCTTGTGGGCCCTGTATTAGTGGGGAAGAAGGACAAGGGGCCCATTCCAGGTTCAGCCTGCTTTGGAGAGTGAGTCCCAGGGACCCGAGATGCCAGCTGGTCACCAAGCGGGTCTGGGGCTGCACAAAGCAGGAGAAGGTCCTGGCCCCTCCGGTCTGCATGTTCAGCTGCTTCCTGGGGCTGAACCATGTGACACCACGGGGAGGTGGCCCCAAATCTTGGAATTGCCCTGAAGGAAGCCGAGCCCCCAGCTCTGCCCAGGTACCAGCTCTGGATGTTGCCCATTCTTTGGCCCAAGTCTGACCATCTGTACACTATGGGGTGCCCTCCCAGCACCGATGTTCTGTGGTGCTGATGTGGTTACTGGGACCTGGAGAGGCAGAGAGTGTGCCAGGACTGCGGAGGTAGAAGAGGGCATGCACCATCCTGCCTTCTCCAGGCGTGGAGGAGTGGGTGGTGACAGAGGAGGGTGTGAGGCCCGCACAGAAGGAATTTTACGTACCTGCCGGAGATGCCATGGGGAGGGCCCCTCACATGGGCTTAAGTGGTATGGCAGGTGGGGTCTCTTAGCTGAGGGTTGTGTGTGTAGGTGTGTGGATGTGTGTGGGCAGGACTCTGACAGCAGGGGAGGTGCACCTGCATGTGTGCCTGTGTGATGCCCCCACCGTGGTAGGTGGGTCTCAGAAACAGCCTGGGTTTAGGGCTCAAACTAGCCGGGGTCAATTCTCAGTTGAACGACCTTCTGGCTGTGTGACCTTGGCCAGATCACTTGCCTTCTCTGAACCTCATTCATTCATTCACTCCACAAGTATAACTTGCTCTCTTGCTGTGTGGCTGCCATTGGGGAGACAGGGACAAACAAGGCAGAGAGAGTCCAATCCCTCGTGCAGTTGCTGGTCTCACCTGAGCTTCCCCATCTTTAAAGTGGGGGTGACAATACCCACCTTCCAGATAGTGTCTGTAAAGCTCAGGGCATCGGGTCTTAGTGCTCTGTGGAGATTTGTTTTCTTCCTTGTTCTGGAAACCTTGGAGCTGCACCCCTCCTTCCAAGGGACACAGCTCTCAGCTGGTGGGAACGGGAGCCAAGGGGCCCCCTTCAGGGCACGATCCAGCTCCCAGATGGCACTTGTTCTGCCCTGCTGGCATGGGCCCTGGGAGTGAGTGGCAAAGGCATCTGGGCTGGGGTGGATGAGATGGGGGGCCTCAGCATTCCAAGAACCCTGGAGCCTTCCCAGCACCAGCTGAGAGAAGATGTGGGGTTGGGACAGGTTAGGAGGAAAAAGATTCTCTGTGGGCCCCCTTCAGTCACCCCACACATCCACCCAGTATGGGCACAGGTGTGGGATGGGAACTCCTCCAACAAGTTAGGACACCCTCTTTTCCCTGGGCAGGGTTCCCGGGGAGGGGGCTGGGGAAAGGGCAGAGGAGGTGGTTGCCAATTTCCCGCTGGGCTGCTGTTTACACCCAAGCAATGAGCTGGCGCTTGGCTTCACTGTCTGCTCACCTGCAGGTATGTCAGGAGAAACTGGCTGGCTTCTGCCCAGCTCCAATCGGCATTCAATGCTCTGGCCCTGCTGGATTTGGGCACCAGAATGGACAGCCGGAGGAGGATGACTCCAGACTCTTGCTTAGAACTAGATGTCTGATTTTTCTCTCTGCCTGATTTCTGTCCTGGGCCCACAGCAACTCCTCTGAGTCTGAGGAACTGCAGATCCTCCTCCTGGGGGAGGCTGGTAGTGCTTCAGGGCACGCCTGGGCCAGAAAGGACGATGCCCCCGGGAAGGGGTTGATGACTTCTCTTCCACACCAGTAGACTGGGGGTGCATCTCAATAAGGGTGGCTGCAATTGCCAGCCCAGAGGCAGGTGAGGAGCAAACAGGCTGTAGCTAAAGTGGGAAAGGTTCAACTTAGACCCACGAGTCAGTGTAGCCCAAGGAGGCATGCTGGACTCAGCAAGGGAGGCTTATGGAGCTGCTGACCTGACCCCTCTAGGGTCTGCCTTTGGCAGGATTGGGAAGATGGGCCAGGGGAGATGTAGGATGTGACTGGGGAGGCAGGTCACATCTCCTGGTACCAGGTGAAGGGCATGTGGATCCCGTCCCAAACCTACCCACCCACCCATTCCTTTCCACGTTGCCTGCCATCACCATGGAGAGAACCAGGGTTGGGAGTTGCTTGGTTAGAATTGCAGGGCAAATCGCTTTAACCTCTCTGAGTCTCAGTTTTCCTCTTCTGTGTGATGGGCAGAGTGTATCTGCCTCTCAGGGTCTATGTGAGGCCACACCATGTCACACCAGCAGCCAGATGTGCCAGGCAATTTGTATCTGCCACGCATGGTTTAATTTATTCCCCCCATCGGCACCCTGAGGCAAGCATCACTGTAGCCCCATTTTACAGATGAGGAAACTGGGGCTTAGAGAGTCCAAGGCTGGTAAGCTGGGAGATATGCGTCCTGTGGCGGCCCCTGTTCTCTCTCAGAGAGCAGACGAGTGAGGCAGGGTCTCGGATTGTGGCCTGGATGTGTGGCAGTTTGCAGAAGGAGAAGAGACCAGCAGCTCCGTTCAGGGTTGCAGCTGGCCCCATCACAATGGGCTTCTCGTCATCCAGACAGGGTGTTCCCTTCCAGTCGCCTCCCTGAGTTTCATTTCCTTCAGCAATGGGTCCCAGCTGCACAGCTGGCTCCCCTAATGACACTGGCGTCCAGACCCCACCAGCTGAGGTTCTACCCAACGCCCACCACCCCAGCTCACGAGGCCGCCCTTGGCTTCTTGGACCTGCCCCAAGGGACATTAGTTTCCTCGCCAGCCCCTCTGCTGTCCAGGCCAGAGCTCTGCCTCCCATCCTGTGCCGGTTCCCACTTCTTTATGCCCCCTCGTCCTGCTCTAGGCATCCTCTGGTCGGGGCGTTTGTGCTGGGGCGTCCAGAGAACGAGGCAGGGGGTTTTCTGTTCTGACGCAGTTCCAAACTCACTTTTGTTTTACGTGCAAAGAACAAGGTGCAGGGGACTTAATACACCATCAATATGCCGCCATGTGTTACACAGCAGGAGGAGGAGCTGGGAGTGGACCCCAAGCAGCCCACTCCGGCACCCACACTTCCAACCTCATCCACTCGGCCTCTGTGAAACCTTGTTTCCCTCCATCCTTTTCCAGATCCCTGCTGCTGCCCACACTGTGGCCTCGCCTCTGGCCTCCCATCCTCCAGTCTGGCGCTTCCAGCAGCCTCATCTGACCACCACCCACCTCTGTGCTGAATCCTTCAGTGGCTCCACTGTGCTTCCTGGTAGCGTGCTGGCTGCTGGGTCTGGCCTCCAGGGCCCTCCCTGTGGTGACCAGCCCGGCCATGAACCAGCTGGGCCCACAGGGCCTTCTCCTCAAGCTGGGTTCCTGGTCCTGAGTCAGCCCTGCGTCCAGAGTGAAGGACGCAACTGTCCCCTCATGAGTCGCCAGGAGAACTGAGGCCCAAAGAGACACTCCACCGTTCTCTGAACCCCACCCGGGGCCGCCCATCAGAGGCCCAGCCCAGGGCCGAGCCCTCCCCCTCTTGCCCCCCAAATCCCTGTAAACCAGAGCTGATGAGCAGGTGGGCAGCCTGTGCAAATCACCCCCAGGTGCCGCAGGTGTCCACTGGCCCTGCTGCCTGCCTGCGTGCCCTCTCCTCCCCCAAGCAGCTGCTCTTCTGGGGAGCAATGAACAGACAGCTGCCCTCCTGCAGGCAGGTTTGGGGCCCAGGGTAAGGCTGCAGCTCAGCCCGCATCTCCATTTCCAGGCAGGGAGGTCTCCGCCCTGGTGCCCACCCCTCTTGCCCTGTCCAGGCTGCCCCCAGCAGGTTGTTTTCTGGTGCTGGGCCTGGTTCAGCCTCCGGGGCCTGCAGGTCACGTAGCCAAACTCGTTCCTCCTTTCTGCCGCCCAGGCTGCTGAGCACAGCGTTTCCTGCTGGAGAGAGCACAATGGAGCCTGCCACACGGGAAGGCGCAGGCCTAGCCAACTCTGAGTGCTGTGTGACCCGGGACAGGGCCCACACCCTCTCTGAGCCGTGGTTTCCCCAGTGAGAAGTGAGGGGGTGAGACAAGGTCATGTGAGGCCATTCTCCAATGAGGATAACAGCAAACTTTCCTTGAAGACTAAGTGCACGCCAAGTGCAGCATCCCCTAATCCTCACAGCCACCCCGGAAGCTTGGGGCAGAGCAAGGTTAACTCACTTGGCCACAGTTGAATCTCCCTTTGCAGTCCAGCATCCCAGAGCTTCTTCCCATCTCCTGCTTGGAGATCTGCTCCCCATTCCCATCTCCACCCTGCAGCCCCCGTGTCTTCCCCCTCCTCCTCTCAGGAGGCGCCAAGCCCAGACGCTGGGGTTAAGAATGAGAGGAAGTGTTGGTCCAAATTAGATCAGAGGGCACTTGACCCGAGGTGGTCCAGGCCTGTGGGCCCCAGCTAGCCATGGGGGAGAGGGTTAGGGAGACATGGGAAGAGGAACTGAAAACGGGGGTAAAGTGTGGTAGAAGGGAGAGAGACTGAAAGCTGAAGATGGTCTGCAGGCTGGCCAGGGAGGGAGCCAGCCAGTTTGGGACTGAGAATCCCTTGACAAGTCCCCATCCAGGGGGTTTCCGAGGCTGGGAGCCTGAAGTCCTGCAGAATTAGCTCCTGCCTCCCCGCCTGTCTTCCCCTCTACCACAGGAGCACCCCCAGCCTGGACAAGCTCTTATTCACCTCCAAATTTGAACCAGGCTCTCCGACCCAAAGCCTGGGACCCAGGCCCTGACCGTGAACTAGATCCTCTCAGTGGTGGGGAGAGGGGAAGTGGTTACACTCCCACAGTGATACTTACCCAGGATGGAGCCCAGAGCCCCGCTGCCTGACTCTGCCGTGGATCAGGGTCTGCACAGGTGTGTTCCTGGGAAAGCAGGGCCCCCAGGGAGGGTCTTCCTCAGAGCAGTGCAGAGTTTTCTGGATGAGAATCAGGCAGCGGAGACAGCTTTCAGCCAGGACACTGCGGCTTCCCTGGGGGCAGGGGAAGTAGCTACCGTCTCCGCAGCCATGTCTCCCCCTCCTCAGGTTGTGTCCAGAGCCCGGCAACTCCCTTGATGCCTGCCTCTTCCCTAGCCCTCCAGGATTAGAAGGCTCTGGACCTTGCTGCTGGTCAGCCATGACCTTCATCCTGCCCCCTACCAGGGCTGGAAATGTCACAACGACTCTACTCTGAAGCTCAGGGTCCCCAAAGGGACCAGCCTTAGACAAAGCCCCAGTGACCCATCCTCACCTCCTGCACCCCATCTTCACATCCTGACATAGAGAGCACTGCCTCCTGTGCTCTCCTAGGCAGATAGGATATGGAATCCTCGCACTTGTCTCTCAGAGCCTCAGTTTCCTCATCTGTACAATGGTCCTGAAAATAACCCCCACTTCCTAGGCTGGTGATGAGGACCGAAAGGACAATGTGTAAAACACCTTCACCCAGGGGACTTCCCTGTCGATCCAGTGGTTAAGACTCTGCTTCCAATGCAGGGGGTGCTGGTTCTACCCCTGGTCAGGGAGTTAAGTAAGACCCTACATGCCAGCGCTGCCAAAAAAAAAAAAAAAACCTTCACACAGTGAGGTGCAGAATCCTAAGAATTTTTATTTTTAATTGAATTTACTTGCCATCCCTCTGTGTGTCTTTTTCCCACCCCGTCTTCTCCTGCACTTCTGACTTCCTTATTTCCATGGTTGCCATGTCCTCGGCCTCCAAGCCTGCTGGAGGAGTCCCCTGTCCTCAGACAAACCCCACCCCAGGCCCTTCCCCAAATTGGCTTCTGCCTTTCCCAGCAGGCCCAGCTGGGCCTCCTCCATCTAATCCCCCAGGGCTTGGGGTCATCCCAAGGTTAGGGAATCAGGACCTGGGTGGCAGGGTTGGGGGGCAGGGGGCAGCAGGGCTCTGAAAGCTGCATGTTTAACCAGCTTCCCAGTGGATTCTTATCCTCACTGTCCCACCTGCTGGAACATCTCACCCCTCAGGAGAGTCCTGGGGGCCCTTCCGTCAACTCCACCCTGACCTGGTTACTGCCCGCCCTGCACTGGGAAAAACACTTTCCCAGAGTGTCAGTTTCTCCCCCCACTCACCCCACCCACTTCTTGGGCTGGGAAGGCAGGAGTGGGCAGGGTAGGGCTGGGCAGGGCTGCAGAGACCAGCTGGGCTGTGTTTGTTTTGGGGGTTTTCCTCTTTGGCTGCTTTTCTAAACAAAAGGCCTGGGAGTCTGTGGGGCCAGAGCCAGACCCACCCCTCATGGGACCGGGGGTTACAGTAGAAGATGACAGGGGACATTTCCACTCCTCTCAGAGCCAAGCCATCTTAAGGAAGCCTTGAAGCCCTGTGATGCAGGAGATATTACCCCATTTTACAGAGGAGGAGACTGAGGCTCAGAGAGGCCCAAGGGCATGCCTGAGAGCACACAGCTGGGGGGTGGCTGGGAGGGGGTGACTCAGCAGGGAGTTTAATTTGGGGCTGCACTGGGTGCTTAGCTACTCTTTCCTCCTCCAAACCCCCTCCTCCCCAATTTTGTGCTCCCCTCCCCCCCTCCAGCAGTGCCTCTCTCTCCTTTTCCTCTTTCTTCTCCAGGTGGCTCCATCCTCAGCCCTATCCTCATCAGTGGAGGCGAACCCCTCGTGGCTTTAGCTGCCAATGCCCAAACTGTCCAGTTCAGGTCACAATAGCAACATTTAAGGAACTTGCACGAGTCAGGCCCTGTTCTAAGGTGTTACCCAGGAGTAGCTAATTTAGTCCTTACAACAGCTCTGTGAGGTGGGTGCAATTGTTATTCCCATTTTACAGGTGAGGAACATGAGGCCCAGAGAGGTGAAGTAACTTGCCTATAGGTGACAGAGCCAGGATTCAAGCCCAGGCAGCCCGTATGCCTCACTTCCTTGTTGTCCAGCTCAGACCTCTGACCTCTGATTTCCCATGAGCCTCCAGCAAGGGGGTCACCATCCCTGCCTGGCCCTGCCATAGTGCCCATCTCAGTATTAAGGCCTGTTTGCTTCAAGTCCCCAGCCCAACCCCACCCCTAGATTGGGAGCATCTCGGGTGCCATTCGTTCACAGCTGTGTCCCCACATCCAGCACTGCAGGTTAGGCACACCGAGGGGCCTCGATCTGTGTTCCAGGAGGGACAATGATTCCAGCTCAGGAGCTGGCCATAGCTTCCCCACAGTGCCCTCTGCTGGTCAGATCAAACACTGCCCTGGGGCCTTGGGACCATCAACTCAGGCCCCATCCCCATCACCCTAATAACCCCCTGGGTTTATACAGCTCCTTTCTTCCCCTGAGCTCAAAGGACATTCCCATCTGTGATCTGCCTAGCCTGGGCCCAGCCCCAGGAGTGTGCGAGGGCCCAGCATTTCTCTCCCCACTTTACAGAGACAAACCAAGGCCTGGAGAGGGATGGGGCGAGCCCCAGCGTGCTGCTGGCAGATCCAGAAAAGAGCTCCTTTCCCTAACCTTCTCCGTTACAGATGAACAAACTGAGGCCCAGAGGGGAACAGACTTGCCCAGATGATTCCTGGGCTAGAACTCTGTTGTCCTAAATACTGTCCGGGGCTTTCCCACAACATCAAGATCTCTGCCTAAGCTCAGCAAGACTTGGCCAAGTCATTAAACATAACGAGCCTCTGTTGTCCCATTTGTAAAAGGAACAGTACTTCCCGCTCTGCCTGCCTCCCAGGGGACAAGGAGATGGAGGACGTGAGAGCGCTCATGACTGACTCTGAGGTCTGGTGATGTGAGAATGAGGGCAGTGGCCCAAACTGCAGATTTCAGCAGGACCTTCACCTCTGCCATAAACACAACCCAGGAGGAGACTCCAGTCTAAGGCTTGACCTTCAGACGGGCCAGCACATTGTATATGCTGCCCACATCCTGCCTCCACTGACCTGATCAGGGTATCAAGGGTGGGAGGTAAGAAGAAATGGTGACCAGTCTAACCCTAAGTCTGAATTCCTGCCCCTGTTATGCCCCTCCTGACACTTCTCACAATTTGTCAATTTATTATTTATTCCAGTGGCTTGTTTGTTTATTTATTTATTTATTGGCTGCGTTGGGTCTTCGTTGCTGCATGCAGGCTTTCTCTAGTTGCAGCGAGCGGGGGCTACTCTTCTTTGTGGTGGCTTCTCTTGTTGCGGAGCATAGGCTCTAGGTGCACGGGCTTCAGTAGTTGTGGCTCATGGGCTCTAGAGCACAGCCTCAGTAGTTGTGGCGCACGAGCTTAGCTGCTCTGTAGCATGAGGGATCTTCCCAGACCAGGGCTCAAACCCGTGTCTCCTGCATTGGCAGGCGGATTCTTAACCACTGCGCCACCCAGGAAGTCCCTCCAGTGGCTTGTTAATGTTTGCCTTCTCTGCAAGACTCTAAGCCAGGCGTTGGCAAATTTTTTCTGCAAAGGGCCAGATAGCAAATATTTTCGCCTTTGAGGGCCATAAGATTTCTGTTGCAAGTACGCAATTCTGCCATTGCAAGGCAAAGAGCCATTGAAAATAGGTAAACAAATGAGCATGGATATGTTTCAATAAAACTTTATTTACAAAAATAGGCTGAGGGCCAGATTTGGCCCACGGATCATAGTTTGCTGACACCTACTCTAATCTCCAAGACAGCTGGGACTTGTCTGATTACTCTCAACTCTATCCCCTTATTTGAGCAGACAGCACATTGCAGGTGCTGATTTGATCAATATTTGATGAATGTAGACGGGAATGAGGAGGGAACTTGAGGGATACATGTGACATGGACTAATCGGGGGGAAGCACACAGTTTGTGCAAATGTCCAGAGGCAGGAATGGAGGCGATGCTGCCAGGTCCCAGGAGCTACCAGGCTCGTAAGCGCCCCCAAGGTCAAGACAGAGGAGGAATGCTGGGGGTCTCAGGGCTGCCCCAGCATGGCCACAGCTCGGACACACCTCCTAAGGTTACTAGGAGGATTAAACAGGACAGGACCAGAAAGGGTCTCAGCACAGCAGCTGGCACACGGGAAGGTCTCAGCTACCATGATTATTATTGTTGCTATTATTAATCCAAACACCTGAAACTGCGCCCCAAACCCCTACCAATGGCCCCACCAAGGTCAGCAGGGGGTGCGCCTGTAATGACCATGAGAATGCCTGTCTCTCAAGGAGCTGGGGGACATCGGTCCTAATGCTGGAGACACCTCACCACCTGTTTACTCACCAGGCTGGAAGCTTCCCGAGGGCAGGGGCTGGTGTCTCCCCAGTGCCCAGCACAGTAGCTGTGCCTCCTCCATCAGAATGGGGGCTTATTCTCTGTCCCTCCCCATCTAGTCCAGCTGGTTGCCTGGGAGAGACTCTGACCTGTCATCCCGCTCCAGCTGGAAGCCCCCAGTCTTGAGCCTGGAGCTGAGAGTGGGCACATTCTGAGGTCAGCCTGTGGCCTTTTTTCTCAGGCTTCCTGAAAGGTCTCAATCCCTGGTTCCCGGGACCCCTAGGCACGGCCAGGCCTCCAAGAGGTAGCACCTGGCACCTGAAGACTCCAGGGGGAGCAGGCAGTCCTGCTGGCTGTGGGGTTTCAGTCCCAGCTCTGCTACTAACTGGGCTTGGTTCCTTTGGCCTGTCTCCACATTTGTACAGTGGGGGTTAGGACCAGGTGATGTCTGAGCTCAGGAGTGTTGCTGGCCTAGATGGAGACTCTGTGCGAATGTGGGTGGCTGCAACCTTGCAGTACAGAGCATGGAAAGCAGATGACAATTTTGCGCTAAGGAAAAGGCACCCCATACTAGGGCAGACCCAGCCCATGCCAGAGCTCAGGGCTTGGTGACCAGAGCACAGGCAGGGTTTCAGTGTCCTCCCCCTCGGCTGGGCACCTTTGTGCAGGGCACATGATGCACAGCCTTGAACCGTGGCTGGGTCTGAGTTGCCAAACATGGTACTTTCTGGGTCAATTGGCAAAGAGAGGAAGGAAAATGAAAGCAGTAAAGAATGATGCTGTCTCAGGCTGCCCCCTGGTGGCCACATGACACACATGGCTCAGGAAAAGCATCTCAGGTGAGCCTTACCCAGGGTCTCTACCCTGGTCCTAGCAGGGTGGGGGCCTCCTCCCTGCCTGCAGAGATCCTGAGGTCCAGGAGTCAGGGTACCAGCCTCTGAACCCTGAGAAAGGGATCTTGTCATGAAGCAGCCACTGTAGACCAGGCCTGGGTCAGGCATTTTAGAGATGAACTCAGTGTACATGTTCACTCACCAGGCTGGAAGCCTCCCCAGGACTGGGGCTGGTTTCGCCCCAGTGTCACCAGTGCCTATCACAGCGTCTCCTCCAGCAGACTTGGAGGTCCCTGAGGACTCTGTCTTCCCCCGCCCCCCATCAGACTGTGGGCTCACCCTTCTCCCTCTCCCTATCCCACCCAATCCAGCTTGTTTCCTGGGGGAAGACGGGGCACTCTGACCAGTCACCCCACTCTGGCTAGAAGCCCCCAGGCCCAAGGCTGGAGCTAAGAGTGGACACATTCTGAGGTCAGCCTGTGGCCTTCCTTCTCAGGCTTCCCAGAAAGGCCCCAAGCCCTGGTCCTTGGGCCCCCCAGGCCAGGCTGGGCCTCCAGAGAAACAGGGAACTATATTGGGACCCTCATCTGGGCCTCGACAACCCCCCACCCCAAGAATAACTGGAAGGAAGGTCGGTTTGCAGATGAAGAAACAGAGGATGGGGCTTCCCAGTGCTCTCTGGATAAAGACCAGATCCCAGCGTGAGGCCCTGCAGCAGCCGGTTCCTGCCACCCCCTGCCCCCGGCTCATCCTCTGTGCTCCAGCCACCCTGGCCCTCTCTCCTTCCCGGGAATCGGACACTTCCTCCCTCCCCCACACCATTGCCTGTGCTGTTCTCTCTGCCAAGCCAGGTCCCACTCGTCTTTCAGCTGTGGACTCAATCACTGTCACCTCCCCTGGATGCTCCCTCCACCTGCGAGACCAGATCAAGTCCTTCTCTTCTACCCTCTCAAGAGCTCTTCCCTAGAACTTTCCAGGGCTGTGAGTCTCAATTTGCCTGGGTCATTATTGGGTTAATGCCAACCTCCCCAACCAGTCTGTTCTCCCTCCCCCAGTGAAGGGGGACCTGTCTCAATCATGCCGAAATTTAAGCACCACTCAGAGCGGGGCATATAGTAGGTGCTCAATAAGTATTTGCTGGGTGAATGGGAGGTTGAATCAGTCCTGGTTGTAACCACTTTCAAGATGTGTGGCCTTGGACAAGTCTCACTTTCTTGCCTTCAGTTAACAAATATTTATTGAGCATCTACTATGTATTATTCTGGGCACAGGAGTTAAACCTAGATCTGTCTGGTTTCCAATTCTGTTCTCTTTCTGCTTATCCAGCTCTGCCTGCCTTTCCTGAGAAAACAAATATCGAGGAGATGTTTGAGGCTGGGAGGTGGGCAACTCCAGTCTGAAGTCTCGTCCTCTCCCACTGGACACCCGGATGTTATAGATGTCAGTCCCCCATGGGCTCCTCAGCGTCCCTGCCTCCAAGTCTTTGTGTACACGGAGCCCTCCTCCATCTCCATCTGCCAGCATCCCACTTAACCTTCAAAATTCCATTGCAGGGTCACCGTCGCCTTGAAACCATCCTCATGACCCTTGGCAGAAGCAACCCTCCTCTCACCACACTTGGCTGGCATGGGGAGGCACTGCTGTCCACCCTGACCCGAGTTACTTATGCACGTGGCTCCCGGTGCACCGCACCGTCCCCCCTCCCGGGGCTGCCTGGGTAGGAACTGAGTCTGATTCATCACTGTAATGGCTCCCGTTGATTAATCTCCCTCCGATCAAACCCTGCAGCATCTGCTCTCCACACTCCAGCGCCCAGCCCGGGGCCAGGCACTCAGGACTAGTGGATGTCCATTGTTGAATAGGAGTGAGTGGGGCAGGCCACAGGACAGGGGGCTCTGGCTGGGTCCCCCAAATCATGATGGGAGAGTGAGATTCACAGTGTGAAGGGCATGGCCTGGGCACTCTCCCCTGGTCCCCTCACCCACCAGGAGCCCCCCTCTTCCCTCCCCCCGTGGATGGCTGGTGGGAGTGTAGTGGAAGGTCGCTGGGCAGATGGGCTGTGGGCTGAGCTGGGAAAGGACGGCCTGCCCCCAGGGAAGGATAACCACACATCTTGGAGCTGTCTGGGAATCGTCCACTTCAGCAGAATTCCAAGGACTGGGAAGGTGAATGTGGGTGTGCAAGGGGAGTTGCCCACCCCACATGGCCCAGTCTCAGGCTGGTGCCAGGGCTGGGCTGACAGGCAGGAGGCCTGGGTTCTAGTCTTCACTCTGCCGCCAGTTTACTGTGTGACCTTGGGCAAGCCCCTGCCCCTCTCTGAGTGCCCATCTGTACAATGAAAGGATTGAGTCAGGGTGGAACTGACCAGCACGAATGCTAGAGGCTAAGATAGCCAGACCCCCACCCCAGACATGTCTCTGAGTTGGTGAGCAAGGGACCCTCGGAGGGGCCACTGCCCAGACTCATCCACCTGTCTCTGTCTTGGGCTGAAGGGGGCACAGTGGGCTCCCCAGGCATCCTCTCCCCTGTGAGTTGCACATCTTCTCTGCGGGGGTCCCCCTCCCCGTCCCCTCTGTCCCCAGAGCTGCCAGGCTGCCAGCTGGGAGCATGTGCAGCTGTGACCAAGCGTCCTGCGTCATGGTGAGTCAGAGCCCTCCCTCCAAGCCAGATCCAGTCACTCCATGACAGGAAAAAGAGAAAGGACACCTCTGCCTCCCCAACCCTGGGCCACATAGCACAGGACCCCAGAGCCTGGCTGCAGGCAGGCCAGTCTTTCCTTCTCCACACAAGGGCAGGCACTGAGCAAGGCATTCGTCCCTTCAGAGCTATCCTCCCCCAAACCAGACTTGGGGGGTGGGGGAGGCTCGTCTGATGGGGGCAGAGCATGGAGGGCTCTGAGCACCCATGTCTGAGTACAGCACTGGACCCTAGGACCGGCACATCTGTCTTATTCACACCAGCACATCCACTGAATGGAGTTTCTTCAGGATTCCTGTGGGGGTAGGGACACTTGGTGAAGTAATAGTGTGTCACACCTGTGTTCACCATCACCGTTAATTATTTTTAGCTCTAAGAACCTACTATGTGTCAGTCATTTTGCACAATTATCTCATTGATTCTTACAGCAATCCCATGAGGTAAAATTTTTACCCCCAGTTAACAGACAAAGAAAATATCTGAGGCTCAGAGAAGTGAAGCAACTTGCCCAAGGTCACACAGCGTGTGTGAGGTGAAGCCACATTCACAACAGTTCTGCTGACACCCGTGGCCAGGGTCACTCCCCATCAGGACTTTACTCTGAAGAGGGCACCAGGCCTGGGGAAAGAGAAAAACGTCAGCACCCACCCCACTGCTCACCCCACCACCACCCAGCAGTCCCACAGGACCCAGATCCTGCCCTGCTAGAGGCCTCCGGCTCCACCCGCACCCCTGCCTCAAACCTCGTTCATCCTTCAGAGTCCTGCTGGGCCATCACCAGGTTTTGGAAGAGAACCAGTGAACCTGGCTTCTTCCCTTGTAAAAGGGAAACAGTGACACCTGCCCTGCCTGGTGCACAGGTAGGTGTAAAGATGGAGTGAGACAGAGAAGGATGTGGAAGTGAGCGCTCAGATGCTGAAGAGCTGCGTGCAGGGGAAGGTTTGCTGTGGAGCTGGGGGGCGGGGGGGTGTCTGTGTGTAAATATGAGTGTGTGTGGCTGTTAGTGTGTGGATGTGCACGTGTGTGTTCGTGGGTAGGTATGTGAGAGATCAGAGGGGCCACTGTGGCCCCATCGGACGGCAGGTGCAGGGCTGAGGCAGCCCAGGCGGGCCCTCTCACCCGCCTGACCCCGTGGAGTGAAGCTTAACTCTCATCCGTCAGTGAGGCCACTGGCACACCATCCCCGCCCTCTGTATCCCCAGCCTGGGCCGCCGTCCCCCCAGTGAGAAGCTGATGGTCAAAAGTCGCTGTCCCTCACAGCTAAGGGACCTCAGGCAAGGCATCCGACCTCCGTGAGCCTGTTTCTTCCCCTGCAAAATGGATACAATGGAATTGTTGTTACTGCGCTCAGCCAGGTTGTGCCCCAAATGCCGGAATCTCACCGCCCTCTTCCCTGACCTTCAGCCCCTGTCGGCTAGTGGAGCGGGAGGCGGGAGGGCCAGAAGTTCCCCCTCTGGCTCCCCTTCCCCTCCCCCCCCCCCCCCCCCGCCGGGCTCCTGCTTACTCCGCCGCCACCCCGCGGCCGGGCTGCTGCAACAGGTCTGCAGGCGGCGGGCGCGCTGGGGGCGGAGCGGCCTCGCGGGCTCCGCGCTCGGGGCTCGGGGCTCGGGGCGAGCGCTCCCCGGGGCCGCCCCGCCCGCCGTGCTGCCCGCGTCTGGCAGGGGCGGGCGCGGCTAGCGAGGCGGCGGCGCGAGGCGAGCCGGGCGCTGCGGCGGCGGCGTTGGCGGGGACGACCCGGCGGGAGCGGCGGCTGAGCCGAGCGGAGCCCCGGCCCCGTCTCCGCTCGTCCGCGCTTCCGCTGCGCCAGCGCCGCGCGTGAGCCCCGAGCCCGAGGAGACATGAGCGCCCGGCGGCCCGGCGCACCCAAGGCGCAGCGGCCCGGCCCCGCGGCCCCGTGATGGGCTCCTGCGTGTCGCGAGGTGAGGGGGCCGCGGACCATAAGGGAAGGAGATCGGGCGCCCGGGGCCCCGCGCCGGGGACGCGCGCACGTCCCCTCGGCCGCTCCGAAGAACCTCGGTGGGGGTCGGGGGGGCGACCCGCCCTTCCCGGCCGGCCTCACCCCACCCCCGCCGAGCCCCAGGGGACACGGTGCCCCGAGGGGGACAGGTCGTGAGGGGGGAGCAGCGCGGAGAGGGAGCGTGGGGAGGTCACCGCATCCCCATCCCCGCTTGGAACCACACCCCACCAGGCGGCAGAAGCAGGGTCGCTTCCTCTCCAGCAGCCAGCCACACACCCCCTGCCGTGTGCCTCGGAAGGGACGGAGGCTTCTACTTGCTCCTGGCTTCTCTGGGGGCACTGCGGGGCACCATGAGAGCAAGCAGACCCTCCTTCCCACACACTCCAAGACACAGGCCTTAGTAGTTCAGTGTCCCCACTCTGTCCCCTTACCCCATGCCCCTGTCTTCAGAGTCCCTGAACCCCATTGGCAGCAAGGGGTTAATGGAGATGAACAGGTTATAAAGGAGGTTCCCCTTCCCCCACCCTCATCCCTAACTCCTCAGCCCCACCCCCATCCTCGGTCAGGGGACAGGAAGGGACAGAGACAGCTGATGTTCCCAGTAACCCCTGGGCCTTTGACTGGGCACTCTCCCGCTCTCCTTCTGTGCCTGAGCTCCATGGCTCTCCCCAAGGTGGTCCCCAGGGAGCCGGAGTGAGCTGCCCTGGGGGGAAGGTTTGGGGGTGGCAGGGACTTCTACACAGAGCAGGGGGGATGGGCAGATGGGTCTTTGGAACCCTCCCCACCATCAGTTTTCCGTCAGGCTGCTGAGCAACATTGTAGAAGAGGCTGGCTGGGTCATTCTCCCACCCTGGTAACTTCACCCCACAGTGGGACCAGTTGGGGGGTGGTGAGGTGAGGGGGTGACTGAGGCCTTGGCTCCAGCTCTGCAGGCTGAAGCCAAATCCACTGACCCCAACCATGGCCTTGGGGGGCTGCCACCTCACCCATCACCCCCAGTAGCTTACTCAGGTGTGGAGGGATGACCAGGCCTTGGGGAGGGGCTGGGCAGGCTCTGGAGGGGACCTTGTCCTGGGAGATGTTGGGGAAGGAGCGCAACCCCTCCCCCCATCCTCTGGCCTCTATGGGGCTCTGCCCACAAGTCCTTGTGGGACGTTCAGGTAAGTGGCTCAGGATGTCTCAGGAGGGTGTCAGGGCTGGGATCATGGGTGGGGCTTAGGCTGTGTGAGGTTCATTCACTTATTTATTCATTAAGCTGATGTTGGCATGACACCTACTGTGTGCGAGGCGCTGTGTACACGCTGGGCACCCAGAGGCGGTGAGCCCAGCACAGCATGTGCTCTGAGGCCTACAACCTGGCCAGAGGGGAAGGTAGTGTTAAGAGTGAAGAGTATTTAGTGTTCTTTAGAACCCACAGGCTCTCAATGTGTCTCCAGAAACTTCGAAGGCTCTGGGCAGGCTCCAGGTGTTGGGGATCTGGTGTTTCCTTGTTGACTGTGTCCCTCCCCCTTCACTTGGCCATCCTGTGCCAGGTGCTGGAGGCCCAGCCCCAGGTGGACTTGCCTGTGACCTGCAGACCAAGGTCAGGCTGCCAGGTGGTGCCAGGATTGGGGCTGGGGCCCAGGTCCTCTGGCTGCTACCCCATACCTGGTGCTGGAACCCTCTGCCCTGCCTGTCTGAGGTCACACTGGCCTGAGGTGGGTCTTCTCCACCCTTCCTTCAGTGGCTTGGGCTCCTCGTTGTGTATTCTGACCTTGTCCCCATCCTGAGGGGTCGGCCTACTTCCAGTCTCAACATGCACGCAGGCGAGTTGGATGCTCGTAAAGAAGGTGTGAGACCACTTCAGCAGAGGACAACCATCGTCCCAGTACTCCGCGTTCTGGGTGGCCAAACCACTAAGTGGAGGCCACCCACCCCTCTAGTCATCACTAATGCTCCCAGAGTGCTTACAGCTTACCAAGTACTGGTGGGAACATTCAAGGCGCAACTAGCTAATTTGGGGTCTATACTATCACAGTCCCCATTTTTACAAACAGGGAAACTGAGCAGAACCCGAGGCTGCATAGCTAAGAAAGAGTGGGGCTTCCCTGGTGGTCCAGTGGTTAAGAATCCGCCTTCCAATGCAGGGGACACGGGTTCGATCCTTGGTCAGGGAACTAAAGATCCCACATGCTGCGGGGCAGCTGAGCCCTCGCGCCACAACTAGAGAGAAGCCCGCGTGCCGAGAAGCCCGCGTGCCACAGTGAAAGATCCTGCCTGCCGCAACTAAGACCCGATGCAGCCAAAAATAAATACATAAATATTTTGAAAGAAAAAAGGAAGGGAGGGAGGGAGAGAGAAAGAAAGAAAGGAAAGGAAGAAAGAGCAGAAGTAGGACTTGAACCCAGTCACGCTGACTCTGGAGCCTGGGCCCTTGTCCTCTGCACCACACAGCCAGCCCTTGGACCCAGGGCCGGGCCATTCTACTCCTCTCCAGCTGCCAGCTGGGGCCCCCACGAGCCTCTGAGTCTCCACACCTGCACCAGTTGCTAACAACAGCCCTGTTACTCGAAGCACTTCCCTGTGTCAAGTGCTCAACCTGCAGCCAGGCCAGGAATTGCTGACCTCCTGCTGATGCCCATACCAAGTCCAGAGCCCGCACGCAACTGGGGCCACCCCAGACAAACCCCAGGTGCAAGCCACACCTGGGAGAGCCACCCCATCCCAGCACTGGGCAGCAGTTAGCTTCTGCGAGCCAGGCCTGGGAGGGTAAGAGTGCGGACTCTGGGAATTCCCTGGTGGCGCAGTGGTTAAGAATCCGCCTGCCAATGCAGGGGACACGGGTTCGAGCCGTGGTCTGGGAAGATCCCACATGCGACGGAGCAACTAAGCCCGTGCACCACAACTACTGAATCCTGCACACCTAGAGCCCAGGCACCGCAACGAAGAGTAGCCCCCACTCGCCGCAACTAGAGAAAGCCCGCATGCAGCAACAAAGACCCAACGCAGCCAAAAGTAGATTAATTAATTAAAAAAAACAAGAGTGCGGACTCTGGAGCCGGCCAGCCTGGGTTCGCATCCCTGCTCCGCCATTCACTGGCTTTGTGACCTCAGCAAGTTACTTAACCTTGTATATGTATCTCAGTGTTCTCGTCTGTAAAATGGGAATAATACCGGTATTGACATCTTAGGGTTACTGGGAGGGGATTAAATGACTTAGTTCATGTAAAGCACTCAGACCAGTACCTGGCATGTAGTAAATACTGTAAGTGTTAGCTGTCACTTTAATTTTTAATTTTTATTATTACCCTTCTGTGTAGACAGCTAATCCAGACCCTCTTGGCTGGGAAAGGGCAAGCTACAGAGACTTTGAGCACCGTCCTGCCTCATGGGAAAAGAAACAAGCATTTGAGGTGCTGAGAACATGGGGGAAAGTGATTGGGACCAGATTAAGACAACAAACGCTGTTTCTAGAGGCTATTTTGTGTTCATTATCTATTTTTAAGCTACCATTTGTTGGGTGCTTATCCTGAGCTGCCTGAGGCATCACTCGCCTGACCTCGTTAGTCCTCATTCAACCCTGGAGGGGGGATGTAAGGCTCAGAGATGGGAAGGGTCTTACCTGAGGTCACACAGCCAGAACACAGAGAGGCAGGATTTGAATCCAGGACTGTGTGATCCCAGAGCCTGAGCACGGAACACCTGCCCTTTGCTTTCTCATGTCCCCACATGGAGGGAGGTACCGAGCGTGTGGCCAATGCTCAAGAAATTCAGCCCTCTGGAATAACTCCAGTGTTAGCATTCGGTTTGGGATTTGCTACCATCGTTGGTGACAATCTGTACAGAGCAATCTCTGTCTATCCGCCTCTGTCCAGCTCCGGGTCTCTCAGTGCCCATCCCATGCCCCTGGCTTCAGAACCTCTCTGCCTGCCCCTTTCCGCCCCAGCCCAATCCTCCAGACCAACCCATCAGCCTCTTGCCCCCCACCCTGGAGTCTAGCGCACCGGGCACTGGCAGGTGGTGAGAGCAGAAGTTGGAGACGGAGGAGTTCCTTCTGGAAGGCCAAGCATCTGATTATGTCTGGGAGAAGGCACAAGCTCTAAAGGAGCCGACCAGAACCACCCCCAGTACTCAGGCCCACTGACTGTGACCCCTCCATTCCCAGCCTCCCAAGGCCCGTCTCGCCTTGGCCCTAGCAGAGTCCGTGAGCAGAGTCCCCCTGGGCACGGTGGAGAGACTGAGGAAGGGGTAGATGGGACCTTGCCCCCCCTTTTTAAAAAAATTTTTATTGGAGTATAGTTGCTTTACACTGTTGTGTTAGTTTCTGCTGTACAGCAAAGTGAATTAGGTACACGTATACATATATCCCCTCTTTCTTGGATTTCCTTCCCATTTAGGTCACCACAGAGCATTGAGTAGAGTTCCCTGTCTATACCATAGGTTCTCATTAGTCATCTATTTTATACATAGCATCAATAGTGTATATATGTCAATCCCAATCTCCCAATTCATCCCTCGCCCCCATCGGCCTTGCCGTTTAGAAGCTCACAGTCTGAGGAGGGAGACACAGCCTTGCCCTTGGAGTTGTCTAGTGGGGGAGGTAGGACACACAGGTGGAAAAACAGCCTGACGACCCTCTCAGGAGATCAGTGCTGGTCAGTGGTTGGAGCACAAGCTTTGGCGTTTCAGACTGGCCTAGGTTTGAACCTCATTTCTGCCACTTACTAGTGGGTGACCTTGCAGAGGTGACTTAACCTCTCTGAGCCTCAGTTTCCCCATACGTAAAATGGGCATAACAGTACCTACTTTGCTGGGTTGTTGTTAAGATTGAATCAGAGATAATGGATTGAAAGGCCTAGGATAGTACCTGACACATAGTAGGTGTTCAATAAACAGTGCAAGCAAATCACTGTATGCCAGACTTTGCCCATTAGGGCTGCTGGTAAGGTAATAGCCTAATACATCTGAGGACAATCTAGGCAGGCTGCCTGGAGGAGGTGAGGCTAGATCAGGGTGTTCAAAGAAGTTGGGCCACAGGATGGCAGAGGAAGTAAAAAGGAGCTAGGATGTGTGGAAAGTCCTGAAGAGGACATGGAAAGGGACCCCTTTGGGCAGCTCTGAGTTGTACCAACTCACTTATGGAGCTACTGCCGTGGACCTGGTGACCTGTAAATCAGTGTCGTGGGGGGCGGGGGGCACTTTGTCTCCTAAAGGCCAGGCCACTGCCAAGTTCAGAGGGACAGACTGCGGCCGTGGCAGTGACTCACGAGGACTCACCCTTGGTGACCTCCCTCTGCAGAGTCCCCCAGGGCAAGCTCCAGCCCTGGGGAAGGACCAGAGGAGCGCTGCTTGAGATCTGTCCCAGGGTCCAGAAAGAGGATGTGAGGTCTGGGAGGAGAGGGGGACAGAGCCGCTGTCGTTTATGGAGTGCTTGCTGTGGTAGGTGCTTCATCCTCACGGCCACCCGCCAGTATTCTCATTTCACAGATGAGAACCCTGAGGCTCCCAGGGGCCGCGTCACAGGCCCACAGCCCTGGGGCTGACAGTGAAAAGGCGGGATTTAAACCCAGGACAGGGACTGTGCAAGGAAGGCCTTGCCCGCTGTGCTCTCTTCGGTGCAAGGCAGGAACCTGGCATGTCACAGCTGAGTGGCACACGCCTAGGGCGCGGATGGCTGGAGGACTGCATCGTGCACTCGGCCGCAGGGGTCCCAAGAAGCTTAGGGGGGAGGCCCGTGACTGTCCAGGGAGGGTCATCACGAGGGGCCATCACAAGGGGCTTCGGCTGCTGCTCCGTTTACTGTGTGCTTTCAAGAGGAGGTCTACCCTCTCTGGGCTGCTGAGAAGGAGCAGGGTTAAGCCTGGAACCACTGTGTCCTCCTGGGGTGTGGAGCCCTGGGAGACACTTTGGGGGAGGTGGCAGCCACGATGACAAATGGGCTGGGACATAGGCACCAAGGAACAGCTCAAGGGGCTGGACGACTGGGAAGGAGGTGAGAAGAATCTGGGTGGTAATGTTGCAGACGCACCCAGGGAACGAGCAGAGAAAACCAGTGTGGGAGCGTTGCAGCCAGAGGGGTTTAGGTGAAACGTCAGGAGGAGCTGCTTGGGCGGCTGGACTCTAGCAGATTGAGGAGCTGGCATGGGAAGGCAGGAAGCATCCTTGGTACGCAGAGAAGCTCCGGCTGAAGGCAGAGGGATGGAGGGGACATCTAGATGACACCCCTCTCCTTGAAGGATCAGGGTGGCCCCGTCCAGGCTGCCGTGGCAACCAGAGGCCCGTCACTTCTGTGGCCAGGGCAGGTGGGGGAGGGGGGGCAGTCTGAGAAGGAGCCTCAGACCTTGAGTTTGGGAGAGTAGGGTGTGGACTGGGAAAGGGGGTGGTATCCCCACAGCTCCCTTGGGAGAGGAAGGTGCCCACAGGAGCAGAGGCTAGGGGTCTCCTCAGGCTATCCCCCAGCCCCCGCCCCACATGAAATGCTGTGTTTTTCCAGTTGCCGGTGGTGACGTGGCTGCCGGTCCCAGCTGGGCGAAAAGCAGCCTATGATTTCACCCTGGGCTGGTTCATTACCTGACGTCTCCATAGCAACCAGCCTGTGACATCACGGGGCCAAAGTCCTCAGGGGAGAAGGCAGCTTTGGCAGAGGCGCCTGCACCCCAACTGAGGTGGGGGGCAGGAAAGCTGGGGAGGGGGCTGGGAGCCAGGAGCCCACGTCCGCCACCGCGTCGAACGATAACTTTGTTCAAGTCACGTCCCTCCAGGCCTTCGACATCACCTGCCAGCTCCCCTTGCTCCCTGGCCTGTGGTTGCAGAGTTGTAAAACAGCTTCGGGCGATGGGCAGGGGCCTGGAGATATTCCCTCACCCTTCAGAGTTCCCAGGGGTAGTCTGTAGCCCGCATCACCCTGTCTGCACCTTGGAGGCCCCAGCTTGTGCGTGCTGGCACCTTAAGAGTGTGACTTTCAAACTTTTTTGACTGGACCCATAAGAATAAATTATTTTGCTTCGTAATCCAGTACACACACATGTGCACACATGTGTGTCTGTGCAATGGAAACAGAGGCTTCGTGAAATAAGACTTAGCCTGTCTCTGCAGTGGGTTCTGATATTTTCTATTCTACTCAATTCTACTTCATTCTTTTAAAATGTGACCTAGTAAATTGCTTGCTTGACCCACTAAAGGATGCGCCCCTGGTTTGAACACCACCTTTGAGGGACCTGGAACGTTGCCTTTGTACACATGGAAACTCTGATGCCCAGAGAGGGGCAGGACTCTGTCAGGGTCACACAGCCAGGACTGGGCATGAAGAGCAAGATGTATTGCACACTGTGGGGTGCACGGCTTAGCCCCCATGATCCCACGCTGCCCTCGCTGCTCTTAGCGCCCGGGTCACTGAGCTGTGGATTCAGGGGGTGGGGGCTTAACCTGGCTCCACTTCCCTTTTCTCTGGTCCCCGCTCCAGACAGTCTCACTTGAACCTCCCTGACCTGCCCGCCCGTAACAGCCTTCGGGCAGATTCCAGAACTCTCTAGCCTCTTCTGGACACTAACTGGACACCCAGTTTGGATGACAACTTTCATCTCGCATCCCATCTGACCCTCTCCTTCTCCCCTTCGGCCATGGCTGGCTGCTCTTTACTCTGCTGGCCTCCCTCTCCTCTCTGTGCCCCTTTCTTCTCTGACATGGTGGGGTCTGGCATGAGGAACTTGAGAAAAAATGGCCAAGACATTTGTATTTATCTGGAGCTCTAGTGGTCTCCCTTGGCTACCACTGGCTCAGTGATGAAGCCTCTGTGTTGTAGGCATGCAAATATTCATTCCTTCGTTCTTACAACAAATGTTTAATGAGCACCTACTATGTGCCAGGCCCTGGGCAGGTGCTGGGACTAACGTAGCAAATAACACAAGGTCCCAGCCCTCACAGAGCTCATGTTCCAGTGAGAAACCATGAACAAGGAAACAGGCACACACATTGTGGAGTGATGGGTGTAAAACAGGGTGAGGGGATAGAAAGAGTCGGGTGTCATATTAAATAAGATGGTTGGGGAGGCCTCGCTCAGGTTGTAACATTTGAGCAGAGACCTGAACGGAGGGAGGGAGTGAACCTGTAGGTGGCAGGAGAGTCCCAGATGGAGAAAAGGAACGAACGGCCAGTGCAAAGGCCCTGAGGCAGGAGTGTGTTGGAGTGAGAGAGGAGGAGAGGAGGGACATGAGGTGGGAGGGGGGCCAGGGTCTCTCGGGTTAGCACGTGTGAATTCTCCGGGGAGCCATGGCGGGCGGCAGGGAGGGGCTCCCCACTATAGAGCCCATGTCGTGGGAGATCTGACCTGGTTTGACCTCTTCCATTCCCTGCCCAATCCCCTTTTCCCCCTAAAGTGATCCACCCTGCAGCCTCTTGGGGCTGGGGTCCTCTTGCCTGCAAGCAGCCCTCTTAGGCGACTGCTCAAAAATGGAGCAAAAATGGAACCTTGGGTGGAACAAGGCTCAAACCTGGCCCCTTCCTCAGTGTCTACTTGACCCTTGACAACACAATGTTCCCCTTTGCAGGCTTCCCAAATTTCTGCAGGTGAGTCTCTGGGAGCCCCTCATTTAGCCTGTGGGGAGAAATAGGTAGAGTCAGAAGGGGGTTGACAGCTGGGGTAGCAGAGCCGGTTTCAGCCACTTTGAAGAGAGCGTCTGCTCCCCCCATCCCGCCTCCACCCCCTGACAGCGGCTTTCTTCAAAAGCGGGGCCCTCAAAGCGTCTTGGTTCTCAGCTTGGATCCTGGTAGACAATTCTTGAGGAACAGGAGCAGTCTCCCTCAGCTGCCCATTTTACAGATGTGGAAATAGAGGCTTGGAGAGGCGAAGTCACTTGTTCAAGGTCCCACAGTAATAAAGGGCAGACCCAGGATTTGAACTGGGCAATCTGGAACCAAAGCTTCACCCAGCTGTCTTAGGAGCAGTTCCTCAGGAGCAGACCCTGAAACGGGGATGTGGGTACAGCTGGAATGTGAAGGAAATCTTACGGAGGAAACCAGTACAGGAGTGGAGAGAGTGAGGCAGAGGAGATGCAGCCAGGAAAGGGTGTCTGTTGTCCTGCGGGGGGTGGTTTCTGCCTAATCCCACAGGGAACTCTGGGATGAAAGTGAAGCTCAGCGTTTTCCCACCCATAACAGAGGAGCTGGGGTCCTGCCCCTCCAGTCACGGGCTAAGGGCCGCTCTGGTGGGAGCAGCGTCACTTCTCAGTTTCAGCCCAGTTGCCCGCAGGTAGCCCGCCTAGAAGGAGCCTCAGGTGCTGCCTGTTGGAAGCAAAGTACGTGGGGAGGGGCCTGTGGGTGCACAAATACAGGAGAAAGAGATCCACCGGGATCTGGGGGATTGGGTGCAGCAGCCACACCATCCCCTGCCACCTGGTTCTTCCCTCCCTGTTAACCTCCAAAGTCCCCGAGTCTCCAGTTCAGCCCACTCTCCTCCATCCACCAGTGGCGCCCCCAGCCCCACCTCTGGGGTTGCCTGACGTCTCTCATCTCCAGCCTCAGACCCTCCCTGGCCTCAGCTTCCTCCAGGAAGCCCTGTTGGCTTCCATGCCATCAGCTGCTCCGCCTCTGCCCGCGCTGGCCCAAGCCAGAAAGGGGTGGTGGGAGCCAGCGCCCAGGGCTGGATAGGCTGCAGGCTGGGACCTGTGTCCTGCAGAGGGCCCCCCTTCCTGTGGCAGCCCAGATGCTGCTGCTCCTTGCAGACTCCTTCCAGACCCCATGGCTTCGTGCAAGCCCCGCCCACCCCACGCCGTCCCCACCGTCTTCCCCCAGCACCATCCCCACGCCCGCCTCTACTGCCTACCTCCTGGCCAGCTCCCTGCCATCAGCTCTCCTGCGCAGCCCCCAATCCCCACCCCGAACTCATCAAAACTCTTTTTGTGCTTTGGAAGAGGGTGAACCTTGGCGTCAGACCCACAGGACTCAGGTCCTGACTGCCGGCGACTGGCTGTGTGCCTGGGGCTAGTGGCTTCCCCATCTGTGCCTCCGTTTCCTCACCTGCCAGGTTGAGCCACAGATTCCTTCCCCTCTAGGTCAAGGTGAGGACTCTGCCGTCACACTGAGAGAGGAGAATGTAGAAAGCAGAGCAGTCCTCTGGCGCTGCTGTTGCCCTGGCTCAGCCTTGTGTTTGAATGAGGGGCTCTGCGGGGGAGGTGTTCCTGCATCAAACTGTGAGCTCCCCGAGGGCAGGGATGGAGTTAATCCTACCTCGTCCCCACGTGCTTGCACAGTGTAGACGTCCAGTAGATGGATGCTGAGAGAGTGAAGGAATGAATGGCTGCAGGGATGGATGGACGGATGGATGGATGGATGGATGGATGGATGAATGAATGCATGAATGAATGAACGAACGATCATCCCCCAGATCTTCACATAACTGGGCTTTTCCTGATACTCAGGCCTCAGCTCTGAGAAGCACTCTCCAGCCCCTCCTACTTACGCTGTCACTTTTTTCTTCATAGCTATTACTGTTTCCTAATGGATCTTACTCATTTGTGAGTTTTTGGTTAATAGTCTCTCTCCCTCACTAGAACATCAGCTCCATGAGGGCAGAAACCATCTCTGTCTTCTTCACCATTGTGTCCCCAGTACTCAGAACAGCGCGAGGCGCGTAGTAGGTGCTCAGCTAATACTTTTCAGTGAATGCAAGAGTAACTAAATGTATTAATCAAATGAATGATAAGGGTGTTCTCTGTCATCCTGGGGGGCGGTGGAGGAGTCCTCTTCAATTTGGCCCAAGGATTCAGTCCAGCAATTCCGGTTGCTCAAGTCAAGGTGTTCATTCCCTCAGCAACGACTGTGAACCTACAGTGTGGTAGGCCCTGGGGATGCATCAGGGACAGGCCGATCCCTGACCCCCCCCCAACATAAATAATTTTACCAGACATCCTGTGCTAAATGCTGTAATAAAGGTGGAAATCATCCCCACAGATGTTTACAGAGCACCTACTAAGTGCAGGCAGGGTTCTACGCTCTGGACGCAGAGCACTGAGCAGGGCTGCCATGGTCTCCATGCTCAAGGTGCTCACGTTTGTTGTGGGGAGAGGGGTTGGACTCTTAAATAAACAGAAATATCAGAGGGTGATGACCGTGAGGGGAGTGACTGGTGGCCGGCGTGGGGACAGGGAGGGCCATATTGAACAGCGTGGCCAGGGAAGGTCTCTCTTGAGCTGAGTCCTGGATGATGAGGTTCGGGAAGATCTGGGGAAAGAGTGTTCCAGGTGCAGGGGAGGGGACAGCAAGGACAAAGAACAAGTTTGGACATTTGAGGAGCAGCAAGGAGGCCGGAGTGGCTGAAACAGTGAGCGAGGGGGCGGGCAGAGGACTGAGGCCAGGAGTGGGCGAGCTGACGTGTAGGGCCCTGAAGGCCGAGGTGAGGGGCTGGCTCTTCTCCTAAAGTGCGATGGAAGGAAGCCAGGACACGTGAAGACAGTCTGACCTGGAATGCGATGTCCCTGTGCTGCTGGGCGGAGAGTGGATGGCAGGGCCAGGAGGGGAAGCAGGTGACTGTTCGTGAGAGAAGGTGATGGGTCCCACCAGCGGAACAGCGGTGGGTATGGAGAGGGATAAATCTGGAATGGAGCTCTGAGAGAGAGCCAGTGGGACTTGCTGGTTGATTGGATGGGGTTGGTGGGGAGAGGTGGGGAAAGCAGGACTCCGAGAAAGCTCCTGGATTTTTTGTTGGTACAGCTGGGCGGACCATTGCATCATTTTCTAAAATTGGAGAAGTAAAGGAAGATGGACTCAGGTTTGCAAGTTCCGTTTTGCCCGGGGTTTGCTTGAGATGCCTATTGGGCATCCACGTAGGGAGCTGGAAACTCATTCAAGAGCTCAAGCAAAGAGTCGGGACTGGAGGTGTAAATGCGGGTGTCAGCCACATACGGGTGAGATCTCTTGGGAGAGAGAGAAGGGAGGCAAGGGGCCCGGGATGGAGCGGTGGGGCAGGCTCAGGGGATGAGCAGTGAAGGAAGATGAAGAAGAGCGCCATGGAGGTGGGAGGGAAGCCAGGAGAAGGGTGTGGCTGGAGAGGGAGGGAGGGATGGGCGACACCCTCGTGCCTCCAGGGTGGCCACCGAAGATGGGGCTGAAGAAGTCACCGCTGAGCTTGGCCCCCCGTGCAGGTTTCTGGCCACTTGCCAAGGGCTGTCTCATGAAAGGCTGGTTGGAACAGGCGGAGGAGAAAATGGGAGAAGATGGGAAGTAGAGGTTGGACACAAGTCTGGCCACGAAGGGGGCAGAGGAGTGAGCAAGGAGTAGAGGGAAGCAGGGGCCGGGAGAAGGTCTTTAAAGGGGGGAAGAGGAGGGGCTGGGGGCTGACCCAGAGGAGAGGGGCCTCCATGAGACAGGAGAGAGGAGAGGGGATGCTGGCAAGAGTCCCTGAGCCTAGAGGCATTGCAGCCCGTGCCACGCTGATGGGCTGACTTGGTGGGGAGGGAACACAGGCAACACGAGAAAGAGTGCAGAAGCCCGCCCTGGAGGGAGGGCAGAGACGGAGCCCAGACCCCGGGTGGAGGGACTGGTCTTGGACCGAGGGGGGACAGTTATTCCTTTGTCACAAGACAGAAAGCAGACGATGTAGCATGCGGGCAAGGCAATGATTTGAGGTGGAGAGAGTGGGGTGATGCCTTCTGAAGGCTCCTGGGTTGCATTGAGGGCTAGAGAGAAGCCAGCAGCAAGGTGCGGGGAACAGCAGGGGTGTCAGTGGTGGGAGTTCAAGAAGGAAAGAGGATGAGGTAGTCAACCTCGCAGGACGCAAACCAGCAGGAATCAGAGAAACGTAGAAGGATCCTTGGGTAGCGTCCTGTGTGAGGCCAGCGGGCACCGATTTAACATGACGCCCGTGACTTTCCCCAGCGACGTGCAGCTCGAAGGGTTCGGGCACGAAGCAGGCAGAGGGTTAGACTAAACAGGGTTAAGAGAGTCAAGGGTATCTGCAAAGGAGAGCTTGTAGGATACGCCAGGAAGTCTTGGCTGGGCCAGTAGGGAAGTGAGGACATGAGGAGTTAGTGGAAGGTAGAATAAATGGATTGGAGGTCTCCGTGAGGTCACAAAATTGCTGGAGTGTGGGTACTAGAATTAGTGCAAATGGAGTAACAAGCAGATGGGCAAGTAAACCCCACTGAGGGGATCTGGCTGGACTCCTCACCTGCTGTGGGCTTGAGTCTGTTTTCTACGAAATGATGTAATAATAAAGTAACACCCATCTCTCAGGACTGGCTTGAACAAGCTTCGTGAGCAAGAGAGCTCTGGGCTTTTCTAAGTTCCTTCTGTCTTTCTTTTTTCCAGATTTGCTCACAAGTACCCACAAGGACTGCCCCATGCCCCAGGGCACGGCCCCCCTGAACCCAGACTTGCCCTCCAGCCGCCCACCCATCGTGGCTCCAGACCACGTCACTGGCAAGGTAACTGGTCACGCGTCATCCCCACCTTCACCCCCACGTATGCCCTGGTTCCTGGGCTGTGCCCTACAGCTCCCCACGGGGAGCAGAAACCGTTTCAGCCTCCTCTGTCCCTGCCGAACTTGGCTGCTTCCTGTGGGATCAGGACCCCTCAGGGTTGGTATTCAGCTGGATGAAGGTCTGAATTGGGCTGGGCATCCAGGGACTGAACCAGACCTATTTGGGAAAGAGAGTCCCACGCTGAAGGGCTTCCCACCCAAATTAACTCAGCCTTGCAGATTAGATGTTCTGTTACCAGCCCATGGACTCCTTAGCAGCCTGCACTGCCAGCTGGAGAGTAAAGGAATGGAATTCTCAGTCCAGATAGATCAGGACGATCTTGCTAGGGCCTCAAATCCTGTGCATAATTTCCATCTTTGCCCCAGAGGTTGTGGCTTGAACCTACCAGTTGATATAATTACCTTTTTTTTTTTTTTTTTTTGAGCACATACCACATGCTAAGCGTCGTGCTAGGCACTTTGCCTACGTTATGTCATTTACGCTTCGGCACAACCTGTGAGATGAATGGCATTGTTACCATTTTACAGAGGATGAAGCTGATGTTCTGAGATGTTAAGTCACTAGTCCACGGATACCCAGGTAGAAATGGCAGAGTCAAAGGCCAGCCCAGGTTTGATCTATCCCCTAACCCACTGCCTCTCCTGGCAGAGCCATCATTGCACCCCCTGCTCCTCTCTCTGCATGCCAGGGGACGCCAGGGCATGACCCATGAATAGGCAGACCCCGACCTCAGGGACGACCAGAAGGCTGACCCACACCGCCAGCCAGGGCTCCAGGATTCGCGCCATCTGCTGGCACAGTGGGCCAGACCCTGCCTGTTCCTCTTTCTCCTCTTGTTTTAGGACAAACAGATGGATTTCTGTTGGGATCCTTGGCAGGTCAGTGCACTTGCCCATCCCCCAGTCTAGCCAGCCTCAGCTGACACCATTGCCCCCCCACCCCTCTGCTGGGCCCAGCCTGGACACACAGGGCTGCCAGCCCTGGGGGAGGGGGGCCTGATGGAAACAGGGCTGGGGATGGTCCTGTGGGGGGTGGCAAGATGGCCAGAGGACGTGGAGAGGGTGCGTAATGGGGATGGGAGGGGTGGGGGGAAATCATCTTGCAGGTCTGCCTCACCGTGCTCACCACCAACCCTACCCCGTTTCTCCAGAGGTGCTTCCAGACCACCAACGGCTACCTGTCCGACTCCAGATCCTGCTCCAGCAACTACAACGTGGCAGCCCTGGCCACCTCGTCCCTTGTGGGTAAGCTCCAGCTGCCCTCTCCTGTCCTGGAAGTTCGCACAGCAACCCCCAGGCACTGGCGGTGGGAAGGTCAAAGCTGAATTGTAGCTGGAAGGACTGCGGCCCTGCTGGATTCAGCATTTTCTAAATGCCAGGCTCCGTGCTGGGCTCTGCAGGACTTAGGGCTCCTGCCCTCCCCCAACCCCTCCATGGGTTAAATTGTTGGGCTCTCCACAAGTTCTGAGGGGATGGCCCCAATTTTCCAGGTGTCTGCCAGGTATGGTCTCCCTGCTTCTCTGCAGCACATGAAACCTGCCCTTGTGCCGGCTTGGGTCAGATTCCCTAGAAACAGAGCCCAAGAGGGGAATTGTTGTGCTAGTGATTTCCTGAGAGGTTATTCTCCAAGGAAACCTGTAGGGAGCAAGGGCAGCAGGACAGGACAGGGGAGGGAGCTCAGCAGAGGTGTAGTTGCAGAACTCTTGTCTTTCTCAGTCTGATCCCATGGGGAGCACAGGAGCATGACTTGCACCACAGAATTCATGGCACTTTGAGGCGAGGTGGCTGGGTTTTTTTTTATAAATTTATTTATTTGTTTGTTTGTTTTGGCTGCGTTGGGTCTTCATTGCTGTGCACGGGCTTTCTCTAGTTGCGTGAGTGGGGGCTACTCTTCTTTGTGGAGCACGGGCTCTAGGCGCATGGGCTTCAGTAGTTGCAGCATGCAGGCTCAGTAGTTGTGGCTCGCGGGCTCTAGAGCGCAGGCTCAGTAGTTGTGGCGCACGGGCTTAGTTGCTCCGCGGCATGTGGGATCTTCCCAGACCAGGGCTCAAACCCGTGTCCCCTGCATTGGCAGGCGGATTCTTAATCACTGCGCCACCAGGGAAGTCCCAAGGTGGCTGGTTTTATATTACTCCTCCATCGGTCCATCACTGGCTGCCACCTTCCGAGCACCTCTGGGTGAGGCAGCTCCCATCAGCTAAGGGCAAGGCTCCCAAGAAGGGCACAGGTGTGAGCCGGCAGCAGCACCTGCAGCGGCAGGGGGTGGGCACGCCGGACCAGCACGGCATCTGCCCCACGTTGACCACAGCACCGGCCCTTCTCAGCCAGCCAGCCTCTGCTCGCAGCTTCGCTCCTTGATCCTCAGGCTCCCACTTCTTTACATCCCTCACAGCTCCCCAGAAGGCCCTTGCTGCCCCCCTACATTTGCCCCTGTCGTTTCCTCCACCTGAAACCCCTTCCCTCCACCTCACCTGCCCTTCGGGGGCCACTGAATCACCCACTCCAGAAACCTTCTCTGGTTGCCAGCACTCCCCAACCTGGGGGGGGGGGGTCTCCCCCTTCTTTCCACCTAGATCTTTCCCATTTTCCCAGAGTTTTATGTCTCAGTTTCCTTCATGGATGCCTTTCTTTCTTAAGTATTGCTGCTCCTCACGTCATGGCTTCTGGGACCAGTGACTCCCAGATCTGTGTTCTCAGCCTGGGTTAAAGGAGATGCCGAATCATTCTTGACGACCTTCTATCTATCATCTTCCACAACCGACCCGTCTACTCACAAGAACCCCTCCAGGCCCTCCTCCCCATCTGCCCAGCCCTGTCCTGTCTCTTGCTGGATCCCTTCAATGGCCCCTAATGTCCCCCTGTCTCCACCCTTGGCCCCCAGTCCTCTAATGAGGATGTTCTTCCTAAACGACAGATCTGGCTTGTCACTCTCTTGCTCATTACCGTGCTGTGGCTCCCCATTGCTCTAAGGAGAACAGTGGCGCCCTCAGTCTGGCTCGCTTAGCCCCCAGTCTGGCCCCTGTTGGGCTTCCCAGCCTCTCCTGCTTCCCTACTCCTGGTGTTGCCCCATGTCTTGTCCCCAGTAGTCCTGGAACCACGCCAGATTCTTCTATGCCTTCATCCTCTTCTCATCTCTGGAATAGCCTCCAGTCTTGCCTCTGTTTATCCAACTCAAGCTGCCTTCAAAGCTGGACTCCAGTCTACCTCTTCCAGGAAGCCTTCCCTGCCTGCTACAGGTCTCACCCTCAGCAGAGCGGGCAGTGTCCTAGGCACAGGGGCTGCTCTCTCAGAACTTGTTAACTAGTGGATACAGGGAGGGTTGGGTGGATCTTGAATGGATCCTTGAGTGAATCTCCTTGAGCAGAAGGGTCTAAACTTGGTCACAAAGGGAATGAAGGGTGTGACAGGTCTGGAGAAGAAGCACCAGGTGGGCAGGAGCATTGATTGGGAGCAGGACACAGTGGGGGTGGGGCATGGGGCCTGCAGATGGGTGGGGAGCATCTACGTGAGAGGGCCTCAGGCTGTGGGAGGGCGTGGGGCAGGCGGGCCACGGGCACGAGGCATTGTCCTGGCGGGAGGAACTGGACAGGTACAGGCACTGTGGGTGTGGGGCTTTGCGGACGCAGGGCAGTGGGAGAGGACGGGGCGCTGAATGGATGTGCAGTACAGGCCATTGGATTGCCCTGAGGACCTGGGAGGCCTGGGGTATTGGGGGGGGGGGCCTGAGCTGGGCCTTGGGTCAGAGCCATCACTCAGCTGCCCTCAATTGCCCCAGGAGTGGTGCAGAGCATCAAGGACCACATCACAAAGCCCACGGCCATGGCACGTGGTCGCGTGGCCCACCTCATCGAGTGGAAGGGCTGGAGTGCCCAGCGCTCAGGTTGGGAGCCGTCCGCAGCCGAGGACGAGCATTACTGCTGCCTCCCAGATGAGCTGCGTGAGGCCCGCTTTGCCGCAGGTCAGAGGGGGGAGGGGGAGCTTGGGGACGGGGACTGGCCGGGGCTGGAGTCCTTAGGGGACCCAGGGTCACCACCTGGGCATTGTCTGGGCAGGCAAGAATAATGCCATGGGGTGGACGAGGCATTGGTGGGCACAAGCTGATCAGCATGCCCGGGCATGGATGGGCAGCCCCAAGAGGCAGTGTCTGGTGCCAGCCTGACCTGGCACCGGATCCCCCCCACACCCTCTGCCTGTGCCCCTGCTGAGCCGGGTCCGTCCCCCACAGGGGTTGCCGAGCAGTTTGCCATCACGGAGGCCACACTGAGTGCCTGGTCCTCGCTGGACGACGAGGAGCTGCACCCAGAGAACAGCCCCCAGGACATCATCCAGCTACAGGGTACAGCCTGGCGGGCGCCAGGGCGGGCTGGGTGCGGCAGAGCTGGGGCTGCGTGCCTGCTCTGCCCTGTGACCTCAGACACAGCCCCTCTGTCCCTCAGCCTTAGTTTTTCTTCATCTGAAAAATGGGGCTGGTGATCCTTGCCCTGCCCATTGCCCAAGGAGCGCCCCGAGCATAAAGGAGAGAAAGATAGATGATAGACAGACAGACAGATAACAGAAATTAAGTGCTCACTGTGCCAAGTGCTTTACATGTGTTATTTCACTTTATTCTTATGACAGCTCTAGGAAGTAGATGCTGTTATCTCCATTTTACAAATGAGGGAAACCGAGGCATCCAGAAACTCACCTCAGATTACACAGCTACAGGCATCAGAGCCAGGATCTGAGCCTTAACACCAAGCACAGTCAACCACCTTTCTAGGACCCCAGGTTACTACCGAGGGCTTCAGGGAGCCTGGGTCCTGGGTGGCGCCCGCCTACCCACTATCTCATTTGCTCCTCCCTGTGATGGTGAGGGGCGGGAAGGGAGTGGAGGCCTGGGAGGAACGCTGGCTGCCCCACTTCTCCGAGCAAGCCTGCTCTTCACTATTCTGCTCCTGCCACCACCACCCTGTCACCCCCCCAGGGAGAAACGGGCTCAGAGAGGTTCAGTGACATGACCAAGGTCACACAGCTTGGCAGTGACAGAGCCAGGTTTGGAGGCGGGTCTTCTGCCCCTCTCCCTGCCTCACACTCCCGGAGAGGGTGAGGAGCCGGGTCTTCTGAACTTCATTCCTCACCTCCACCCACCCCCCCTGCTGCTTTTCCAGACCTGGAGAGCATCTACCTTCAGGACAGTCTTCTGAGTGTCCCCTCGCAGGATGACAGTCTTCTGGCCTTCTCCTCCCCCGATGGATGGCCCTCACCTGACGAGCCCCCCACCATAGCCTCTGGCCCGCAGCCCTCCAGCCCCGAACAGCAGCACCGGCAGCGGCTGCTGGCGGCCCCGGGGCCTGAGCGGGGGGCCCGCCTGCAGGGTTCCCTCCCGTCGGTGGACAGCGGCTCCCTCTCAGAGGAGGAGGACGAGGTGTTCTATAACTGAGGCGGGCGCCGGAGCCTGCTCACACCGTGACCTGGCCCGGTGGGCAGCCCAGGTGCATCAGGACGCCAGGGTCTGGCTGGGCATCTCTTGACCCCTCAGGGCAGGCACAGGGTGGGTGTGGCAGGGCTGGGGGCCAGCATTCCTTGGGGACCATTCCGTGCCTCTGTGGACCTGCCCCCCGCAGCGGGAGCCGTAATCCCCTTCTCCCTCTTTACTTGGCTCAGGCGGGCACCTTCCCCTGCAGTTTCTGCCATCAGCGAGCTCAAGGACTCTCAGCAGACACCAGGCAGGCCGCCCGGAGGGGCCAACAGCCAGCTTCCCAGGCAGACAACCAGGGAAGGGCCTGGGAGACCCGCCTCGACCCCAGGGCTCGGTTCCTCGCCCCTCCCCTCTGTGCTTCTGCCCCCCATCAGAGGCGGGGTAGCCTCTTGGGGTACCTAACGTCTGCTCCTTAGTGCTCTTCACGAGGATTCTGTCTCTGGAGTGTCTGTCTGTCCCTCACTCTCTGGATCTGCTCCCTGGTGCCCTGCTCCCCCCTCCCATCTCCCTGAAGGTTCTCTGAAGACATTAAAGTGGTGGATTCACCCTGGAGGAACTTGGCCTGGTCTCTGCTGGGGACGGCATGTCCTCAGGCCCTGGCGGGGGGAGCTCTAGAAGGACTTTGGAGAGGGCCCCTACCCCCAAAATACACAGACAGCTGGTCAACCTGCTGCCAGCAGCCAGGAGGGTCCCCGTGGAGGATGCTTAGGGATGTGGGCTCTCCAAGGAACCACACGTGGGGACCCCGCTTTGTCAACCCTGGCTCAGCCAAGGAGGAGGCTGAGGCTGCTGGAGTGAGGGAAACTGGGCCACAGGGTCGTGCTTACACATGAGGACAAGTATCATAAGACCTGGTGGGAACCTGCTTTCATAACTCCCTGCCAGGAAGGGAGACGTGAGGAGGCGTGGGAAACCAGGGCCCAGGCCTGCAATGCCCACGTGACCACCAGGGGGCCCCCAAGAGCTCACTCAGGGCCGGCGAACGTGGCCTTGCTAAGGAGGCAAGATAACGCCCTGGATGCTGAGATGAGGGACAGATGGCTCTGGCAATCAGCTTTATTCTTTCTCAGGAGCCTCTGGTTGGGAGTCATACAACCCTCAGAGGGCATCTCTGCGTGCCCTTGGCGATAGAATATACCAGTGTCTTCGTTCGTGAATTTGATTCTTTCATGGAGCACCCACCATATGCTGGTTTTCTGCTGTCTTGCATTCTGAGTTCTGTCCAGAGGGGGATTTGTCCTTCAAGGCAGGTAGCACTTGTTTCATGGAGAATGGGACGTGGTGACTATGGGGCCTCTTCAGTGCTAGCTTAGCTGCCTACTTCGCCGAGGAGTTGAGCTGGGCTGGAGGGGAGGGGTGTGTTATGATGGGGAGGGGGGAGAGGCAGGGTCTCCGCCCCATCTCCTTCACCAGGGCAGCTGAGGGGCCCTGTTTCATCTTGCCAGGCTGGCTCACTTTGGGGCCGGAGGGTTTGTCAGGTTGGAAATTGCTTTCTTCAACTAGAACAGAGAACAGAGTGGGGAGGATGTAGAGGAGATTGCAAGTGGGGGGGCGCCAGTATAGTTTGACTCCCCTAAGGGTTGATTCTGGAGTGAACGTTAGAGCCAGTGCCTCCCTATTGCATAGATCAGATCATTGAGGCCCAGAGAATGGCAGGGCTGGCCACAAAATAAGGTAGAGGTAGCTGGACCAACTGGCTGGCTACTCTGGGCCAGGAAGTGAGGCTCATCAGAATCCCATGAGGCCCCTCCAAATTTTTTTTTTTTTTTTGGCCATGCTGTGCAGCATGTGGGATCTTAGTTCCCCGACCAGGGATCAAACCCACGCCCCCTGTAGTGGAAGAGCAGAATCTTAACCACAGGACCACCAGGGAAGTCCCAAGGCCCCTCCAAATTTGATGGCAGAATTTTGGTGCCCCCCCACCTCCCCAGCCTGTTCGAGCATGGCTCCTCCCCTTTGCTCCACCCTCGGGACCATGGTACCTCCACCCAAGACACGAAGCCCACAGCTCTGCCATGAGACGTCACGAAGAGGGACTGAAGTTTCAACAGCTCGAAGAGGTTGTGTGCCTGCAGGGGGGGCGGTTAGGAAACACTGGAGGATAGGTGACACCCACCCCAACCCTCTGGCTTCAGTTTCTTCCTAGCTTGGCAGCTTTGAGCAGAGGTGAAGGCCCGGGCCAGGCTCTGTCCCAGTGGTGCCCACCCGACCTTGTTTCTGAGCCTGGGAGGGCTGGACAGCTGTGATGGTGGGTGGGAGACCAAGACCTGGGCCTGCAATGTCCAATGTGACCACCAGGGGTCCCCAGAGTCCACAAAAGGGACTAGGGGAAAGGACACGTTTTTCAGCATCATCTGGCATCATCCACTGGCACAGAGGGATTGGGGCCACCCTTAGGTCCCCAACCTGCTTCTGTCCCTCCATGACCCATGTGCCAGGCTCTGTGCTTGCAGGGGGGAGAGGATCAGCATTCAGAGTGATTAAGTACTTTGCCCAAGATCACACAGGCAGAATGTGGTGGACCTGAAATTGAAACCCATGTGTGCCTTGATGAAAAGACATATTTTTAACCACTGTTTCTCTCCATCCAGAATCTTCTGTTTCCCAAGCTCTCCCTCTTCCCTAGTCTCTGCATCATCCCAACAGCCCTGGAACTGAGAGACAGAGAGGGCGGGAACTGCATGCCCATTCCACAGGTGAGGAAGCAGGCACAGGAGGAACAGAGAGCCACATAGCATGTCCAGGAAGCTGGAGCCAAGTTTCCCTCCCAGGCTCTTCCCCTCTATCCCAGGGCCCCTGTCTGCCCACAGCCCAAATTTTCCCCATTACCTGGTGCAGGGAGGTCTCCGGGGACAGCTTCAGGGTCACTGGCTCCACAGGGCAGCCCCCAGCCAAGATGTCTTGCAGACACTGCTGGGGATGGGGGAAGGGTTATGGGGGCCTGGGACAGCTCCCCCTTCCCCAGGCAGCCCCTCTCAAACCACAGGCTATCAGCTAGCCACTCCCCTCACAACCCTGCTGACTCCCCATCCACTACTGACACCTCATATGAGCACTCACCTGGTGTCCTGGAACCCAGGAGGATGGCTCAGCCTGGAGGGCCTGCACCAGCTGTGCCCTTTGCACGGTGCCCACCAGTATCTGAGACTCTGGACAAGTGGAGAGGGAGAGGAAAAAAGCCACATTATGAAAAAGAAACTTACATTTACTGGACAGCTACGATGTGCCAAGAACTGTGCTGGGTGTTCTCATGACTCTTGGGAACGTACAGCACCTATGGGTCAGGAACTATTATCACCCATTTTACGGAAGAGGAAACCGAGGCTCAGAGGCACAGAGAGGTTAGTTGTCTTGCCCAAGGTCACTCAGCTTCTGACGTGGAGGAGTGGTAGCTGAGGGTGGCCAAGTAAGGCTGCCAGGGGGCCGGGAGGTAAACTTCCCACCCCAAGATGCCCCACCTGGCAGGGCCTCAAGGCAGGAGCAGGTCTGGGACACCTGCATGAAAATGTCTGTGCATCAGGGCTGGGCTTTGTCCCTCATTTCCCATGGGAAGTTTCACTGGCTCAGCCCAGTGAAGGCACGAACCCGGAAGGCCACCGTGTTCTGAGGTCCTCCTGTGTGCTGGATCCAGGCTTCGCAAGCCTCACTCCAGGGTATCACTGGAGTCTGCAGGTATTTAGTTTTGAGGGACAGCCTGATATTTTTGCTTTTTGTCCAGTAAAATAAAAACTTTACGACTGGACATACAAATGCTCCCTGTTTAAAAACAAAAACAATTAAAGCTATTTCTTGGATGAGCAGCAGGGTCCCACCGGCTGGGCCTGTGCTGGTTGGGAACTCTTTGCTTCCTGTGGTTCTAAGGGTAGAAGTGGAGTTTGTCTTGTTCTAGCAGGGGGGGGGGTGAAGCTTCTTGAGGGGTCATCCATGTGCAGATATTTTCAAATGTGATATTTGGCGTGTTCTATGGGATGTTATAGGTGTCCCAGTTTGGGTGGGGAGAAGGGCCTGGCCTTTGGGATGAGAACCTCTGACAGCTCTGTCCTCCCTATTTTCCAGATGTGGCAACTGCAGTTCATAGAGCTTAAGGGATTTATCTACAGTTCTGCTGCTCATAAATAGCTTTATGCCTCTTGGGGTAGGCATGGGGATGACCCATACCGTTGTACGGGTTGCTCACTGCACGAGATACCTGCCCAAAGGACAAGTGGGGGTCAAAATCCAGCCGTGCTATGCTTGCCAAGTGTGCATTTTGTTTCATTTGCACAAAGGGGACATATGGGCTGACAGTGGCCCTGAGTGGGGCATGGCTGTCCCCTCCCTACCCCCCAGCTTATCTTTCCCACTCATACTGTACTTGTCCTAGAGGGAAATGATGCTCTAGCTAGGTCCTCTCCCAAGATTCAGCTTATGTGTCTTTTAACAAGGGCCCCCACTCATTTTTCTCTAAAAGGATGTCTTTCTCATGGCAACAGGGTTGAGGGAGGTGACTCAGTTGGAGAATGCCTGAAGGGGAGACTGAGGGATGGAGCCTTCTGGGAGGCCCTAGTAGTGTTCCCATCATCCTACCCCTGCTCCCCAAGTAGGATGGCTATTACCTCCATATTACCAATGAGGAAACTGAGGCTCAGAGAGGTGAAGTGACTTGCCCAAGGTCACACAGTTGCAGAGCCTGGTTTTGGATCCAGGTGCCTGATAGGTACAATGCCCTGCTTACCCATTCCTGGGCCTGACCCTCCCAGGTCCAAGAGGAAGGTAGAGGGAATGCCCCCTCCCCATTCATGCTCCCCCTTCCTGTCGGGCACCTGTGCTCTCCACCAGGGGGTACTCGGTAGTGTCTGTGGAGGTCACGACCTTGACCACCTCCTCCTGCGGTGTGTCCTTGGCCAGCGTGGTGATGGTACGGTTCATGAAGTGCTCCACAGTTACATGGTGAGAGCTGGGGCAGAGGGATGCTCCCATCAGGTCCTGGGGTGGGGGGTTATCCAGACCCCTGGACAAGCTGGGGGGACCCGGGAGGAGTTTTGCCGGTTCTCCAGTGTGGGCAGGGTCTAAGAGATTCCTGGGATGAACAGCTGCTAGCACCACAAGGTGGGGAGGGAGGAACCTGGGGACCAGCTGGCCTATGGCCTGGCTCTGGATTCCCAGCCCTCTGGACCCCTATCTCCCCCCTAGACCAGCTCTACTTTGATCTGTTTTATTCAGAAGCCGTCCCTGGAGAATTTCATTTGAAGAAAAGTTTTATGGCATAAAGGGAAAAAAGAGCTTTAAAGTTTGAAAATCACTGGAGTAACCACCCCCATTTAACAGATGGGGAAACTGAGTCTGGAGAAGGGGGCAACTTGCACATGTTTGGAGCTGGGCCTTGGACCCAGGACTCTCAGACCCTCTTAGTCCTCCTTCTCTGGGGACAGAGGCTGCTCGGCCCTGTCTGGTTGAGTAAGGACCTCAAAGCTCACTTCCACTGCAGTATTCCAGTCCCACCTCCAGCTCCCAACGCCCCAGTGAGGACAGCAGAGCAGGAGCAGGGGGAGGGGTGGGACCTCCCAGAGCTGGTGCTGACTCTCTGTGTGACCTGGAACAAGACATGGCACCTCTCTGAGCCCCACCTTCTGACAAATGGGCGATATCTGTCCTCCTGTTGTGGAGACCGACTGATGACCAGTAAGACACTGAGGCCAAGGACTCCCCCAAGGTCACACAGGGAGCTGGAGAGAATGGAGACTAGGGAGCAGCCATGTGTCGGCCCCTCCCACACTCACCCATGTCCAAGGTCAGCCCACCCAGACACCATCACCTCAGTCAGCCAGCCTGAGCAGACACCGCTCACCTGATATTTCGGCACCGGATCCACGGAAGGTATGGCAGTTTCTTGACAATGATGGTGCCGTCATAGAAGGAGGGCTGGAAACTCTGGGCGATGGCGTTGGCCGCCAGCACCGCCATCAGCACAGGTAGTGCGTGCACGATCTGGCCAGTCAGCTCAAAGGCCAGCAATGCTGTGGAGATGGTGTGGGTCACAGCCCCTGAGAAAGCCGCAGCCCCTGCAGGGGGCAGAGCCAGGGAGCGGGGCTCAGGCCAGGGGACAGCTTCATGCAAAGGGCAAGGCTGCTGTGACTATGGCCATGGGCTGGGGTGGGAATTGTCCAGAGGCCACACATTGGCCACTGTTGGAAGTGCCCTATGCCTGGGCTTGGTGAGGGAAGGAGCAGTAGGGAAGAGGGGGCATCAGAGACAAGACAGGAGCTAGAAAAAGTAATGGAGGCTAAGGGGAGGGGCTCAGGGAAGGGTGGGGCTCATTGGGAGGCTAATGACCTCCCCATGCCCTGCAGAACTACTGGCTGATTCTCCGGGTCCAGCCCAGACCCACGATGTTTGCCCATCCAGTGGGAACCCGGTTTACTCACCTGCCAGGGCATACCCCCCAGGCATGATGGGGTTGGTGACCCCTCCAGCCACAATGCCCTCTGGGAAGGCAACAGAGAGGGCCTCCCCTATGAGGCGCCCGATGGCAGCTCCTGGTCACAGATTTAGGGTGAGGACAGCGAGCCAGGCTGACTCGGTCCCCACAGCCCTCCATCCCTGGGGATCACCCTCAGTACCATCCTGGGGAGGTGGGTGGACCAGGAGCCATGACCCTGTCCCGATAACCCTGAGTCTCTCAGGCCCTCAACACCCCAGACTTACCGAAGATAAATATGGGCATGAAGTACCCAGAGGGCATGGGGATTGTGGTGGCCAGAATTATCATCCAGAACTGTGGGTGGTGGGAACCGAGGGGGCAGAGGTTAGAGGCAGCTGGACAAGAGTAGGCAAGGGAAGGACAAGACAGGGGACAGGGGGGTTTCCCAGGGAGAAGGAGGGTGCCCAGGCACACGCCCATCGCCAGTATCTGGTGTGAGGGAAGGTGTGCCCAGGGGAAGGATCCCCACCCTGGCAAATTGCCTACTGTGTGCCTGGCACTGTGCCAGAGATTCTCCTTTCTTCCCTCTCAACCTTCCTTGATGTGAGCACAGTAACTAGCCCATTTTAAAGATGAGGAAACTGAGGCTCAGAGAGCTGAAGCAACTTGCCCAGGACCACACAGCGGGCAGAGGTCAGGTCAGAGAGTCTGCATGAAGGCCTAGGCCCTGCGCCACGTACATGCTACGGGGAGGTACCCCATCCCACCCAAGGCTGGCCTCAGCTCTGTGCACATCCCTGGGGGCCCCGGGAGCCCACCTTCATAATCAGGAAGAAGGCGAGGGTCCCAAAGATGGTGAACCGCGGGTGGTACCATTCGAACCATAGGTTCTGTGGGTCGGGCTCCGAGGGCCAGGGTGGGGACGAGTTCCGGGTCATCAGCGCCCACGAGTTATTGTCGAACAGTGAGTCCAGATGCTCCCTCATGGACAGCTGGAGAGGGGGGCAGCTCGGAGTTCTGCGTGAGGGCCGGGCGGCAGTCCCTGCCACCCCCCCACTGCCTGACCCTGCCTCGAATCCTCCTCTGCCACTTCCTGTTGGGGGGAGACCTTGGGAAGGGCTCTGGCCCTCCTGGAGCTGCACAGCCATCCCCTTATAGGCGTTGTGGGGATTAAGGGAGATGATGGGCACCAGTCGGACAACGACTGGGCATTCCCCCCTCTGGCCACCCCGGCTCAGCACCCCTTACCCGAGAAGCCATGAAGCGGCCCACGCCAGGGGGATAGGTGATGGAGGCGAGAACCAAGGCCGCCAGAGCCGAATACAGAGGCTTGCTGTGGGGCAGGGGGGTGGGGGGGTACAGCGCCAGCTCCAGTGCCAGCCGTCCTCTTCCCCTCCCCCCACCCCACGGAGCGGCCCCGCCACCCTGGGGGCTGACGCTGAGGCAGGAACGGGAGGAAGAGGCACAGGAGCAGGGGACGTGTGGGGGTCAACCCCACACCGCTCGGGTAAGCAGGGGTCGGGGCTGATAGGAGAGCTTGGGACAGAGGCAGGCTGCCCGCCAGGCAGGTGGGACCAGGGCAGGACGGCCAAGGTGGAGGAGGGCTGATTCTGAAATGCCAACGCCAGGGGGCAGACAAGGTTGGGAAGGAGAGGGGGCTCAGTAAGGGGCCTGGGGCTCCACGGGGAAGTAGGGGTTCAGTGAGGGGGAGGGGGGTTAGTGAGGGAGGGAGGGCTCAAATATTGGGGTTGGTAGCCTAGCAAGTGGGGGAGCAGTTACTATGCGGACCTGGACAGGGATGTTAGTGAGGGGGTGGGGATCTCTATATAAGGCTCAGGAGAGTCTAGGGGCATCACCCTGAGGGGTCCCTGGCCCCCATTCAGAGCCCACCTGGTGGCCAGCAGTTTGGAGAGGACCCGATTGGTCTTGACAAAGCTGAGGAACGTTCGCTGACAGAAGAGGTAAGCACAGCTCAGGATGCCACAGATGGCCCTGCAGGGAGGGGAGGGGAGGGGAGTCCAGAGCCCCTCGCCAGAACCAAGGGCAGCAGTTCAGGCTGGGGGAGGCCCCCAGTTGGGCTCTTGAGGGGCCAGAGGCATCCACTCACCCCAGCGCCACAAAAAAGAAGATCTCTGGCAGGTCAAAGGGGACATCTACCCGGAAACTGGTCTTGTAGAGGGAGGTGATGGTCTCTGGGGAAGGAGGGGAGTGGGGATCAGGGACCACACTCCTACCCCAGCCAAACCGAAGGCTCAGAATGAACAGGCAGGAGCGGAGGTGCTGCCACATCCTGCCCCCAAATACCCTTTCCCTGGCCCTGCCTCCCCTGCCAGCTTCATCCTCTTCTACCCTCGGGGCTCCCATCCTTCATGCTCAGTACAGGTCAATTCGTTTCCACACTTCTAGAAGGAGGGGAGTGGAGAGGAAGAAGAGAAGAGAGAGGAGAAAAGAGAGAGGAGGGAGAGGAAAGGGAGGAGGAGGAAAAGGGAAGAGAGAGGGGAGAAGGGAGGGGAGGAGGGAGGAGGGAGGGAAGGCGGGGCAGGGGGCAGGGTCTAGGGCGGGGCTCACCCTGCTCGCTGTTGAAGACAGCCAGGAGGCGGAACATGAAGGCCCCACAGGTGGCAGCGAAGAAGCCCCTCCAGTAATCCCAGACCGAGAAGTGGGAGGACATGACCTCGATGCTGAACAGGACGCCTGGGGGCGACACGGAGCTTAGACAGACACCACCACGCCCATCCCAGCGCCCTGACCACTCCCGTCCTGCTCTCCCACAGCCCGAACAGACAGGGCCACCCTTTCTCTTTGGTCCTGAGCTGAGGGGAGGGGAGGGCAGGGCGAGAGCCCCCTGCCCAGGGAACAGGCTTGTAGGCGCTCCTCTCGGCCATCTCAAACCTTACAACAGCCTTTGGGGTGGGGACGATTACAATCCCCATTTTACAGATGAGGAAATGAGGCTGAGAGCTGAACTCACCGGCCCAGGGTCACGCAAGGGGAGCTGAGTTTCAAACCCAAGTCTGTCTAATGTGACCGTGAAGCATCTCGACGCCCACCCCCACCTCCACCCTGGGGCGGCTCTGCCCTCCCGGTAAGACTGAAGTAACAACCAAGACCGGATTAGCCGTCATCCTCCCTGCAGGTTCCTCCCCTGGGCGGGGGAGCGAGCTGGTCAGTCTGCCAGGGGAGGGACGTGGGATGGGGGGGGGGGGGTGGAAGCCCGGGGTGCAGGGGGAGGGCCGTGAGGGAGGGCCTCACCGCTGAAGGGCGCTGCGAACACTGTGGCCACGCCCACCGCCGCTGCCGCCACCAGCATTTCGTTCTGCTTGCTCTTGTTCTGCGGGGATCCGGAGTCCCGGGCTGAGAGTCAACCCCCGCCCTCCCCTCCGTCTCATTCCTCCAAGCGGGGGGGGCCATGAGCCCCTTACCTCAGACTCCCCAATGGCCTTGGTGCGCATGCGGCCCAGGTAGGCAGCGATCATCACAGACAGGTGCACGAAGGGGCCCTGCCAGAGGAGGTGTGCGCACAGGGCACAGGGTCCGCCCCTTGGGGGGAGCGGGGCCCTTGCTCCTCCCCTTCCTCCCCTTCCGGGCGCAGGGTTGAGGGGTAGAGGGAGCCTCATCCAGAGACAGCTCGGCTGCCCCACCCACTCCCTGTGCCTCCATCTCCCCAGTTCCTCTGTCACACTCTGGGGACCTGGCCTGTCTCCTCCCCAAGACTGAGCCCCGCGAAGGCAGGCCCTGGCCTGAGTTCCCCCTGACCTAGCTTCGGTGGGGATGGAGAAAAGGCAGAGGGGGCAGGAGGGCAGGGTGGGACGGGGTGGGGTGCTCTCATGCCCTTCCATACCACTTTGCCCAGGAAGATGGTGCTGCCCGTGGCCAGGGTGCAGGTGAGGCCCACCACCTTGGCCCCGAAGTTCTTGATATCCAGGTAGTCCTCCAAGACCACGCCCGACAGAATGGTCTTCAGCTCCGGAATTCCAGAACCTTGGCAGGGGATGGATGGACGGGGTGGGGGTGGGAAGTAAGAGGAGGGACAATCTCTAGATAAACCCTTATCACTTTACCCTGCACAGGGTTTCACATCATGATCTTGTCAGGTCTCCTAAACCCTGTGAGTTAGGATTCCTAAATTCATTTTGCAGATGAGGAAGCGGAGGGTCAGAGAGGGGATGTGAATTGCCTACGTTCTTCCAGCTGGTCCTGCCAGTCAGCTATTGCAGGATGGGCGGAACCTAGGAGAGAATCTCAGGCCACCCAGATGCATCCCTGCAGCTCCCCTGTGCTGCTGGCCTGGAGCTGAAAGCAGAGCTGAGAGGCATAGAAGAGATGCGCCCCTCCGTGAGCCCCTCCCTGGGGAACCATGGTGCCGGCCCAGAGGAGCCCTCAGAAAGGGAGCAGAGCCAGCAGTGACCCGAGTCAAGCAAGATCTGTCCTTCTGGGGCTTCCCTGGTGGCGCAGTGGTTAAGAATCTGCCTGCCAACACAAGGGACACGGGTTCGAGCCCTGGCCTGGGAAGATCCCACATGCCACAGAGCAACTAAGCCCGTGCGCCACAACTACTGAGCCTGCACTCTAGAGCCCGCGAGCCACAACTACTGAGCCCACATGACACAACTACTGAAGCCTCCGCGCCTAGAGCCCGTGCTCCGCAACAAGAGAAGCCACGACAATGAGAAGCCCATGCACCGCAACGAAGAGTAGCCCCCGCTCACTGCAACTAGAGAAAGCCCGCACACAGCAACGAAGACCCAACACAGCCATAAATAAATAAATAAATAAATAAATAAATAAATAAATATATATATATATATATATATATATATATATATATATATATTAAAAAAAAAGATCTGTCCTTCTCACTGTGTGACTTCAGGCAACTTACACAACTCTTCTGAGCCTGGCTTCTCTGGCTGTGAAGTGGGGTTACTGTTTCCTGCCTCCTCCCATCAGGAGCCCCGAGGGACAGGAAAAGGCTTTGGGCAGTGGGCACTGCGGGGCAAGGCAAACAGGTGAATGGCATGGTGATGGGCTTACCTCCCGAGAAGGGTGTGATGCTCTGGGAAAAGCCTGAGGAGAAGGAGACCAGGGCCACAGGGTACACGGTCCAGGAGAGATACCGGAGTAGGTGGCTGTCCCCAATCTCTCGGTACAGCCACTTGTGTGCTGGGGACAGCAGGGAGTCAAGGAGCCATCCACAGGCTCTGCAGCCCTCAGGCGCCCACTTGCTGGCCAGGAAATGGAGGCTCAGAGAGGGGTGGCCCAGGGCCACCCAGTAAGTGGCAGACCCCCAAGAGGAGGCAAGAGTAGGACCCTGGATCGTATCCCAGTGTTGCCACTCCCTAGCTGAGTGACCTTTTGCAAGCCATTCAACATCTCTGAGCCTCTGTTTCCCCATCTGTCAAATGGGCTCTCAGATGAGGTCTGGTGCATGGCAGGTCCTTGTAATGCCACCTGAGCAAGTCTCCCAGAGAAGGTGTGTTAGACACTTCCTGCCCCGTGCCCCCTCTTCCAGGGAGACCTCAGGGTGGAGAGAGCCTGCCGAAGCATGGGGAGAGAAGGTTCTATGCCTGGTGGTCTAGACAAATGTTCTCCCCCACAGTTACTGAGCTGAGAGCAAGGAAGGAGAAGAAGGAGCAGGGGCGGCAGGAAGCGGTGGGCATAGAGCTCAGAGGAAGAAGGAATATTTGGTCTTTCACTCATTGTGCAGATGAGGAGACTGAGGCCCAGAGAGGGGCAGGAGCCTGCCCAGGGTCACCCAGCAAGTCAAGAGCAAAGCCAGGACCAGACCCAGGCCTCCTCCCCACCCCCGCTGCACCTGGCGGCCCCTCTGGCATCCCGAAAGCGTGCTCGAAAGCCCCGGGTCCAGAGCAGGCGTGCGCGCCGGGGAGGGGTTACCTCGGACCACACGCCCGACAGTGAAGCTCATGGTGTAGCTGATCAGGGCCATGAGCACCCCAAGGGTCATCAGGAAGTACCAGTCCTCACCCATGCGGAACAGCTTCTGCTTCAACCACTCGAGGCCACCTGGGGCAGGGGCATCGGGTCATAGCCCAGGGCCCAGTGAGGGCACGGGGCGGGGGCGGGGGGCGGGGGGCAGGGGCTGTGTGGGGCTGGGGCCAGGTGGTCGAATCCAGGGAAGCTGGGAGGGGGCTCTGCCTCACGTGAGAGACAGCAGGATTTGTGCAAGTGAAGGTGGCAGCACGGTGGGCGCCAGGCCTATTGGCCCCGCCAGGAGGGGGCCTTTGACCCATCCGCCCTCCCCACCCCTGCCCCTTCCTGAGGTACTTATGGAAGAATGACAGAGGGGGTAGGGTGTGGAGGGAGGGCTGGGAGCTACACTTTCTCCAGCATCTCCGCAGGGGCCATAGCTTAGAGGACACGAGAGTCTAGAGAGACTGCTCTGCTGTCCCAGGACCGGTGGGGCTGTCCTGGTGTCAGGCCAGAGAGCACCCACTGGGCCCCTAGCAAGGTCCCCGGCAGAGTGGTCAGGCCTGGGGGCTGCGTTCCCAAAAGGCAGAGAGCAAACATCTAGCACGTCTGACCCACAGACTGGCAGACAGATCCCTTCCCTCCCTGCCGCCCAGGAGGGGGGCAGCTCTTGGGCTCCAAGGTGGGGGGGGGAGGCGGACCCGGGGAGGCTGATGTCCCGAGGGGTTTTCAACAGGGAGCGGAAGGGAACCTAGCTGTCACCTCGGATGCCTCGGCGGATGCGGGGACACGGGCCCCATAGCTCCTGAAGTGTCACAGGATTCCCCGAGGAGCCCTCACGAAGCCCTACCAGCTCCTCCATCAGGTCCCTGAGGGAGTGGACAGGCAGACGGACCCTTGGTGAGCTGCTGTAACGCCCTTAGCCAGCCACTGGGCCCTTCCAATACCTACTTCCCAGATAGAAGGGAAAGGTGGCATTTTCAGGAGGGGACATGGGTCTGGTGTGCCTTCATTCCTGAGGGGGTGGCCCCGAGGGTGCGAGTGTGTGTGTTAATGTTTGGGATGAGGGCGGTGGTACCTAGCTGTCCCCTCCATGTCCAGCAGCAGGTTGATCAAGGCAGGACCCCAGGCTCAGAGTCCCCTTCCCCATCTTGTGGCCACCACTCCTACCCTCCCTGGACGCTTGTCTGCCTCCACTGCTCAGAGCAGTCTCCTTGCCCAGGGGAGTCACTGTCACACTGTGGGCTCCCCATGGACCACTCTGACTCCCAATGCCCATCCCTGAGCCTCCTCCCCCTCGGCTCAGGCCAGAGTCAGGAAAACCCCAGGCCCAGAAGGAGAAGCCGTGAGGGTCAAAAGGAGGTGCTGGCTCCCTGCCCCCCAGCCTCCTGCTCCTGCCCTGCCTTACCCTGGTCCTGGCAGGTTCCATCCAAGTCCCTGCCCCAGCTCTGCACCCGGCGGCCCCTCACCTCTGTCAGTCCGCTCTGCTGTGGCCCCAGGCAGCCCTCCTCTGACAGAGACTCCTTTGCTTGTAGCTCAGGTGCACCTGGACAGGTGTGTATTCCACCAATCAACATCCTGGCCCCCCTTCCTCCCCGCCCCACCCCGCCGGGGTTTACCCTGGCCATTAAGAATGTCCTTGACAAACCAACTGGAACTGCCCCGGCCAGCTGAGTGGTGCAGGCCAGAGCAGCCAGGAGGGACGAGGGGCAGGGGCTCCCCAACCTACCAGAGCCACACAGAGGCGGGTGGCACCCAACCCAGCTACCAGCTGGGGTACACAGGGCCTGGGTGGGGGAAGCTCATGACACAGCAGGATGGTGAGGGGTCATCTGCAGGGGCTGAAGGTCAGGGCTCTGGGTTCTCAGAGCTGGGCATGGGAGGGGTTTGAAAGAGCAGAGAAGGAAGAGGAGAAGGACCCATAGGGAAGGGCTGCTATTATTACTGCATCTTTGCTGTATGCCAGGCACTGTGCTCAACCCTCCTCCCAAATCAGTGAGTGCTCAGAGAAACCCAGCGAGGTGGGCAGTATTAGGCCATTTTAAAGAAATGGAGTTTCAGAACTTCCCTGGTGGTCCAGTGGGTAAGACTCCACACTCCCAGTGCAAGGGGCCAGTGTTCGATCCCTGGAACTAGATCCCGCATGCATGCCACAACTAAGAAGTCCGCATGTCGCAACTAAAGATCCCGCATGCCACAACAAAGATTCTGAGTGCCACAACTAAGACACGGCGCAGCCAAAATAAATGAATAAGTAATAAATAAATAAATATTTAAATAAAGAAACAGAGTTTCGGAGAATTGAGGCTGCTTGCTTGCCCAGGGTCACAGAGGCTGAGGGACAAAGTCAAAAGTTCCATCCAGGTTTGCCTGACTCCAAAGGCTTCACACCTGTCCGAGGTCCTGCCTTGAAGACCTGCCTTGCTCAGAGCTGGGGAGGGGGCCGACAAGCTGGAGCGGGGGAAGGGAATTGGGCAGAGGGGAGGAACTTGGGCTGGATCCTCATGTCCAGACCCTCCAGTCTGAGAAGACTGCCTCAAACCACAGCACCCAAGGGGCAGTGGCTCTGCTTGGGGCTTCTACGTAAATGCCACAGACCCTGTCCCACCCCAATGGAATGTAGGAACATGCACATTAGATCTGGAACCCAGTTCATCCTCCCAGCACCCTTGTGGGTCAGGGACAGCATCACCATTTTGCAGATAATAAATGGAGGATCAGAGAGGTGCAGTCACTCATCTAAGGTCACAAAGCAGAGGCTGAACCCAGACTTAGATTCTGTGGCTCTCCCTCTTCCCAGAGCTCCTCCAGCTCCTGTGGCTTAATCCTTCAGGGCAAGGGTTTTGGGCACAAAGCAGAGGATTTGTGCCTGATACCACTTTTAGAAGATTTGGGCAAGAGGTCTGGGACAACTCCCCCGCCTCTTCCAGACAAAGCCCCCTTTCTGAAAATCACGATGGCCCTTCAATGACTTGTTAAAATCCTGAGGCCCTGAGCCACCCTCTGCCCCTAGATGTCAGCCAAGTTAATCCCAAATAGGAGCATGTGTGTGTTGTGAGCGGTGGGGTGGAGGCTTGCTGCTCTGCATGGACCTGGGCCCACCGTTGCCTCGGCGGCCCCAACCTGTGTATAGTAACAGGATAATTGGCCTCCCTGTTGATATCCCAAACCCGTCTCTGGTCTCGGGTAGCTGCTGGCTCCAACTCATGGCCGGCATCGGCCAGCCAGCCAGCACCGCACGTCCACACCCTCACCTCCAGCCCTGTGAGCATCAGGAAACTGGGAAGAGGGAAGCAAAGGGACATGGTGCTGGTGGCAAGTCCCTCCCAAAGCCATTTCCCCCTCATGCCAGCCCCCAACTTCTCCCTCTCCTGCATCAAGCAGTAAAGGGTGAGAGCTTGATGCCAGAGCAGCTCTCCCATCCCTAATGGGTCCTTCACCACTCGGAGCCTCAGTTTCCTCTTCTGTCCAATGAGGGGAGCCTGAGAGCCATGGCGGCAGGGCCCTATCTCTGCCTCATTCATCACAAGTCCCCCAGAGCCTCAACGGTGCCCGGCACATAGCAGGTGTTCAGTAGATACCTGCTGAGTGATGAGTGGTTTACGAACACTGGCCTGTGGGCTGGCTGAGTGGGGACCTGATGGGAGCCGATTCCTGGTCCCTTCCCAAGACCCCAGATCAGAATCTTGGGGTACATGAGAAGAGTCTGTGTTTGTTGAAAGTCCCTCCAAGTGACTGGGATGCCCTGGCAGGTACGGGATTCAAGGCATTGGATCATCTCTGAAGCTCCTTCTGTCCCCGGGATCTGAAAGGAGAGACATGCACAGAGACAGGGGAATGGCCTTGATGACTTTTCAGGGTCCCTCCTGGCCACTGAAGTCAGTGGATCCAGTGCATGTGTGGGTGATGCCTCAGGGATGGGGGGAAGAGGGGGGAGGAATGGTGGGCGGGGGTGGGTAATGAGATCTGACGTCCAGGAGCAGTGACTCAGGCCCTCAGTGCCATGACCTTGTGTCTGCATTTAGCCACTGGCTCCTGTTTCCCTGGCTGGCGGCAGGCTTCTGGGTCCCACCCCCCCACCCCCACCCCCACCCTCTTTCCATCTCACCTCAGTGCTGGTAACTTCCTGGCAGCCCTACTGGAACCCCGTCGGCCAGGATGGGTGACACAAGCCAGGCAGGAATCTCCACTAGACAGACAGACCCCTTTGGCTCCAGCCACCACCCTGACCCCACTTCACAGACTACCGGCATCAGTGGTTACCCGTATTGATGGACCCCCCCAGCCAACCGCCGCAGGGAGGAAGTGTTGTGGGAGCCAGAGAAAAGAGAAACAGTCCCTACCTTCAGGGCCCCCAATCTAACGGGGAGACAGGCGAACCCCTAACCCAGGGAACTGCCAGTCTGATAGGGGAGAGAGGACCCAGGAAGACCATGTCACACTCAGATGCTGAGGTGGGCAAAGCCAGTTGGTACAGCGGGCATCTGGGCAGGCCCCCCTGTGTGGGCTGCAGCAATCAGAGAGGGCTCCGTGGAGGAGGAGGAACCGGAGCTGATCTGGGAAGGAAGGGCAGGATTTGGAGGGGGGAGCAGAGGCCCCACACTGCAACCTGGGCAGCAGAGGACCCCCGGCCTCCCAGAACGGCGTTCCCTGCTTCACCCCCTGGCCCCGCATGATCTGTGCGTGGGCAGAGGGGCTTCTCAGGGGTGTTCGGGACCAGAGTGTCTCCATACACGAATGTTCAGGTCACCCCGGCCTCCTGGAGGGTTTGGATCAGATAAGACAGGGTTCAAATCCCAGCTCTGCCACCTGCTCATGTGCAAGCCCCAGGCTCTCTGTGAGGCTCTGTTTCTCTATCTATAAAATGGGAATACCATCTCCTTCTTGAGCCGTGCGGGGATCAAATGAGGCCATGCTGGAGAGCTCACAGCCAGGAGCCGGTGCCCAGCAGGCACCTCAGAAGTCAGAGCTAGAACGATTGTCTTGCGGAGCTCTCCTTTACCTCTGACTGAGACCCTGCCCGCTGCCACCCCCGGCATCTCCTCTGAGCTGGAGGTCAAGCAGGCATTTCCTGGGAACATAACCTTCTATATTGTTAAGGACCATTACTAAATTATCTGCTCTCCTCCCCTGAGTCCAGGCCCAAGCCCCAGCCTGGCCTCAGCTTTCTCCTCTTGGGTCCCAAAATGTTCCAGAGTTGGGATGTGGGGGGGGCGGGGAGGGAGGTAAGTATGAAATCTGGGTCCCCATGGGAGCTGGCAGGGGAACAGCTGCACATTCTATACCCCCCTCCGGGACTGTCTCAGTCCTTCCTAAGACATGGCTGTGAACATTATCTGTCCTGAGGGAGGGAACCCCTTGCCTCACACAGGGGTCCAGCAGGTGAGGGTCCTCCATGCACCCTTGACCTCCTGACCGTGCATCTCCCACTCTCCCCAGAGCCAGGGGCTTGGGCCTTTCTGCCCTGATCACCCACACCTAGATCCCTCTCCCCAAGGGCTGGAACTTTGGGGGAGAGGGGACGGAGAGAGAGAAAACCCTGTCCTCAAGGAGCTTGCAATCTGATGGGGGAGACACAGAAACACCGAACACACACAAGGTCCTGAGGCGGGCCCAGGGGCCTGAGTGGCGAGGGGACAGCATGGGTCCCCACCTCGTTGCCATGGGAGGCTCCGGGGCTGGAGTTATCGGCCTGGAATGCCGGGCGGTGAGCTCAGCCTCATGGGCCTGCCTGTGTTGGACTGTCAGCAGTGCCGTCTCACTGGAGAAGATCTCCAGCCCCTCTGGGCCACCGAGAGGACTAAATTTAGCTGGTAGACAAGGGGCTGGCCCCGCGCCCAGGGGCGGTCGGGCCTTATAAAGGGGCGGCAGTCGGGGCCCGGCACGCTCCCTCCGAGCCTGCTGCCCACGCGCCCTCCTGTCTACCCTGCCCACCGGCCAGGGCCCGGCCACCCGCCCGTGGATGAGCCACAGGACCTCCTCCACCTTCAGAGCGGAGAGAAGCTTCCATTCTTCCTCCTCCTCCTCCTCGGCCTCCCACACCCTTCCAGCCCAGGAGCCACCCATGGAGAAGGCGTTGAGCATGTTCTCCGAGGATTTCGGCAGCTTCATGCGGCCCCACTCGGAGCCCATGGCCTTCCCAGGCAAGTCCTCCGTGGGGAGGGGAGGTGCACAGGGAGGGGACACCTGCTCCAGGGCACCACCCGACGTGGCTGCAGCTGCCGAGCTGCCGGGAACAGGTGCCGTACAGCTGCAGCCGCGTGTGACCACCGGGACAGATGTGGCCACAGAGACAGATGTGGCCGTGAGAACAGGCAGGCCTTCAAGAAACAGCTCTGGCCTGGGGGTCAGCTACACGCACCCCCACTCCAGGCCTGGGGTGGGTCACTACAGACATATACACACACCCACCCCACCTGTGCTGGGTAAGGCCCCATCCCCCCAGCGGAAAAGGTAGGCTGCAAGAGGGCGGGTGGCAGGGTGGTTGAGGAGGAACAGCCGAGGGGGAGGTCAGGCCCGGGGCCAGTCCCTTCCCTCCGGAGAGGGAGCCGGAAACCTGGGTTCTGAGTGCCAGCCTGCCCTCTGCTCTGCTCACGGAAGCCCTCCCCACAGCCCATCCCGGGGGGCAAGGCAACATCAAGACCCTGGGAGATGCCTATGAGTTTGCCGTGGACGTGAGCGACTTCTCACCTGAAGACATCATCGTCACCACCTCCAACAACAACATCGAGGTGCGAGCTGAGAAGGTGAGCCCACTCCCCGCCCCCAGACCCTGGGCCCCACACCTGTACCCTCTGCCCCGTGTCCCCACTCTCGTGTCCCATCGCGGGACCCCGCACCCTGCCCAGTACCCCCCAACCCCCAGGACAAACTAGAGGCCTCGCTCCTGTAGCTGGTGGGCCACGGGACCCCCATCACTGCCTCTCTCTGCCCCAGGCTCCCAGATCCTTTCTTCCAGAGTCCAGGGCAGCTGAGGAAGCCACAGGGGATGGGGTGGGGGGAGGGATGTTGCGGGGAGGTGAGAAGGGAGATGAGAGGAGGGAGATCATGGCTGAGGCAGGAGAGCCCTTCCTGTGGGCATCTGGATAGGTGGGGGGCTCACTGGTCCCTCACCTCCGGACCCCTGAATTAGGCCCAAGGTTGTGCAGAAGCCCTGCAGTTCAAGGTCACACACACCCCAAACCCCACACTCCCTCCACCCACAGGTCTCAGGGTCACTTGGTCACTAGGGTCTCTGAGTCCCAGCTCCTAGGAGGCCTGCACCCTGGAGGAGGGTGTGGCCCTGGCTGAACAGGGATGCTGCCCCCAGCGGGCCAGAGCCACTGCTGCTCCTTAGGGAAGAGGGTCGGCCCAAGGCTGCCTCTGGATCCCCCTTGGCCTGGCTTTCTTCCCTGAGCACAGGAGGCTGGATGCCCGAGGGGCGCCTCTCAGGGCAGCCAAGGACTGTGGGCACCAGGACCAGTGGGCAGCACGTGCCAGCCCTGCCATCCTCACCAGTGACTCAGCCGCCCCAGGCTCCTCTGGACACTATGTGCTGGCTGAGTCACGCAGGAGGGGCCGCCGGCCGAGCCCTGACGGTGGACACCGTGTATCCGGGTATCCAAGAGGGCTCAGCTCTGCTCTGTGCCATCTCCTTGCTGCTCAGGAGCCCCAGATTCTGCCACTGAGTCTCCTCCCCATCTGAGCTCCCCCACCAAGCCCTTGCCTCTCCCCTGGGACCACTGGAGCTCCTCTAAGCACCTCGGCACCTGTCCCTGCTCAGCCCTGGCCAGCCCCTAGGCCGGGCCTCTGCACCTGAGAGCAGAACCCCTCAGCACATGGGGGTCCAGCTAGGGTTAGACTGGGGAGTAGGGGCTGTGGCTTGACGTGAGCAGGACAAGGGCTGGGGGCAGCCTGCCCTGACCCATTACCCCTTCCCCAGCTGGCAGCTGACGGCACGGTCATGAACACCTTTGCTCACAAGTGCCAACTGCCGGAGGACGTGGACCCCACATCGGTGACCTCGGCCCTGAGGGAGGACGGCAGCCTCATCATCCGGGCTCGGCGCCAACCACACACGGAGCACGTCCAGCAGATCTTCCGGACCGAGATAAAAATCTGAGGGCCTCCCCCTCCCTTCCCCCAACTCCCCCATCTTCTCCCCCACTGGCTGGCCAGAGTGGCTCTCCTGACCCCCTCATGACAGCTTCCGGGACATCTCAGCCCAGGTTCAGGCCCTGACACCTCCACCCCAGGCCCCAGGTGGGTCATCCCCTCCAAATGTGGCCTTCTGCTCTACCCAGGGCAGGCCAGGGCCCCCAGATTCCAGATGTGGCCTCGTTCGCTTAATCCAGAATAAAGGGATTGGGATGGGGAACAGGAGATCCTGAAGAACCCAGTTTGGGGAAGGGGGATTGGGACAGGCAGGATCTCTGGGCAAATAATCTGCAGGACAGACAGACCAATTCTGATCTATGGAGTCTCTGCAGGGCAGGGGCAGGGGGACTGGGGACCTGGGGACCTGGGACCCCCTTGGCCAAGGGGAGCGGGAAAGGCAGAGGGCGATCACAGGCAGAGGTGCCCAGCTAAACTGAACTGCCCGGGCACAGGGAGGCCAGAGGAGACAGCCATGATGGTCCGCTTCCCCTCTGCTGCTCTCCAAGCCCCGAACCAGCTGCCAGGCTGTCTGCCCACAAGGTGCCCCAGCCAGCCAGCTGTGCCAGCGCAGGGCCACATTGTGTCTGTATATAGATGGGGTTTTTCCAATACAGCTGGTTCGTGATAAACTGTGTGAACCGTCTGTTACCTGCTCATGCCCCCAGGTAAGCCTGGGCCAAGGGGTGGGGCTGATCCTTCTCCCTCCCACCCAGAGACCTGGGCTCCCGGGGCTGCCTCCACTGCAGACAGGTTACCCAACAGAGGAAGCACAGATGGGGCTTTGGGTCCTCAAGGTAGGACCCCAGCTTCCTGCCAACCTTCCCTTGTGGCCATTCACCTCCCCCATCCTGCCCTCTATAATCCGTGAAGCTATAGGCTTGGTGTATGTATACACACACACACACAAACACACACACAGACAAACAGGCATACACACATGCACGTGCACACGTGCACACTTATCTTTGTCCTTCAAATACTATACATTACCACTGGTTAAAGCCAAATTCGGAACGTTCTAAAATCAGATTTACAATCTCCATTCTTCTCAATGGGGACAGAGTCTGAACAGTTGAGCGCCCAGCTTAACCACTGATGGTTGGATTTGAACCCATGATGTCAGAAGCTGCTCTCAAACCACCCTCCCAGCCCTCCGTGCAATGGGGGGTAGCTCCCCTCATTCTGCCTCTCAGCCTGTGCACCCTGCGCCCACAGTTTCCTGCTAGAGAATGTCCTAATCACAGGAAGAGTCCCCACCCCAGTTCCCTCCTAGTCCCCAGTCCAGGGCGAGGACCTCCCGTCTGCCTTCATTCTGGGGAGCCCCAACTGCCCCCCGTGACCCTGGCTCAGTCTCCCACATACAGAAGCAGGGGTGATGGGTAAGGGTGGTTCCCAGTTAGTCGGGGCCCCTGGAGCAAGTGGCAAGGCCAGCCTTGGCCCTCTGCACCTCTTTGGTCAGTGTTCTGTAAGGTGCCCTCTCACCCCTGCCATTCTGGGGCCCTTAGGAAATGACTGGAGGTGGGGGCAGAGGAGGGTCCTGGAATTGTACCCTGCACACACAATAAACAACAGAATCATGGACTTCTGGAGATCACCCGCCTGAAGTTCTCAAACTTGGGATGGGGCTGGAGGTAGTAGAGTGCGAAGGCCAGGGATGAACAGACATACCTTTCTTGAGATTTGGGGGCAGGGGTGGTAGCTCAAGCAAAGTTCAAGACCTCACAGAAATGTGGGTGTCCTTCGGCCTCCTCCTTTGGCTCCCAGGTCCACCAGGGCAATAATCTGGGAATTATTTCTCTGAAAAACCTTGCATCGCCTTCTCTTCCAACTGCCAGCCCCTGCTACTACCTGCCAGGCACTGTCCCAGGCACAGGGACACCAAAGTTGGGCCAGCTGCACTGGGTTGCTCTTGAAGCCTATCTCGTACCAGATGGGTTCTAAGGACCAGAGAGGCCGAGTGGCTAGCCTAGGGTCACACAGCCCCAGGGGCATAGCCCGGCTGAAACCTGGCTGGGAAGCTGACTGGTTCAGGGAGTCTGAGTACCCTTTGGAGGGACTCACACACACCCCCAGGCGCTACTGAAATCGGAGATCCAGGCGCTCCTCAGCGCAGCTCGGTGCAGACGGGAGGAGGGGAGGGAAGGGGGGGCGCGGTATTTCCAGCCTCTGTGACTCACTGATTCCACTGGGCTATTTGCAGCCCGACACTCATCGGCGAGGAGTTGGGGGGAGGAGCCAGACCAACTTTCCCCTTCCCTCGACCCCCACTTGGGGTCAGGCTCACCTTGGCGTCCCGACCCCAGCGGCGTCCCTCCCTGGGCCGGGCTGGCAGGAAGCTGGGCTGGGAAAGGGGGCATTTCCCTAGTGGGACCGAATACTCCCCACCCCGCAGGCCCCAGCAGCCCCCTCCCCAGATCCCGGTTTTAGAGGATGAGGGCTGCTCCGCGGACAGAGCGGCCGCTGGGGACGGGGCACGTCTAGAGTGAAGGTGCCCTCCTGCCAAGGTGACCCTGCGGAAGAGGAGGGCGGGGACGTGGGGACTGCAGCTTTCTTTCGTTGGCTCCGCCCCCTGGCGCCTGGGCTGGCCGCCACGCTTTGTCTCCACTGGCCCCCCACACTTTCTAGGCTAAATATAGGCCTGGCTGCGGGCCCTGGGCCCCGCCCCCGCCCCGTGAAGAATAATTATAGCAGCCCCATCCATTGAGCACCTAGTGTGTGCCAAACACATGCTCATCCTCACAACAATCGCAAACGCAAGGTAGGTACCAAGGAGGACAGGAGGTTCAGAGAGGTCAAGCAACTGGCCCAAGGTCACCCAGCTTGGAAGTGATATGGTTGGAATTTGAATCATTGTCTGTGACTCTAGAAGGTCCTCTGCTGGGTCACACAGATCAGTCCCCCACCACCAAAGGGCCGAGGCAGCTCCCCTGCTCCCTTCCTGTAGAGGGAAGGGGAACTCCTACATCTTAGAGCTTTTAGAGTGGGGGTGGACAGGAGGCCGAGGTGGTTGAAAAGATGCAGCCTTCTAGGGCTAGAGACCTGGAAGAAGGTCCAGGTCAGGTGGTGCCAGAGGGGTGTGGAGGACTTAGGAGGTTCCATCACTTTCAAAGTCCTAGCCCAGGCCAAAAGCCTCCTCCTCCAGAAAGCCCTCCAGAGCTACCAGCTCGGAGTCACAGACAGAGCCCAAAGAACCCTAGGTCCAAAACTTGTCTTTAAAAGAAGCTCAAATTCAGATGAAAGGAGGACATGCCTGGGGGTGAGGGCAGACCCTGAGGCTTGGTTGGCCAGCCCTGTGTCCTCTGGGAGTCACTCCAAACTCCTCATGCTTTGGTGGTAGGACCTAGGCCCAGGGAGGGGTAGGATCTTGCCCAGCGTCACACAGCAAGTCAGTGGCAGAGATAAGGTGAAGACCCAGGACTCTAGAACTTCAGGCCAGAGCTTCTCTACCAGACCAAGCCCCCATCCCCAGGCCACCCTTCCCTGACCCACCTCCAACATTGTACCCCTCCATCTCCCCCCTGCCCCCATCCTCTTCCCAGTCTGCCTTGGATCCCAGTTCTGCAATGGCAGAAGATGCCTTATTCTGCCCTCTTGCTCCCAAGCCTGGCATGGGAAAGGAGCTAAGTAAATGTTTGTAGAATTTTTTAAAAAGCTAAGAAGCCTCAGTAAAGGGTGGAGGATCAATTGCGGACTCTGGAGTCACACCGTCTGGCTTCAAATCTTGGCTCTGCTGCTTCTGAGCTTTGTGATCTTGAGTAAGTAACTTAACCTCTCTGTGCCTCTGTTGCACCATAAAATGGTGCTTAATAGGATCTACCTGCTGTGGTTGTTCTGTAATTCACTTAAGGGGCTTGGCACATGGTGGTTGACTCTAGCCCACATATGCCATGCATTGAAAATGCCCAGAAGGGCTCATTCAGAGACCTGTTATTTCATTTAGATTTGGATCCTGACACCCCCAGTTCACCCACACTGTCTCTGGCTCCATCAAGACCAAGACTTGGGGGACTTCCCTGGCAGCACAGTGGTTAAGACTCTGTGCTCCCACTGCAGGGGGCCCAGGTTCAATCCCTGGTCAGGGAACTGGATCCCACATGCATGCCGCAACTAAGAGTTCTCGTGCCGCAACTAAGTAGCCCGTGAGCCACAACTAAGGAGCCCTCCTACTGCAACTAAGGAAGACCTCCTGCCGCAACTAAGGAGCCTGCCTGCTGCTACTAAGACCTGGTGCAACCAAATATTAAATAAATAAATAAATAAGACCAAGACTTGGGCTGGTAGGGCAGAGGAGCTGCCCTGTACCTGGGGTCTTCTCTCCAGGAAAAGCAGGTGAGGCGGATCTAGAAGGTAGGTTCCCCAGGGTCCTCTCAGAAGACCTGTCTGGGCCCTGGGGGTAGAGGTGGGGGAGAAAAGCACCTGGAAGCCTTAATTTCTCAGCATAAACAAAGATCAGGTAACCCCCTCCCAGGGCTGCTGTGAGCAACCAGAGAGAGATGGTGTTTTAGTATAAGCTCAATAAATGCTAAGCTCCTGTTAAAATCTCTGTGCTTGTTTTCTGAACAGGGAAAACCAAGCTTCCACCCTCTGGCTCTGCCCTCAAACAAGAGAGGGTCCTGAGGGGCATGGTGACTTGAGTCTGCTAGGTTGGTGCCTGAAGCAGGAGCCTCTGGGCAGGGGAGGAGGTGTTGTTTACAGTCAGCACAGCTGGCCTGGGGCTCACCCTGGGCAGCCAGCCAGGCCAGTCCTGAGCTCTGAGGCCCTCCAGGGCCTGGACCCAGGGTCAACCTTCCATGGGAGCCTGAGGGCTGCTAGACTGGGTGGGGGCCCCCTGAAGTGCCTCCCTGAAGGGCACAAAGCGAGGCTGCTGGCCCCAGGGAGCCAGAGAGGAGAGAGCAGGACAGCAAATCTGCCCCTTCAGCCCTGCCTTCCTTCCTTCCTCCCTCCCTCCCTCCCTTCCTTCCTTCCTTCTTTCCTTCCCACACAATTCTTGACCACCTATTATGTACCAGGCACTTTTAGGGCACTGGGGACACAGTCCTGATTAGGCATGACTGCCAACCTGGAAACACATTCACTGATTCACACATTCCACTCACTGGTTCACTAAAGTCTTTCATCTCTTTGTTGATTCATTCTCTCAACAGCTTTTCAGTAAGTTCCTGCAGTATTGTGGGTAGGTAAAGCTCGGAGGGCAAACTACCTCCATTTCAACCCTGGCTCTGCCACTTACTATCTGTGTGACCTTGGGCCAGTTGCTTAACCTACCCGAGCCTCAGTTTCCACATCTGTAAAATGGGACAGCACCTCACAGGACTGTGGTGAAGAGACTGAGCTGTTCTCTTCCACCTGTGTGCCCCCAGCTCAGTGAGGGCCTCACTCACGTGTTCGACCTCCAAACACTCCCTACACACTGCCAGGCCCTAGGCTGGGTCCTTGGAGAATGTTCATTCTTCCTTCCTTCACTCATTCAACACACATGAACAGAACACCTACAGCATAGTTCAGGGTTATGATGCTATGACTACGTAGTCACACTGCCTGGGATTGGGATTTGGGCTCTGCCTCTTTCTAGTTGGTGACCTTGGGCAAATCATTTCATCTCTCTGTGCCTCAGTTTCTTCACCTGTAAAATGGGAACAAAAATTATACCCACCTCATGGGTCTAGTGTGAGAGGAACTGAGGTGGCATGTGGTGCATATAAAAATATCAGTAGCTATTTTTCTAGATGAGAGGGATGCTGGTTAGAATGAAAGTCTGGCTTCTGAAAACTTGACCCCACCGGGTGGCTGGCCCCATGGCGCCGGCCCCTCGGCGCGCAGGTTCCCGCCCTCCCCACCCAGACCAGGAGGTGGTGCCTCCATTCTGATGATAGGGCGACACCTTCTGGCATAAAGCTAGACCTGCAGCCCCACACTTTTCCTTGTGGGTCTAACTCCCTTTGCAGCGACGTCTTTGGGCTCTTCTAGTCCAGTGATTCTCAGCAGGGGGAGGAAAGAGGAGGGGTTATATGTGGTCCAGACTATTCTCTCACCACCTCCCTAATCCTATCACCCCCCTTTGCCTGGATTAAGTTGCAGCCTCCTCAGCTTCCTCCCCTGCCTTCCTATCCCAGCGCAAGAGTTAAGGAATTTTTTTTTTTTTTTCCACACACACACACACTGTATTTCATTTTTACAAGAGATAAATAGACTGACACCAAGCATTGTACATGGATGACCACAACAAAAGCAACAATGATTGCAATTACCAAACATGAAACACACTCATACTATGTCATAATATTGACATTCAGTCCAGTAATCCTCCACTGTAACAGCTCCTTTACTTTGCAGTGAAAATTGATTTGTATATTCTTTGCCTCTGAGTCCTTGTGGGATTTTTTTTTTTTTTTTAATTCAGACAGAAAGTCACACAAATTATACTCATCCTCATCAGTTCACTCAGTCCCATGTAATTAATTTTTTTTTTCATCTTGATCTTTTGTTAGCACTTTTATGAGTTCATCAGTTTTTCATTAGAGTTCTGAAAATGCTTATTCATTCAGTTCAGCAGTACAGTCAGTTACCAGAAACCTGTACTTGTCAGAGTCTTTTCCATGAATTTCTTGAAGATGAAACCCTTTTATAGGAACATATTTGCAAAATCATCAGAGTACATCCAGAACTGTCTGTAAATGACAAAAGACTTAAAAATTATGACTACGGTTAAAGATTTGATGAAAGTTCATAATAATGCAGTTGACAAGAAAATTAGTTATTTCTGAGAAATACATTTTAAAGTAATAACTAGGATTATTACATATAACATTATACCAGAACATATAAGATTTTTAGAAATATCATGTAATGTCTGAAACATTTATATTAACATATTTCCATACATATTTCCATACACATACAAATATAAGATTTTTAGAAATTTCATGTAATGTCTGAAACATTTATATTAACATATTTCCATACAAATAACCCAATGAAAGTTTAGTATTAGTTGTTTTGTTTGTTTTTTTATACTGCAGGTTCTTATTAGGCATCAATTTTATACACATCAGTGTATACATGTCAATCCCAATCGCCCAATTCAGCACACCACCATCCCCACCCCACCGCAGTTTTCCCCCCTTGGTGTCCATATGTCCATTCTCTACATCTGTGTCTCAACTTCTGCCCTGCAAACTGGCTCATCTGTACCATTTTTCTAGGTTCCACATACATGCATTAATATACGATATTTGTTTTTCTCTTTCTGACTTACTTCACTCTGTATGACAGTCTCTAGATCCATCCACGTCTCAACAAATGACTCAATTTCGTTCCTTTTTATGGCTGAGTAATATTCCATTGTATATATGTACCACATCTTCTTGATCCATTCGTCTGTTGATGGGCATTTAGGTTGCTTCCATGACCTGGCTATTGTAAATAGTGCTGCAATGAACATTCGGGTGCATGTGTCTTTTTGAATTACAGTTTTCTCTGGGTATATGCCCAGTAGTGGGATTGCTGGGTCATATGGTAGTTCTATTTTTAGTTTTTTAAGGAACCTCCATATTGTTCTCCATAGTGGCTGTATCAATTTACATTCCCACCAACAGTGCAAGAGGTTTCCCTTTTCTCCACACCCTCTCCAGCATTTGTTGTTTGTAGATTTTCTGATGATGCCCATTCTAACAGGAGTGAGGTGATACCTCATTGTAGTTTTGATTTGCATTTCTCTAATAATTAGTGATGTTGAGCATCTTTTCATGTGCTTCGTGGCCGTCTGTATGTCTTCTTTGGAGAAATGTCTATTTAGGTCTTCTGCCCATTTTTGGATTGGGGTGTTTGTTTCTTTAATATTGAGCTGAATGAGCTGTTTATATATTTTGGAGATTCATCCTTTGTCCGTTGATTCATTTGCAAATATTTTCTCCCATTCTGAGGGTTGTCTTTTCGTCTTGTTTATGGTTTCCTTTGCTGTGCAAAAGCTTTGAAGTTTCATTAGGTCCCACTTGTTTATTTTTGTTTTAATTTCCATTACTCTAGGAGGTGGATCAAAAAAGATCTTGCTGTGATTTTTGTCAAAGAGTGTTCTTCCTATGTTTTCCTCTAAGAGTTTTATAGTGTCCAGTCTTATATTTAGGTCTCTAATCCATTTTGAGTTTATTTTTGTGTATGGTGTTAGGGAGCATTCTAATTTCATTCTTTTACATGTAGCTGTCCAGCTTTCCCAGCACCACTTATTGAAGAGACTGTCTTTTCTCCATTGTATATCTTTGCCTCCTTTGTCATAGATTAGTTGACCATAGGTGCGTGGGTTAATCTCTGGGCTTTCTATCTTGTTCCATTGATCTATGTTTCTGTTTTTGTGCCAGTACCATATTGTCTTGATTACTGTAGCTTTGTAGTATAGTCTGAAGTCAGGGAGTCTGATTCCTCCAGCTCCGTTTTTTTCCCTCAAGACCGCTTTGGCTATTCGGGGTCTTTTGTGTCTCCATACAAATTTTAAGATGATTTGTTCTAGCTCCATAAAAAATGCCATTGGTAATTTGATAGGGATTGCATTGAATCTGTAGATTGCTTTGGGTAGTATACTCATTTTCACAATGTTGATTCTTCCAATCCAAGAACATGGTATATCTCTCCATCTGTTGGTATCATCTTTAATTTCTTTCCTCAGTGTCTTATAGTTTTCTGCATACAGGTCTTTTGTCTCCCTAGGTAGGTTTATTCCTAGGTATTTTATTCTTTTTGTTGCAATGGTAAATGGGAGTGTTTCCTTAATTTCTCTTTCAGATTTTTCATCATTAGTGTATAGGAATGCAAGAGATTTCTGTGCATTAATTTTGTATCCTGCAACTTTACCATATTCATTGATTAGCTCTAGCAGTTTTCTGGTGGCAGTTTTAGGATTCTCTATGTATAGTATCATGTCATCCGCAAACAGTGACATTTTTACTTCTTCTTTTCCAATTTGTATTCCTTTTATTTCTTTTTCTTCTCTGATTGCCATGGCTAGGACTTCCAGAACTATGTTGAATAATAGTGGTGAGAGTGGACATCCTTGTCTCGTTCCTGATCTTAGAGGAAATGCTTTCAGTTTTTCACCATTGAGAATGATGTTTGCTGTGGGTTTGTCATATATGGCCTTTATTATGTTGAGGTAGGTTCCCTCTATGCCCACTTTCTGGAGAGTTTTTATCAGAAATGGGTGTTGAATTTTGTCAAAAGCTTTTTCTGCATCTATTGAGATGATCATATGGTTTTTATTCTTCAATTTGTTAATATGGTGTATCACATTGATTGATTTGCGTATATTGAAGACTCCTTGCATCCCTGGGATAAATCCCACTTGATCGTGGTGTATGATCCTTTTAATGTGTTGTTGGATTCTGTTTGCTAGTATTTTGTTGAGGATTTTTGCATCTATATTCATCAGTGATATTGGTCTGTAATTTTCTTTTTTTGTAGTGTCTTTGTCTGGTTTTGGTATCAGGGTGATGGTGGCCTCATAGAATGAGTTTGGGAGTGTTCCTTCCTCTGCAATTTTTTGGAAGAGTTTGAGAAGGATGGGTGTTAGCTCTTCTCTAAATGTTTGATAGAATTCACCTGTGAAGCCATCTGGTCCTGGACTTTTGTTTGTTGGAGGATTTTTAATCACAGTTTCAATTTCATTACTTGTGATTGGTCTGTTCATATTTTCTGTTTCTTCCTGGTTCAGTCTTGGAAGGTTATACCTTTCTAAGAATTTGTCCATTTCTTCCAGGTTGTCCATTTTATTGGCATAAAGTTGCTCGTAGTAGTCTCTTAGGATGCTTTGTATTTCTGCGGTGTCTGTTGTAACTTCTCCTTTTTCATTTCTAATTTTATTGATTTGAGTCCTCTCCCTCTTTTTCTTGATGAGTCTGGCTAATGGCTTATCAATTTTGTTTATCTTCTCAAAGAACCAGCTTTTAGTTTTATTGATCTTTGCTACTGTTTTCTTTGTTTCTATTTCATTTATTTCTGCTCTGATCTTTATGATTTCTTTCCTTCTGCTAACTTTGGGTTTTGTTTGTTCTTCTTTCTCTAGTTTCTTTAGGTGTAAGGTTAGATTGTTTACTTGAGATTTTTCTTGTTTCTTTAGGTAGGCTTGTATAGCTATAAACTTCCCTCTTAGAACTGCTTTTGCTGCATCCCATAGGTTTTGGGTCGTCGTGTTTTCATTGTCATTTGTCTCTAGGTATTTTTTTATTTCCTCTTTGATTTCTTCAGTGATCTCTTGGTTATTTAGTAATGTATTGTTTAGCCTCCATGTGTTTGTCCTTTTTACGTTTTTTTCCCTGTAATTCATTTCTAATCTCATAGCGTTGTGGTCAGAAAAGATGCTTGATATGATTTCAATTTTCTTAAATTTACTGAGGCTTGATTTGTGACCCAAGATGTGATCTATCCTGGAGAATGTTCCGTGCGCACTTGAGAAGAACGTGTAATCTGCTGTTTTTGGATGGAATGTCCTATATATATCAATTAAATCTATCTGGTCTATTGTGTCATTTAAAGCTTCTGTTTCCTTATTTATTTTCATTTTGGATGATCTGTCCATTGGTGTAAGTGAGGTGTTAAAGTCCCCCACTATTACTGTGCTACTGTCGATTTCCTCTTTTATAGCTGTTAGCAGTTGCCTTATGTATTGAGGTGCTCCTATGTTGGGTGCATATATATAGGAATTTTTTTAAAGGTAGGTCATGTTGCTGTCTGCTCACAATTTCCAATGATCCTCATCTCAGAATAAAATAAAAAGATCTGGGCTTCCCTGGTGGCGCAGTGGTTGGGAGTCTGCCTGCCGGTGCGGGGGACCCGGGTTCGAGCCCTGGTCTGGGAGGATCCCACATGCTGTGGAGCGGCTGGGCCCGTGAGCCGCAACTACTGAGCCTGCGCGTCTGGAGCTTGTGCTCCGCAACAAGAGAGGCCGCGAGGGTGAGGGGCCCGCGCACCGTGATGAGGAGTGGCCCCCGCTTGCCGCAACTGGAGAGAGCCCTCTCACGGAGATGAAGACCCAACACAGCCAAAAATAAAATAAAAATAAATAAATAAAGTAATAAAATAAAAATAAATAAATAAAGTAAAAGAAACAGATCCAATGTGGAGTCAGATTTAAAAAAAAAATAAAAAATAAAAAGACCTTGGGAATTCCTAGTGGTCCAGTGGTTAGGACTCCGTGCTCTCACTGCCGGGGGCCCTGGTTCAGTTCCTGATCGGGGAACTAAGATCCCACAAGCCAAGCCAAGCCATGCAGCACTGCCCAAAAAACAACAAACAAACAAACAAAAAACAAAGACCTCATCGTGGCCTGCAAGGCCTCACATGATATGGTCCCTGTTACTTCTCCAGCCTCTCTGTTTCGAGTGTGTACATGCATTGTCTCCCCCAGCTGGAGGATAAGCTCCTTCATGGCAGGGCCTCGTCTGTCTATCACTGCTCCATCCCAGGGTCGAGCCCAGAGATTAGCACACAGTGGGTGCCCAACAAATACTTGGTGAATGAATGAATACTCCAGCCAGACTGAATAACTTTGGTCCTTCTCCTTGGAACACTCCCCATCCTGGCCCCCTTGCCTTTGTATGACTCACCCACTGGTCAGATTTTAGTTTAGATGCCACTTCCTGCAGGAAGCCCTCCTTGATCTCCTCTCCCTAATGGGCTGGGCATCCTCCTCCAGCCCCAACATCATTCTCTGTGCCCTTACTGTTGCACTTACCAGAAGCTATTGCAATAGTCACCTTCTTCTTGCCTCCCCCACCAGGCTGTGAGCTCGTTGAGGACAGGGTCTGCTCTCTCTAGATCCCCTCTGTTTAGAAGAGACCCTGCCAGGACGAGAGGCCATCTGCTCTACGGTTAAGAGCAAGAACTTGAGCACCAGGCTGGCTTGGGTTCTAATCCCAACTGTACCAGTCGATGGGACCTTGAGGGCATTCCTCAACCTCTCTGTGCCTTGATTCTCTAATCTGTGAAATGGGTACAAAACAGTGCTTCCCGGTACTGACACTTGGAGGATGTCACTTCCCTGGCACAGACCAAATGGTCAGTACATGTTAGCCACTAGTGTTTGTAAGAACCTAGTAAAACAGTCATTGAATAAATGAACATTCAGCAATTTTAATCCAAGAGCCTTGAGACACTCTTCCTCAGATGAATCTCACACAGCTCTGTGCATCTCTTAGACCTACACCTCTCCTCACAGCAACCCCCACTTCCTGCTGAGGACAGGACTGCCCTGTGGGGTAGGAACAAAGCCCCCAACCCCCTTTTCTGTATCCCTAGAGGCCAGTATAAGCCTGGTATGCAGCTCAATAAATAATATCTCTTATTTTCATTCATTCAAACATGATACTCCATTCCCTTTCTGAACACTTCTGCCCCCTCTTGAGAAGCCAGTTCCCCTTACTTCCCATCCCACCTGGGCCTTTGATTCTCCCATCCTGAGTCCTGTGCCCTCCGGGTGATCCCTAGTGACCTACACACTTGCACGTGAGCTGACAGCAGGTAATGTGCTACCCCTGCCCATTGTGCTGGGAGGTTCTGACTCCTGCTGTGGGCTGAGATGCCAACCAGGTGACCCTAGGGAGGATGGTTTGCAGTGCTGGCTCCTTCTCATCTTTTAGATCATACTTTGTTACCCACTCAGAGAGGCCTTTCCCAATCACTGTATCAGAAAAGCTCTTTGCCCCATCATTTTCCATCCCAGCACCCTGTTTCAGTTTCTACACAGCACTCATTACACTGTTCAAAATCATCTTTATTAGGTTGTTTAACCTTTCTTCCCCACCCCCAAGAGTACAAGCTCCAAGAATGCTGTAGTATCTTCTTTAGCACTTTGCAGGTTCTGGCATGTGGGAGATGCTCCTTCAGAATTTGCTGTGTTAGTGAATTAGTCTCTTTCTATGTGGCGTTGCCTTATCCTGCTTCCGCTGAAAGGTGAACAAAGATGGAGAGGATGGAGAAGTAGGATACTCGTGGCTGTTTCAGATGTCCTTTAGGGATCTAATGCTCCTTCCTTGGCTCAGGCACAAAAGACTTCTACTTGGCTGGGGAAGAGGGAGTGAACCCTGGGAACTGCATCCGCTGAACTCTGGAGCTTGGGTTGCCAGCCCTTTCCTCCCTTGGCCAGGCTCTTCCAGTTAATCAGCCTGCCCACAGACACAGGAGGAGAGGGCTTTGAGCGAGACTATGACCGTTCCCCAAGCTGAAGACCTCGAGGACACAGTCTTCACAGGGCCCCCCTTGGCTTCAGGAGCACCCTGGAGGCAGAGTGGGCTGGCTGGGGAGGAAGCTGGGGCCGTAGTCTCTCTGCAGGGTGGCAGGGGGCCCCTGGTCTGGGCAAGGCCTCCCCCACCTAGGGGAGCCTCCTGAGTTACATGGCGGGGCCGGTTTTCCCCACATAACAAGATGTAAGTCTTCATTGGAGGGATGACAGGTCCTAGGTTGGGACTAGGGACGCGGGGTGGCCCTGGGAGTGCTGCCAGGGAGATCTGTTTCCCATGAGTACAGTCGATAACAAAAGTTAGGTGAGCTTTGGGGATGGCCTTCCGATGGCGGGCCGGCTTTCCACCTAGAAGGAAGGAAAAGACTAAAGATTTGTGTTAGCATTGAAAGGGATATGGTTCCATTAATTCATGTGTTCATTCACTTGTTCATTCATTCAACAGGGATTTTTTTTAATTTAATTTTTATTTTATATTGGAGTGTAGTTGATTTAGCATGTTGTGTTAGTTTCAGGCGTACAGCACAGTGATTCAGTTATACATATACATCCATCCATTCTTTTTCGGATTCTTTTCCCATATAGGTTATTACAGAATACTGAGTAGAGTTCCCTTAACAGGGATTTAACTGCGCGTTAGTTGACGCACAAAGATGGGAAGACAGTGGGGCCTGAGAGCGTGTATTTCAGCACTGGGGAGACCTGAGTTTAAACCTGGCTTCCCCCCATATCAGCTCTCTGCCTTCCAGGAACATGGAGGCCACTGCCTCAGAGCCTCTCAACCCCACTGTGCCCACGTGCTGCCTGAGCATCTTGTTGACATGCAGATTCTGGTACAGCGAGTGGGTCTGGGGTGGAGCCTGAGGGTCTGCATTTCTAACAAGCTCCCAGGGAATGCCGGCGCAGCTGGTCCACAGGCCACACCATAGTGAGTAGTAAGGGGAAAGCCCCGGCCACCTCCTACAGGTGAGGAAACTGAGGCTCAGCTTGTACAGGTGTTGGTGGTCCTCAGGGAACATCATGCTGCTCTTTTTCCTTCCCCACCCATAATCTTGTCTATCGGTCCCCTCTGCCCTGAGGATCCCTGCTCTGTCCACCCCACCAAACGGGGAGAAGCCAAGAACCAATCAATCGATTTATCAATGAAGCAAGTGCCAGAGCACGTCTCTCTGAATCCAAAGCCTGTGCTCTTAGAAAAGTAACGTTTCAAGTTACCCAAATAATAAACAAATCCATCCTCTTAACTACGTGCTCTTCACTACGACACAGGCTTCAGAAGGAAGCTTCTGTGCTGGTAGGTTAGTAAACACAGGAAATACAGTCGATCCTTGAACAACATGGGTTTGAACTGCGGGTCCACTTATATGCGGATTTTTTTCAATAAATACCAATTACTACACAATCCGTAGTAGGTTGGATCTGTGGATGTGGATACGAAGGGCTGATTATAGTTATAAGTGGATTTTCTACTGCGTGGAGGGTCAGCGCCCTTAACCCCCAAGTTGTTCAAGAGTCAACTGTAAATGAAGCCCACCCATGGCTTGAGAATCCTGGTGGCCTGCCCTCTGCTGCCAGCACCTCCCCCCCAAGCCTGCCCAGCCTCCCTCAGCTGCAGGGCTGAGGCACCCTCTGCCACCCCTCACCTGAGCTAGTCTCCAGGTCCGTCTCCAGGCCCCTGACTTGGGGGCAGGCTCTCAGGTCTCTGGGGTCTTCTGTTGGGACTGTTACTGATTCCATAGCGCCTGGCTCGGCACTGGCAGAGGCAGCAGTTGTCAGCAGCCTTTTCCAGGATGCAGCTCCCACCCGAGGACCAGACGTTTTATATTTACCAGCTCCGGATCCGCTGAGCGAATTCCACCACGAGCCACAGGAACTGGCTTGGAGCAGTTGGGGGACTGCTTTGATCAACGGGGTTATGTCAACAGGATTGCTGTCGGGTCACTGGGAGGTAGGCCTTCTACCAAACAGATACTGTTTCCTCCAATTCCAGCTGCTTCCTCACTTGAGACAAGCCTTGGAACCTTCTCATCCAGGCCTCAGTTTCCCAAACCTCAGTCATTCTCTGGCTGCATTCCCAGTTTTTAGTTGTTTTTAATTTTGTTTCTTTCCTAAGAACTATATGGAATACTACTGACAATATGTCCATGTCTTAGTCGGTTCGAGCAGCAATAGACTAGGGGAGTTAAACCACAAACATTTGTTTCTCACGGTTCTCGATGCTGGGAAGTCTGAGATCAAGGCACCTATAGATTTTAGTGTTTGGTAAGGACCTGCCTACTGGTTCATAGATGGCTGTCTTTCCACTGTGTCTTCACCTCACAGAAAGTGCAAGAAAGCTCTCTGGGGTCTCTTTTACAAGGGCACTAACCCCATCATGAGGGCTCCACCTTACCTAGGGCCAGTAACCTGTTTTTCTCCATCCTGAATCCCTTCAGGTTGCACTGTTGGGGTGGCTGCATTGGCTGGTGGCTTGATGGCTGCAACATCCTTTGTTTACTGTTATGGCAGGTGACATTCTTTGTCCACAAGAGGAAACTTGGTATGGCTTCATTAAACAGAAACAGTAGTACTACTATAAATAAGTAACTATGTATGGTAGAAGATGGTACCCCAAAGATGTCCATGCCTTAATCCCCAGAACCTGTGAAAAATGTTACCTTACACAGCAAAAGCGTCTTTGCAGGTGTGATTAAGGGTATTCCAATTCTGACACCAGTTCTGACGTGTTTTGTTTTCTTTTGTTCCACATTACCAATCAATTAATTCATTTCTGACATTACCTACCTGGAGATAGCTTCATATCTCACAGGCTAAGAGTTCAGTCCTACAAGACTGCCTCTGCCACAGACATCAATCACAAGTCCTGGTTGTCACCTGTGCTTCTGACCTACAGATGGGAAGGTCCCACAATGCACTCCTTGGATTCGATCAGTTTGCTAGAGCAGGTCACAGAACTCAGAGAAACATTTTACTTACTAGATTACTAGTTTGTTATAAAAGAATATAACTCAGGAACAGCCAGATGGAAGAGATGCACAGGCGAGGTATGCGTGGAGGGCTAGGAGCTTCCACACTGTCTGAGAGCGCCACTTTTCCCCAATCTCCACGTGTTCACCAACCCAGAAGCTCTCCAAACCCTGTTCTTTTGGGTTTTAATGGAGGTTCGTTACATAGGCACGACTGATTAAATCACTGGCCTTTGGTGGCCATCAATCTCCAGCCCCACTCACATCCCGGAGGTCAGTGGGTCGGTGGGACTGACAGTTCCAACCCTGTAATCACGTGGTTGGTTCTCCTGCCCCCATTCTTAGGTGACACAGGGGCTTTCCAAAAGTCACCTCATTTACATAACAAAAGACATGCTTTTCACTCTTCTGACTTGGGAAATTTCAAGGCTGTTAGGAGCTCTGTGCCAGGAGCCAGAAGACCAAATATATATTTGGTCAGAGGTGTGGACTTTGAGATAGGGATATTGTCCTAGATTATCTGAGTGAGTTCAATCTGATCACACTAGTCCTTATAATTGGAGACCTTCTCCTGACTGGGTTAGAAAGAGATGTGATAGGGACTTCCCTGGTGGCGCAGTGGTTAAGAATCCGCCTGCCAATGCAGGGGACATGGGTTCGAGCCCTGGTCTGGGAAGATCCCATATGCCGCAGAGCAACTAAGTCCGTACACCACAACAACTGAGCCTGCCTGCTAGAGCCCACGAGCCACAACTACTGAGCCCGCACACCACAACTGCTGAAGCCTGTGCGCCTAGAACCCATGCTCCACAACAAGAGAAGCCACCGCAATGAGAAGCCTGTGCTCCGCAACGAAGAGTAGCCCCTGCTCGCCGCAACTAGAGAAAGCCCACGCGTAGCAACGAAGACCCAACACAGCCAAAATTAATTAATTAATTAATTAATTAATTTTAAAAAAGAAGAAAATGTGACAATGGAACGAGGCCAGAGACCTATGGAGTGAGGGAGACTCAATCTGCCATTGCTGGTGTTAAAAGACAAACTGGTGGGGCTTCCCTGGTGGCGCAGTGGTTGAGAGTCTGCCTGCCAATGCAGGGGACACGGGTTCGAGCCCTGGTCTGGGAGGATCCCATATGCCGCGGAGCGACTGGGCCCTTGAGCCACAGTTACTGAGCCTGCGTGTCTGGAGCCTGTGCTCCGCAACAAGAGAGGCCGCGATAGTGAGAGGCCCGCGCACCGCGATGAAGAGTGGCCCCCGCTTGCCACAACTGGAGAAAGCCCTCGCACAGAAACGAAGACCCAACACAGCCATAAATAAATAAATAAATAAAATAAATAAACCCAAAAGTTAAAAAAAAAAAAAAGACAAACTGGTGGTCCAGTGGTTAAGAATCTGCCCAATGCAGGGGACGCGGGTTCAATCCCTGGTCCGGGAACTAAGATCCCCCATGCCGTGGGGCAACTAAGCCCGTGCGCCGCAACTACTGAGCCTGCGCTCTAGAGCACGCGCACCACAGCTAGAGAGAGGCCAATGCAGCCTAATAAATAATTTAATTAATTAAAAAAAAAAAGACAAACTGGGACATAGTAAACATCTTAAGAGTTTATTTGAAGAAAAATGGACTTGAATCAGGTAGCATCCAATCTAGAAGATAGAAAGGAACTCTGAGGAGCTGTACAAAATGAGAGACTTATAGGCAGAAAGGAGCAGGAATAGGAAGTTATACTAGGCAAAAAAGGGGGTTGGTTATCACAAGGTTACTTTCCTTTTTGGGAGGGCAGGGGTCTATCAGGCACCTAGCTAGTGTCAATCAAGTGTTTCCTGATTGAATGGTTTAAGATTCCATTTCTGGGAGAGCCAAAACTGTAATTAAGTTAAATCTTCGTTTGGTGATGTGAGGCTTAGCATAAGCAACTCCATTTCAGGCTTGTTGTCTTGCTTTGTTTTGTTTTTGTTTGTTTTTATTGAAATATAGTTGATTTACAATGTTGTGTTAGTTTCAGGTGTACAGCAAAGTGATTCAGTTATACACACATAATATATATATTTCCTGATTCTTTTCCATTATAGGTTATTATAAGATATTGAATATAGTTCCCTGTGCTATACAGTAAATCCTTGATATTTATATATATATATGTATATATATATAGTTTATATATAGTGGTGTGTCTCTGTTAATCCCATACTCCTAATTTATCCCTTCCTCTCTCTCTTTCCCCTTTGGTAACCATAAGTTTGTTTTCTATGTCTGTGAGTCTGTTTCTGTTTTTTAAATAAGTTCATTTGTATTATTTTATTTTATTTTGTATTATTATTTATAAACCAACTTTTTACTGAAGTATAGTTAATTTACAATGTTGCTGCTTTATGGCCGTTGTTGTCTTGTTTTTAACACTGGCTTCGAAGAGGTGGAGGGAGGCCATGAGCCAAGGAATGTAGGCAGCTTCTATAACCTGGCAAAGGCAAGGAAAGGGATTTTCCCCTAAAACCTCTGTAAAGGAACCATCCTGCCAACATCTTGATTTTAGCTCACGTTGGACTTCTGATCAACTGATGATAAATTTGTGTTGCTTTAAGCCACAAGACTGGTAATTTGTTACAGCGGCAGTAGAAAACCAATATGCTATATAAATATCAAAGAAAATTTAAAATTACATGCACCCCAATGTTCATAGCAGCATTATTTACAATAGCCAAGACATTGAAGCAACCTAAATGTCCATCAAGAGATGAATGGATAAAGAAGATGTAATATATATATATATATATATATATATATATATATATATATATATACACACAATGGAATACTACTCAGCCATAAAAAAGGATGAAATAATGCCATTTGCAGCAACATCGATGGACCTAGAGATTATCATACTAGGTGAAGTAAGTCAGAAAGAGAAAAAAAAAAGAAATAAAGAGATATGATATCACTTATATGTGGAATCTAAAATATGATACAAATGAACTTATTTACAAAACAGAAACAGACTCACAGACAGAAAACAAACTTATGGTTACCAAAGGGGAAAAGAAGTGGGGGAGGGATATATTAGGTGTTTGGGATTAGCAGATACAAACTACTATATATAAAATAGATAAATGACAAGGTCCTACTGGTTAGCACAGTGAACTATATTCAATACCCTGTAATAAACCATAATGGAAAAGAATATGAATGTATCTATATCTATATAACTGAATCACTTTGCTGGACACCAGAAACTAACACAACATTGTAAATCAACTATACCTCAATAAAAAAATTTAAAAAACAAAGAAAATCAAACAAAATTAAATTCTAGCTAGATATTGTTGCCTGTGTTGGATGATTTAAAAAGTGACTGGGGGCTTCCCTGGTGTTGCAGTGGTTGAGAATCTGCCTGCCAATGCAGGGGACACGGGTTCGAGCCCTGGTCTGGGAAGATCCCACATGCCGCGGAGCAACTAGGCCCGTGAGCCATAATTACTGAGCCTGCGTGTCTGGAGCCTGTGCTCCGCAACAAGAGAAGGCCGCGATAACGAGAGGCCCGTGCACCACGATGAAGAGTGGCCCCCACTTGCCACAACTAGAGAAAGCCCTCGCATAGAAATGAAGACCCAACACAGCCATAAATAAATACATAAATAAAAATTCAAAAAAAAAAAAAAGTGACTGGGCAGTGTATATTTTACCACAATTTAAGCCAAAGTGACTGGGTACGTGTGAAGAGTATGCACTCCTGATATCGTGTGATGAGAAGGGCACTTCTTATCTGTGTTCTCCTTCCTCAAAACCCATAACCCTGGTCTAATCATGAGAAAAACACTGGAAATATCCAAACTGAAGGGCATTCTGAAAAATACCCACCCAGTACTCTTCACAGTGTCAAGATTATGAAAAACAAGGAAAGACTGAGAAACCGTCACAGACCAGAGGAGGCTAAGGAGACCTGATGACTACATGCCATGTGGGATCCTGGACTGGATCCTGGAACAGAAAAAGAACATTAACGGAAAAACTGGTGAAATCCAAATAAAGTCTGGAATTTAGTTAATAGTCATGTACCAATGTTGTTTCCTCACTTTTGACAAATGTTTCATGGTCAAGTAAGATGTTAACAATGGGAAAACCGGGTGTGGAGTGCACAGGAACTCTCTGTACTATCTTTGCAACTTTTAAATAAATCTAAAATTATTTTAAAATTTAAAAAGTTTTTTTTTTTTTTTAAAAAGTATTTTTAAAAAGTGAGTGGGTCAATGTTCATTGCAGCTCTATTTACAATAGCCAGGACATGGAAGCAACCTAAGTGTCCATCGACAGATGAATGGATAAAGAAGTTGTGGCACATGTATACAATGAAATATTACTCAGCCATAAAGAGAAATGAAGTTGAGTTATTTGTAGTGAGGTGGATGGACCTAGAGTCTGTCATACAGAGTGAAGTAAGTCAGAAAGAGAAAAACAAATACCGTATGCTAACACATATATGTGGAATCTAAAAAAAAAAAAAAGGTTCTGAAGAACCTAGGGGCAGGACAGGGATAAAGACACAGACGTAGAGAATGGACTTGAGGACATGGGGAGGGGAAAGGGTAAGCTGGGACGAAGTGAGAGAGCGGCATGGACATATATACACTACCAAATGTAAAATAGATAGCTAGTGGGAAGCAGCCACATAGCACAGGGAGATCAGCTCGGTGCTTTGTGACCACCTAGAGGGGTGGGATAGGGAGGGTGGGAGGCAGATGCAAGAGGGAGGAGATATGGGGATATACGTATATGTATAGCTGATTCACTTTCTTATAAAGCAGAAACTAATACACAATTGTAAAGCAATTATACTACAATAAAGGTGTTAAAAAAAAAAAGTGAGTGGGTACACACTGCTATATTCAAAATGGATAACCAACAAGGACCTACTATATAGCACAGGGAACCCTGCTCAATATGATGTAACAACCTAAATGGGAAAAGAATTTGAAAAAGAAGAGATACATGTATATGTATAACTGAATCACTTTGCTGTACACCTGAAACTAACACAACATTGTTAATCAACTCTACTCCAATATAAAATAAAAAGTTTAAAAAAAAGGTGAGTGGGGAGGACTCTCATTTGATCTTAGTGGACACCTTCTCTTTTCTCTGAAAATTGAAAATTCAAAGGAAATGAACATCAGGAAGACAGACAATCACAAGTGTTAGTGAGGATCTGGAGAAACTGGAACCCTCTTAGATTACTAGTGGGATTGTTAAATGTTGCAGTCACTTTGAATGGGGGGGATAAATTAGGAATTTGGGATTAACAGATACACACTACTATATGTAGAATATATAAACAAGGACCTACTATACAGCACAGAGAACTATATTCAGTATCTTGTAACAACCTATAATGGAAAAGAATCTGAAAAATAATATATATATATATGTATAACTAAATCGGTTTGCTGTACACTTGAAACACTGTAAATAGACTATACTTCAATTTAAAAAAATGGTGCAGTCACCTTGGAAAACAATTTGGCAGTTCCTCAAAATGTTAAAGATAGAGTTATCCTAAGACCCAGCAATTTCACTCTTATGTATACACCCAAGAGTGAAAACATATGTCCACCCAAAACTTGTACACAAATGTTCATAGCATCGTCATTCACAGTAGCAAAAGTGAAAATGATGCAAATGTCCATCAACTGATGAATGGACAAACCAAATGTGGTATATTTATACAGTGGAGTATTATTTGACCATAAAAAAGAGTGACGTACTGATACATGTTACAATGTGGATGAAGCTTAAAATCTAAGTGAAAGAAGCCAGTCGTTAAAGACCACATGTTGTATGATTCCATTTTATAAAATGTCCAGAATAGGCAAAGCTGTAAAAACCAAAAGTAGATTAGTGGTTGTCAGGCGTTGGGGGAAGGGAGGAATGCGGAGTGACTGCAAGTAAGTATGGGGTTTCTTTGGGGAGTGATGAAAATATTCTGAAATTAGATAGCAGTGTTGGTTGCACAACTGTGAATATACTAATAACCACTGAATTGTATACTTTAAAAGGGGGAATTGTATGGTATGTGAATTATATCTCAAGAAAGCTATTATTTTTAGAAAATGAGCTCTATCCAGTCTTCCCTGAATGAACTATTGTTTTCTAGGTAACCATATGGCCCTAGTTGATGAGGGAAAGTTCTTGTTTATAGAAGAATTCCAGCTAATAAATGCGGAAAGAATGATAGGATCAGAAATGCATCATTTTACAACCTCTAATGAAATTATTGACTCAGACAAGTATCTTCAAAGGAAGAAACTATTACATGGAAGGTTGATGAGGAACTTTCCGAAGAGGGAATCAGGCTGCTGCCACCCAAACCCACCAGCCATCTTAGCAATTTTTTCAAAAAGGAAGGAAGGATAGGGACTTCCTTGGCGGTCCAGTCGTTAAGACTCCGCACTTCCATTGCAGGGTGCACGGGTTCCATCCCTGGTCAGTGGGGAGAACCAAGATCCGCATGCCTCACAGTGCAGCCAAAAAAAAGAAAGAAAGAAAGAAAGAAAGATATCCTAAGTACATTTAGCAAAAGTTAACTGTTGAATCTGGGTAAGAGGGGTATAGAAAATATTTTGTTATTTTCACTACTCTTGTGTACTTTACAAAGTGTTCAAAATGAATTTAAAAGTGTCAAGGATGTGTGCCGAGGATGTCTGTGAAGAGTAAAGGAAACCATTACATGAAAAGTGAGCAGAGAAAAAAAAAAGTAGCATTTATAAATAAACACACTGTTATATAATTCATGATTTTTAAGAGGTTTATTATCAAATTGATAAATTAAATTGTATAAATAGACATTTGTCAGTTTATCTACAGCACTTCAAGTTTATATCCACAAGCTGGCCAACCAGTTAAAAAAATCTCCTTATTGGGAAAATGCAAGGTAGCCCAAGTGTAAATAGTGACTGAGCTTTGGGAAGACTTTAGGGTAGGGGGTGGATGAGGTTTAGGCCAGAGACTTCGGAGATGGTGACGGGTCCTGTGTGTCACTCTGAGGGCTAAGGGGAAGAGGGGGTTAGAGGGGGAGGAGCTCGGGGTGAGGGAGCCAGTTAGTAATACACTGGAGGAATGGCCCCCAGTGAGAAACCAGGCAAGTCAGTCCTTCACTCATTCAATCAACACATGTATACTTACTCCTGCCCTGTCCCAACCACCCTGCCCAAATTTTTGCATTTCTTCCTCTCTGTTACTCTAAAGAGTTTCCATCGTCTCACCGTCATTTAATGAAGACCACTATGGGGTCCAGATTTTATTCAACCAACTGTGCTGATAGAACAATTCTCAGCTGGAACATTAAAACACCGAAATCTCTGTAATGTGCATTTGTATCGAGACATTCTGCCAAGTCTAATGTAATCTCCCTTCCTCCTGGACCTAGCACCTTTAGAATCCCTACACCTATATTCCCCAGGTTTCAGCTCATTTATTAGTTAATGTGCTCTCGCTCTCTCTTTCTCTTCCTCCTTCCCTCCCTCCTTCCTTCCTTTCCTTTCTTCCTTCCTTTCCTTCCATCCCCCTTCCCTTCCCTTCCTTTTCTTTCTTTCTTGTGTGTAAGCCATCTCCATAGTCAGACTCTGTGCTTGTTCCCTGGGGCGTTTTGGAATTAGACTCTCTTTATAGATCTGGAGACAAATGAAGGATGGTGGAGTGGTCTCTGAAAGGAACCAGCATCTCCTTGCAAAATAACTTCCTACTATGAGGTTATTACATGCTCTCCAGGGAAAGCAGGATCAGCCCATTCGATGGGAGGAGGGGCTGCTTCTGTGGCACAGGGGTTTCACTGAATTCTGGATTTGGGGAGTCAGGGAACTCAGTCATCTGCATCCACCCAAACATCCCCATTTCGATTCCTAAGTGTCCCTTGTTCCCAGTCAATGCATCTGGCCTGTTGCAGTTATACTGCAATTATATTACAACTTACATTGCAATTATATTGCAGTTTAGCAACCCACAGGATCAGCTCCGTCCAATTTTTGACTGCATAAGCCCTGTGGCTACAAGAGATGAGAAAACATATTTAGAGTAGTCAGGAGTGGGCCCTGGTTCTCTGGCTCTGTCTTGAGCTGAGAATTTAAACCCTAAATATTTCTTTTTTGAAACTCTTCAGTGTAATTATAAACAGCCAGTTCACCCCACAGCCCTTATAGCCCTGACTCTCACCATAATGGTCAGTTGCAGCAACTGCTCCATCTACAGCCTTACCTTCATTAGGCACTTTCCTCTAGGCAACAGTACTTATTGTGATGAATGATAACTTATGTAACTATTTTTTGCCTGCATGAAATAGACTAGATCTGCATCACCTTCAAACTTAGTACCCTGATTTCCATCTCTGAGGGTCAGTTTCCTGCAGAAATAGAAACCTCGCTGGACTTTCTCTTTAATTAAACTTTTTATTTTGATATAATTGTAGGTTCACACGCAATTGTAAGAAACAATACAGAGCAATGCCATCCCCCTCCCCATCCTTTACCCAGTTTCCCTCAATGGTTTCCCTCTTGCAAAACTGTAGTACAATATCACAACCAGGATATTTATATTGACATAGTCAAGGTACAGAACATTTCCATCACTGCAAAGATCCCTCATGTTGTTTCTAAGCTTATTTTAACTAGAAATGGATTTAATACAGAGAATTAAATGTTTATAAACTTATTGGAGGGGCTGAAAGAATGGTCTCTACACTGGGCTTTTATTAATGGCTCCCAGAATACCATAGTACTCACCAATTAGGAGCTATTACTTCTGCCACAATCAGGAAGATGGGGAATTGAGAGGCCACCACTGAGATTATTGCACTCAAGAACATATCACCACAGCAAGGGTCCATGGATCTAAATTTGGGACTAGAAGATGGTTCCCAGGCACTAGAATGCTGAGTTCGGCTGGCAACATCTCACAGATGCTTCTGAACACTCACGAAGCTGGAGACTGGCCACAATGCACTGCCGCAACCCCCCACATTTGCATGACCTTTCTTGTCAGCAAAAATCAGCTAACATCAGCAGGCCAATGGCTACTCCCTCTCTTCCACCCTCCTAATCTTACCTACTGGCAGAACCATCTGCATCTGGGATTCTAACTGCTACTGAGTCTGGGAAATAAAATTTTAACTTTTTTAATTCTGGAAGGAATGGATGCCGAGTCTCAATTGACTACATCCAACACAGATGACTCAGAAGTAGATTTGCATGCTTAGTATTGGGAAGACAGGAGAGTTCCTATCAGATTTGCTATCATTTTCCTGTAAATGAAAGGGTGAAGTCAACTGCTGCTGAGTTTTTTAGTTTCTCTAGTTATTGTGAAGGGAGGAGCAGTCAATTGGCCAGACTGACATTTGTTGAAGTCCCTCTTAAGGCTGGCAGTCATGGATTTGTAGGGAACAGTCTGTCCCACTGGGTACTTTCTCCAATTGTGTTTGGCTGTTTAGGTGTCGGCAAAGGAAAAAGGAGCAGTTGGATTCACCCAGGGTTGAAATTTTTACCAAATCCATGTGACAAAAAGACAAAGAGCAAAGGAGTTTTGGATTGTGGCAAGAGTGTTTTTAAAATTATGGATCATGAAAAATAAACAGAGTCGGAAGTGAAGAAAGTAGAAAGCCGAGGAACTGTTTGGAAGTAGAAAAGTCAACGGCCTGAAGGTGCTGAAACGTTGGAAAGAGGCCACAGAATGGCTGGTCACGTCTGCAGGCAGACTTTTGTTTCCAGGCACCCTCATTCACATCCAGGCTAATCCTGGATCTCCTCTAAACAGGGAAGCGGGTAGTGGTTGGCTCAGAAAGTAGAAAAACATAATCGTGGTTCTGCAGCTTTGATGCCACAACTAGGTTCACATCTCTGCTTCATCACTTGTAAGGTGCGTGACAGCTGGCAATTCATTTACCCTGAGACTCCGTTTTCCCTTCTTCAAAAGGGGGACAAAAACTTTATCGTATGTTGGTGAGAGGACTTGAGATAATGCACGTAAAGCGCTTAACACAGTGCCTGGCACACAGTAAGCGCTGAACACGTAGGAGCTGTTATTGTTATATTTGGAATAGAAAACCAAGAAGGGGTTACAAAGCGAACAATTCTAAGTGCAGAAGTACTGTATTACAGTAGGCGCATGCGCCTGTCCACGAGCTACGGCTAGGGCGACCGCTGCGCATGCGCCGGAAGTTGCAGACGGGAAGCCAGCGAGGTCGGTTCCGCCCGACTCCAACATGGCGGCGCCCTTTGTCTGCTCTGAAGTGCTGTCCCCGGCCTCCTCGCGGCCGTGATGCACCTCCCTCTGCGGTGGGGTCCAGGACATGGCAGGTGAGGGTCAGCAAGCACCCGGGGCTGGAGGAGTCTCAGGAGTTGGGCAGAGGCGGCGCAGGATGGGGCGCGGCGGGACGCCGGGGACGGTTGTGTGGGGGAGGGGAGGGAAGTGGACTGGGAAGGAAACCCGGACTGAGGGGACCCCACAGGACAAGAGGGTGTGGGGCAAATGGGTGGGGGGCGCCGCCCGGCGAGCGGGCGGGGAGTGGGCGGGCGGACCGGACCCGCCGTCCCGGCGAGGGAGCGCGAGTCGCCTCCGGGCTGGGTGACACCCCAGCTGGTAGCATCTCCGCCCCCGCCGCCCGGCTGTCACCGCCCCTTGACCCCGCGCGCCGCTGCTGGTGGGCGTCCTGAGGCCGCGAGGTGGCGGGGTGCAGGCGCAGCTCACTTTGGCCATCGGGGCCCGATGGCACAAGCCTGTCAGGGCCTAGGAAGGAGCTTGCCGTGTAGGAGGCCGACACTGCCCCCGTATAAGATTATTTCATTCATTCGTTGGTTCCACAGACGGTGGTTCAGCTCCTGATAGGTTCTGAGAATAGAGAGAGTGATCCAGACTGGCATAGTGGTTACAAAGTTTAAACTGTGGAGCCGGGCAGCCAGGTTTGAATCCCGACTCTGTGCTTGCCAACTGTGTCCTTCGTTAGTTTCTCGCTCCCTGTCTCGGTTTCCTCATCCTTAAAGCAGAGTTAAGAATAAAATCTGCTTCCTAAGATGGTTATAAAGATTAAATGAGGTAATAGGTGTAAAGTACTGAGAACGCTTCCTGGCACAAAGTAAACGCTGTATGTGTTTGTTGCTGTTACCTTTCGTATCAGCATCATCACCCAGAGCTCAGAGATTCATGTGGGAGACATACAGATACATAGGCAATTCTGATATGATGGAAGAAAAGCAGAAAAGTTCTTGCTCTGGAAACACTGAGTAGAGGCACCTCACTCAGTCTAGGCGAATCCAGGGAGGCTTCTGTTCCCCAAGAAACTGAGACCTGAAGGATGCTTGGGGAGCGCAGGCAGGAAAGGGGACGAGTATTCTCAGTTGAAGATAGAATTTGTGAGAAAGCTGGGAAGCCAGTGTAATAATTAAATGAAGTTCTCTGCCTAGAGACAGAGATTAAAGGTAAGACTAAAGAGGCAGTCTGGTCTGGTCCTAGGGGGTCCTCCCCACTTTTTTTTTGGCCACCACGTGGCATGCGGGATTCTTAGTTCCCTGACCAGGGATCGAACCCGTGCCCCCTGCAGTGGAAGCGTGGAGCCCTAACCACTGGACCACCAGGGAAGTCCCCTAGAGCGCCTTTTAAACTTAGCTGTGGACTTGAAATTTTAGGTTAATGGGACTCCATTTAAAAGTCAGATTTGTGGATTAGAAAGATCACTCTAGTTAAAGAACGTATTAAAGGGAGTGGGCCCGGAGGCCAATTAAGAGGCTACTAGAACTATCAGGTGAGAAACGAGGGTGGACTTGAGTTAGATTAGAGGCAGAAGGTGGGGAGGGATGGTTTGGAGGTAGACCTGACCAAAGTTGGTGGTTACTTAGCTGAGGGGTTTAGAGGCAGGGAGGAGTCAGGCTGACTCCACGTTTTTGGCTGCTGGCTGGTGGTGCTGCTCCGTGGGATAGGGGGCAGGATGGGGAGCCGGTTTGAGGAGGGAAGATAAATTTCGTTTTGAACATGTTGAAAGTAGGTGCCTGTAAAACGTTCAAGTGGAGCTGTCCAGTGGTGATCTAGCATCCAGCGAAGGTCACTAAAGTTGTGGGTAGGGGTGTGTCACCTGGGTGAGGGTCTGGAATGAGAAGCACGGTGTCTGGGACATCCCAGAGGAATGCTAACACTGTAATAATACTTGGGCACAGCCTCATTGCTTTTGCTTATCGACCTTGTGTTATGTCTTTCGGTCAGCATGCGTTCCTGAGTGTAGGGAATGGGACTGGGTTTATTGATCTTTGTGTCTCAGGTGTCCAGCACAGGGTCTGGCATGCAGCAGGCCAGTAACAATCCAATTTAACACTTACTGAACACTTTGTGCCAGGCTCTGTGCTCAGTGCTCTGCATTTGCCTGTGTTTGGTGGATGAAAGGGCAGCTCTTAGGGAGCAGGTACCCTACAGTTTCTCATCAGATTTTCCACTTGGTCTTCGATTCAGGTAATGAGCTGGAGGAGGAGCGCCAAGCTGGAGTTGCCCCAGACAAACTGTCAGAACAGACTAGCCTGGGCTACTTGGAAATCTGAGGTATGTCAGTAATACTCAAAGATGAAACAAACCAGGTCAGTTTGTTTGTCCTTCTTCTCTAGGCTCAATGTGATTCAAATCACCCTTTCAAGATAGCTTTTTCTCTAAAATTATACAGTAATGACAAAATCCTAGTTAGTTTGGTTGGGAGAATGTTGATAATATTATTGTCGTTTTACTAAGAAAGATCATGCTAGGTTAATCCCTGGGCAATGTTCACACCTTGTTTTAAGTAAGTACAAACCAAAATGCTCCAAAATACAGTGGCTGAAAGGAAATAGAAATTTATTCCTCGCTCCTTCACAGAATGGAAGTAGGCAGTCCAGAGCCGGTCAGGGCAGCTCACTCTGTTCCATGAAGTTATCCAGACACAGGGTTTCATTGATCATGTGGCTCTCCTTGCTCAAACCCAGGCTTCCATCTCATGGACTAAGCTGGCTGCTCTAGCTTCTGCCATCATGGATGCACTCTGTCTGTCAGAGAGGGAAAGACAGAGTGGGGAGCACACGCTCATTCCTTTTAAGGTTCTGATGTTTAGAGATACATATTTTTGTACAACGTGTCCCCAAACACAAGCATCTGGTGTACAACCAAAGGAGGAATCATGACTATTCCAATGCTAGAGAGAAAGCTGGCTGACAGAACCTGCTCTGTCCCCAGTGTGACTGGATTGCTGGCTTTGGGGGTTGGGCCCAGCCCAAGGGAAGTCCACTGCACTGGTGAAAGAGGTCGGGGTGTGTTCCCCAGGCCTCTGGGTCCCCAAGGCAGGCTCCCCTGGCTTTTGGTAGTTTGTGCTGCTTGATCACAGTACAACACAAGAAACGCCACAGATACCTGTTCAAAAGTGTGTGGTGTACAGAAGGAGGATGACTGATGTTGGAAGGCTGTACTGAGGTGGTGAAGATTCAGAGTACATGACATGTTTTGGATTGATAACTATAAAGGTCCCCTCAGAGAGAGGCGGCAAGGACGCTGGAGTTGGGTGTGAATCCCTGCTTCCCTGGTTAGTGGCTCTCTGTTCTGAGGGTCAGTTACTTCATTCCTGTTCCTCAGTTTCCTCATCTGTAAAATAGGGATAACAATGTGTACTTCAGAGAATTGTTTTGAGAATTATGTGAGGTCAAGCATGTAATTCACGGGATCTGCTGTGAACGTGTCAGTTGCCTCCTGCTGCAAGGTGTGGGGTGGTTCGAAGCCAGAGAGACCAGTTAGGATTGCAGTTGAAGAACGCCCAGACCGATAGGGAAGCCAGGTTGCGTTCTGTCCCTGTTGAGGCAGGAATTATCCAGGTTGTACTCAGAGGATCAAGGACTGCTCTGTGCACTCCCTGTTTTTCTCAGGAGTTCCACCAACGTTCTAATTAAAGTTGTCAACCTGGATTCTCAGAGACCATACTCTGAAAGCTCTGGTGAGGGGTCCTTTGGGAAGGAAAGGATTCCCTCTGCCTGGTTAACTCCTTCAAGCTCAAATGCTTCTGGGAAACCTTCTCCCAGCCCTGCCCACCCCTGCGCCCCCGCCCCAGCTGAGTTTGGAGCCCCTCCTCTGTGATTTCTTAGCATCCTGCAATGACCTTGCAGTACTTTTTTTTTTTTTTTGGCTGCGTTGGGTCTTTGTTGCTGTGTGTGGCCTCTCTCTAGTTGCCGCAAGCGGGGACTACTCTTCGTTGTGGTGCGCGGGCTTCTCATTGCGGTGGCTTCTCTTGTTGCGGAGCACGGGCTCTAGATGCGCAGCTTCAGTAGTTTTGGCGTGTGGGCTCAGTAGCTGTGGCTCGCGGGCTCTAGAGCACAGGCTCAGTAGTTGTGGCGCACGGGCTTAGTTGCTCTGCAGCATGTGGGATCTTCCTGGACCAGGGCTCGAACCCATCTCCCCTGCATTGGCGGGCGGATTCTTAACCACTGCGCCACCAGGGAAGCCACTCGGAGTACATTCTTACCTCCTATGATGATCATAGGTTTTCTTGCCTGTCTCCCTGTGAGACCACCAGCAGCTCGTGGGCGGGGACAGGGTCTTATTTCTCCTGGTATTCCCACTGTGTAGGTCATTTCCTGGCACGCAGTTGGTGCTCAGTAAACATTGTTGGGTGAATGGGTGATCGGCCAGTGGGGCTGGAGAGACCTCCAGTGTGATGAGGGTTTGGCATGCTATTAATGAAGAGAGGACAACCCAATGGTTTATTTGGTGTCTGGGTGTAATATGGGATGTGGACATGGTGAACTATGACCTAAACTATGAGAGTTTAGTTCAGAGACAGTTACTCTGTCTTTCTTTTTCCAGTAGAGCAGGGTTCCTCAACGTTGACATTATTGCCATTTGGGGCTTAGTGGGTCTTTGTCTGTGCCGTCCTGTGCACTTCAGGATGCGAGTAGCACCCCTGGCCTCTGCCCACAGATGCCAGTAGCCCCCACCTACCTCCAACTATGACAGCTGAAATGTCTCCAGAGGAGGCTGTACGTCTCCTCGGGCAAAATTGCCCCCAGCTAAGAACCCCTGAGGTACAGGGTGCTGGTTAGAAGCATGAACTTCTAAGCCAAACGTACCTGAGCTGGTCCTTATACTTACTAGCTGTGTGCCTTTGGGCAAAGTACTTGACCTCTCTAAGCCTCCACTTCCTCGGGTGTGAAGTGGAGATAATGATGACCTCACACTAACTTTATTGGGTGGAATTATTAATGAGGTAATGCATGTAAAATGCTTAGTCAAGTCCTTGACTCCATAATTGGTAACTAGCATTATTATGTGTTAGGAGAGGATGACCCTGTGAGGGTCAAGAAAGAAAGTGTGCAGAGTTGAGGAAGAAAAAAATGTTTAGGACAGGAATACATGCATGAGGTCCAAAAATCAGAAGGTTCTAACAAAAGTACTGGGGAAAATAAGTCACCCTCCCATGCCTGACCCGGTTCCCCTCCCAGATAACTATTAACAGCGTTTGTGTGTCGTGCCCGGGCTCTTCTGTGCATATATATGTCTGTATGTATATATAGGGAAGACCATTTTTAAGTGCCAAATGGCTTGATTTTGTTGCACATATACTGAACCTTCCATTTAGAACACTGAAAGGGCAGCCTCTGTGGGCAGAGCTTCAGTTTTAACAGTTTGCCAGAGGAGAGAGCAGGTGGCCCACTCTCTACCGTCCTGGAATTCCCCCAAGATGGTGCCGCGTGGGTGGCACGGAGGTACTCAGACATGGTGTCTGGCAGGGTAACGGACACCACAAAAGGGAGGGACCCCAACCTTAGAGGAAACGAAAAACTCCCAGTACATTTTGTGCACAAAGCATATTGTCCTGGAGACCATAATCTACCTCTTTTGCTGGCCACATTTTTAAATGATTGAAATCATAGAGGTCACAAAGAGTAGGCATTTTAGCACCGAGTGCTTTCAGCATTTGCTGCAGATGTGTGTGTCGAGTGTCAGCATAGGTGCCTGGCACTCTCGGAGGTCCTCATGGGTGTCAGTAGCTCAACAGTCCAAGGACCAATTAAGGTTGACCTCAATAATATAGTCACAGATACGTACAGAAAACCAGAGCATGGGCTCTTCCATTCAAACCTGCTTGTTATGAATTGGAGAGATCAGCCTTGAGCTTCAAAGGAAGGAAGCAAAGGGCATGGTTAGAATTGACAGTTGTTCACTCATGTCTCAATCGCAGAATGCAGAGGCTCAGAGGTGGCAATTCCAGCTGAGAGTGGGGACCTAGCCCGAAGGGAGGCTTGGTGGGTTCATTGTAACATCAAAAAAGTACTCAGCTCCTGGTCTTAAAAGGTCTGGCAGCAGAACCTGTTCTCCCCACCCCACCCGCACTACTTCCTGTACTGGCCGATTAATCTAAGCAGTAATTTTCCTGTCCTGAATGGAAGGCTCCAGGGCTCAGTGGGAAGTTATATCTCTCCGGATTCGGAGCCAGCCAGGGTGGTGAAGCACTTCTCATTACTATAGTCTCAGGGCCGGGTGGGCCCCTGTCAGGGACTTTCCTGGCTTAGTGTAACTCAGTCAGCTGCCCAAGTTAATGCTTCAAATCATTGCTTAAAGTCAGAAGGAACATTGTTTAATTTTGTAAATTGTCTTTTTAAATAGTAGATACAAAAGAATACTGTATCATATAAAGGAAAAGGATACAAGGAATACCCACGTGCCCATGTATCCAATTTACAAAAAAGAATGTTACCATTACCTTTGGAGTGCCCCTCCCTGATCCTGTCCCATTCCCACCCCCACCTAATCACTGAATTTGGCTTTTATCATTCTCTTGCTTTTCTTTTTTTACTTTTTTTTTTGGCCGCACTGCGCCTGCTTGTGGGATTTTAGTTCCCTGACCAGGGACTGAACCTGAGCCACAGGAGTGAAAGTGCTGAGTCCTAAGCACTGGACTGCCAGGGAATTCCCACCTCTAGCTTTTCTTTATAGTTTTACCACATGTGTTTGTATTGCTAAGCAATGTATTGTTTAATTTTGCATGTTTTTGAACTAAATAAATCATTTTGTTATTTTTCAGTGATCTAAATTTTTTCCTTAACATATGTTCTTGAGATTAATCCATGTTACATATAGGTGTATTTCATTTTTACTGATGAATTAGGTTCCATTGTATGAGAACATATCCGTTCTATTGTTGACGGACATTTGATTTGTTTCCAGTATTTTGCTGAGACAGACAGTGGTGCTGTGACCATTCCTGGGACACACATGTACAGCCTCTCAGGGTACATCCCTGGGAGGAGGACTGGATCACAGGGTGCGTGCATCTTCAATTTGACCAAATAATACCAAAATGGTTTCCCCAATTTACACTTCAACTGACAATTCTGTTTGCTTCACATCCTCCAAACAATGGTATTATCACATTTAAAAATTTTTACTAACCTGTTGGAAGGTCAGTGATACCTTATGTGGTTTTCTCTTTTTTAATAAATTTATTTTATTTATTTTTGGCTGCATTGGGTCTTCGTTGCTGCACGCGGGCTTTCTCTAGTTGCGGCGAGCGGGGGCTACTCTTCGTTGCGGTGCATGGGCTTCTCATTGTGGCGGCTTCTCTTGTTGCGGAGCACAGGCTCTAGGCGTGCGGGCTTCAGTAGTTGTGGCACGCAGGCTCAGTAGTTTTGGCTCGCGGGCTCTAGAGCACAGGCTCAGTAGTTGTGGCGCACGGGCTTAGTTGCTCCGCGGCATGTGGGATCTTCCCGGACCAGGGCTCGAACCCGTGTCCCCTGCATTGGCAGGCAGATTCTTAACCACTGCACCACCAGGGAAGCCCCCCCTCGTGGTTTTGATTTGCATTTTCATGATTATTAGTGTGTTGAGCATCTTTTCATACACTAATGGATCATTCAGGTTTCAGCTTCTCTGAAACAACTGCTTAAATCTTTTGCTCATTTTTTTTTATTGAATTGTTTGTCTTTTTATTTATATGTAGACTTTTTTTCTTGTTTTTTGTTTTGATACTAATCCTTTGTCAGTTAGATGTGTTGTAATTATCCACTTCCAGTTTGTGGCTTGTCTTGTCACTCTAGTTTTTTTTTTTTTAATGAAAATAAATTCTTTTTTTTAAAATTAATTATTTATTTGGCTGCGTTGGGTCTTTGTTGTGGTGTGTGGGCTTCTCATTGCAGTGGCTTCTCGTTGTGGAGCACAGGCTCTAGGTGCACGGGCTTCAGTAGTTGTGGCTCATGGGCTTAGTTGCTCCGCAGCATGTGGGATCCTCCTGGACCAGGGCACGAACCTGTGTCCCCTGTATTGGCAAGCAGATTCTTAACCACTGTACCACCAGAGAAGTCCCCAGTGAACAGAAATTCTTAATTTTAATGTCATTTATCAATTTTTTAATAGTTAGCACTTTTTGTTTCTTTTTAAGAAGTTCCTACTTCAAGTTTATAAAGGTATTCCCCCATATATTGTCTTCCAAACATTTTATGATTTTGCCTTTTACATTGAGTTCTTTAGTCTGTTTATAATTATTTTTGTGTATGGTGTGAGATAAGGAGCTAATTTCTTTTTCCTTCTTTCTTTCTTTCTTTCTTCCTTCCTTCCTTCCTTCCTTCCTTCCTTCCTTTCTTTCTTTCTTTCTTTCTTTTTGGCTGTGTTGGGTCTTCATTTCTGTGTGAGGGCTTTCTCCAGTTGCGGCAAGCGGGGGCCACTCTTCATCGCGGTGCGCGGGCCTCTCACTATCGTGGCCTCTCTTGTTGCGGAGCACAGGCTCCAGACGCGCAGGCTCAGTAGCTGTGGCTCATGGGCCTAGTTGCTCCGCGGCATGTGGGATCTTCCCAGACCAGGGCTCGAACCTGTGTCCCCTGCATTAGCAGGCAGATTCTCAACCACTGCGCCACCAGGGAAACCCTTCCTTTTTTTTAAATAAGCACATCAGATTGTCCCAGTACTATTTATTGAAAAAATATATCCCTTTCTTGTGGGTCTTTAATGTCACCAGTAACCATTATCATACATCAGGTGTCCACAAATGTATGGGTCTATTTCTGGCCTCTTTACCATCTATTCTCTATCTGTGTGCCAGTATCACACTGACTTAATTTCTAAGTTTTCATATAATAATTCTTGGTATCTGGTAAGGCTTTGGCCCTTTGCTTTTCCATCTTCATTTTAAATTGTGCTTATGAAATTCATAAAAATTGTTGGGGTCTTTTATTAGCATTGCTTTGAATTTTATTAGAATTGAATTTATTACATATCTATCAATTTGGATAAAGTTGACATTTTTATGATATTGATCTTCTGATCCACAAATATGGTATACCTCTCAATTTACATAACTTACCAAATTCTAACATTAGTTAATGTCTTTACACTTTACTCTCAAGCAGTTAGGACCTTAACGCACTTTAATTCCTAACACTCCCTTCTCAACTTTTATTCTATAGGTGTGTATGTTCTTTTTCAATTTTAGAAGACGTCATTTGTTCAGTATTTGTTTAGATTTACTTATTTCTTACTTACTACTTTAGTTGGTCCTCACTCCTTCTTGCATTTAATACTTTCATTCTGGGATCACTTTTTATCTACCTGAAGTGTACCTTTTATAATGTGTGAATTTGGGCTGTAGTCCATTTGGGGGCCATCTAACGGTTACAGATTCTCCCAGGGAGAATTTTATACCCCTCCATTTGGTGCCAAGATTTCATATAGGCTTTTTCTGTGCCATCTTCTTTCCACTAAGATATAACCCTTTGGGGCCAGCGTTATTCTGGAGGGCCCTCCCGAGAGACCTCCCTTCTTGGCGGCAGGGGGAGAACTCGAGCTTGCTCAGTTCTGCAGATGCCTTCGCTGCCCACCCTCATAGCTCCGCTTGCTCTCTGGATTCCAGCCTTTGCTTAAGTTTGTTTCATCTGTCAGTAGTCCTTACTGACTTGCCGGTTCTTCGATGTATTTTAAAAGATGTCAAACAATTTTTCTTCAGTGTTTGTAGCTGTTCATAATGAGAGCCAGCCAGGGTACCTGGTGTGCCGTGCTTCCAGAAATTAAGATGCTTCAGAGTTTCAATTTTGTGTTTCACTTAGCAGCAACAAACTCTGCAGGTTAGAACTAAGACTTAGTAATGTTCACTTCTGGCTTTTTTTTATAACATGTTTTGTGACACTGATTAGTATAAGGAAAGGGAGTTGGTAAGTGCCAATTAATGACAGAGAATTTGCCCTTTTGGGACAGACTAAGGACCTGGTGAACCCAGAATTCCGTGTCTGTCCACGGAAGTTTCGTCCTTGTTTAAAGTGAAAAGAGGACACCTTATAGAGTGTGGTGGACTTTGGCCTTGAATCTGGGCATGTCGTTGAGACCTGGGTCGGATGACAACCCCTCTAAGCCTCATTTTGCTCATCTGCGCAATGGGGGTGATCATATTAATACCCCCCCAGAGGACTATTGTGGGTATGGATGAGGTAGCATGTATACATGAAACACTTTGCAGGCAGGTTGCCACGGCAGCTACTCCAGTTACTCCCTTGGTGGCCCCTGTTAGACGTGTGCTCTCCACAGGTCGCTGCCCTTGGGAAACAGCGAGCCTACTCTTTCTCTTGGCAGTGACCTCTCCTCAAGCGTTTAGCACGGTGGGACTTACTATTAGCAAGACTGTGTTTTCTCTAGTTGCCGTCCCACAGTCCCGCCCACAGTCCTCCTGTACCAGGACTCACGATTTCCTTACAGCTGGGTAATACCCCGTCAGGCTGGGAAACTGTAGCCTCTGCATGGTGGACTGTCTGATCAGTTACTTACATCCAAGCATTAATTTGCACCTAAGCAATGAATGTATTTGGAGTTTACATCGGTATTGACAGGTCTGACCCAGTGTACCACCCTCTGCTCCTGCTCGCTGGGGACGTGCACTGACCTACAGTGGAAACTCAGTCTTTGCCAGTTTGAAACTGGAAGTGGTAACTTGTACTTATTCATATTTCTTTGATTATTAGTGAGGTAGAACATCTTTTTTCTGTATCGAGTATATTGACCACTCGTATTTCTTCTTTTGTGAATTGCCTGTTCATTTCTCTGACTCATTTTTCTGTTGGGAGATATTCTCTTGTTGTTTAATTTTAATAACAGCTTTATTGAGACAGTCACATACCATACAATTCACCTATTTTAAGTGTACAATTCAATGGCTTTTAGTTTATTCACAGGGTTGTGCAACCGTCACCACCAGAACATTTTCATCATCCCCCAAAAGGGACCCACCGCCCATTAGCAGTCACTCCCCATTTACCTCTATCTCCCCCAGACCTAGGCAACCACTTTCTATCATTATGGATTTGCCTGTTCTGGGCATTTCATATAAATGGAATCACGCAACTTGTAGCCTTTTGTGGCTGGCTTCTTTCACGTAGCACAATATTTTCAAGGTTCATTCAGGTTGTAGCACATATCAGTACTTTTCTTATTGTCAAATAATACTCTATTGTATGGATATACCATGTTTTATTTATCCGTTCATTAGTTGATAGACATTTGGGCTGTTTTGACCTTTTGACTGTTATGAATAACGCTGCTGTGAACACTTGTCTACAAGTTTTGTGTGGATGTACGTTTTCATTGTTGATTAATTTTAAGAGCCTTTTATATATCAGGACTATTAACCCTTATTTTCCATATAGGCTGTAAACATTTTCCCCCAGTTTATATTTGCATTTGGGAAGTTGAGAAGATAAGGGTAGAAATGTGAATGAAACAGAACATTTAGGTTTCTGACCAGTCTTTCATACCCCTAAGAATTAAGTTTGTGTACCCTCACTTCCCCACCCTAGTCCCCATAAGCAGCCCCTTGGGGCTGGCCTGCTTCCTTACATGGCCTTGCGGGTGCCCGCTCTGTCTCTCTTTCTCTGTGTCTCTGTCTCTCTTTCTCTGTGTCTCTGTCTCTCTTTCTCTGTGTCTCTGTCTCTCTTTCTCTGTGTCTCTGTCTCTCTTTCTCTGTGTCTCTGTCTCTCAGCCTGCCTGCCCTACAACCAGGCAGCACTTAGGGCGCTCTCCAAGTTTCTCTCAGAAGCTCGCACTTCACAGTAGCTGGAAACCCGCCAGGGTTGCAAGTCATCCATGAAAAGGCCTCAGGCTGCTGCAGGTGGTGGCTGGGAGGGGCAGGAGGTCCGCAGCGCTGTTTCTTCAAGGGCCAGCGCTGGGGCCTGAGCTGCTTCTAATCCTCCCGGGGCTGCCGTCCAAACACTCTCTTCTGGAGCGACACTCAGCAGCTGGATTAGAGTAGCCTCACAGTTTGAAGAAATCCTTGGAAATTGAGACATTGAATTCTTGACCACTTTGTGTCCAGGCCTATCTTAAGTTTTTGAGGTCTCCTAGAATATTCCTCTAAAATATCCTCTTACACATTTAGTTTTGCCCAGTCAAGTTTTACAGAATATTAACTTTAGTTTAATCCTATTCGGAATAGTAAATGTACAACTTGATGTTGGCTTATGTAGTTCATAGATGTTCATATACAGTTTGTAGTTGATGTTCATGTCCTCATATATAGTTCATGTTCGTAGTTGGAAATCTTAAGATTTCCAATATAGGGAAAGTTTTAGATGAAAAAAAAAAACTCTGCTAAGTGCTAGATAAATATCTCATTTTTATTGTCATTCACATGGTGTCTGTTATACTTCAAATGCATGCATTTGTAATCTGTAATCTTATTAATGAAATCATTTACTCAACGTTTATTAAATCTTAACAGTAGAAGGGACCTTCACAGTTACTAATCGTAATGAGGAAACAAACCCAGAAAAAGTCAGTCACATGAAAAGCATGTGCTACATTGAAGTCCATATACATCTACCTCCTAATAATTAGTATTCAACCTACTTTTTTCTTTTGCTTTGTATTCTTGATCTTAACTAATACCATGGGACAACTAATCCTTCCTTTGGAATTGTCATATTCTATCCTCTTCCTCAATGAAAGCCTCATTGCTCCTCCAAAATCATCGTGTTCTTTGTAGAAAGAAGGTAGCGGGACTTCCCTGGTGGCGCAGTGGTTAAGAACCCGCCTGCCAATGCAGGGGACACGGGCTCGAGCCCTGGTCCAGGAAGATCCCACATGCCGCAGAGCAACTAAGCCCGTGCACCGCAACTACTGAGCCTGTGCTCTAGAGCCCACGAGCCACAACTACTGAAGCCCGCACGCCTAGAGCCCGTGCTCCGCAACACGAGAAGCCACCACAGTGAGAAGCCCGCTCACCACAACGAAGAGTAGCCCCTGCTCGCCGCAACTAAAGCCCACACACAACAATGAAGACCCAACGCAGCCAAAAATAAATAAATTAATTAATTAAATTTTTTTAAAAATTAAAAAAAAAAAGGTAGCTTTTGCCTTCAAGTACAAAGCACCTCTGCCTTGCCTTCTGGTTACAGTTGAGTGGAATAACCATTGCAGTTTGCAGGGCCTTTTCCTGATCTTTTTTCAGGTTGAAGCTTTATCTGTCGTGGGTGCCTGGGTTACTGATGAGATTTTACGTCCATTTTTGGAAGATAGGCCCGGGAGGAGAGCATTGGGTTCCCCCCTTTCCTGTAATAGATCGATGTTGCTGGCTTGGGTTTATATGTAGTCGTATAAGAATAATGATGGCCAGCGGCACCTCTGTGAAGTGCAAGCTTTTATTATCATCTGCATTTTACAGAAAGGAAATTGAGGTGCAGAGATTTAAGTACTCTTGCCCGAGGGACTTAACCAGCTTTGGCTGGATTCCAAGGCAGGAGTTTTATCCGGGTGTGGGGAGTCAGTCAGCCCCCTGAGTGTGTGTGACTCTCCCAGGAGAGGCCTTCAGTGCCTTCGAAGTGTCGGAGGGGTTCATCTGGGTCTGGAAAAGGCTACCAGCTGCTCTTCTAGGGGATTTTCCATTTTGTCCCCTTAAGGAATTTTTGCTCATCAAGTTTTCCCGAGTGACACATTCTTTGTGCAAATTATCATAATTTTCCATTTCCCTTATGAGAAATTTTTGCTGTTGAGAAGTTGTCAGTCACCAAGTCTTGTAGAAAATGTCTGAAAGGTTTTACGGTGAATAGAAACAAAGAAACTCTGACTTTGTGGACATTTTCTTTCTTTCTCTCTTTTTTCTTTCCTCCCTCCTTCCCTCCTTGTTTTATTTTCTCAGTTTTAATATTTTAATATTAAAATATCAACATTTACAAATGGTAAAACAAAACAAACAAACAAAAAACCCAGAAAGGATACAGAGTGAAAAGTGTAAGTCCTTTCCACCCTTCCCCTGCTGCTCTGAGGGAATCCCCGTTACCACTTTCTTGTATGTCCCTCCAGAGGTGTGGGCGTTTTCTTTGAAACGTGAGTAAGAGGTAGGAATTCTCAGCCTGGGATGTGGTTTTGGACAAGCAGCATGGCCCAGCTTCTCCCAGGAAGGGTCGGGTACTAAATATTAAGGGACGTTGAGGCACTCGAGGAAGAGGTACTTAAAACCTTCAAAAGATGTTATAATATTCAGCAGGAGGGCCGCTTGCACAGGCTGCTCAGAAAGATCCACAGTAATTGCGTTGGATTCTGGGCACCAGCCAGATCCTCCTGGTGCCAGCGGGGGGTGACGTTGTCCCATTCTTGACGTCCTGAGTTGTTTTTCTGCTTCTGCTCTTGCCCTCTCAGCCTGTTCTCCATACTCATGCAGCCAGAGTGACCTTTCAGAAATGTGAGTCTAACCGTGGCTCTCTCTTGCTTAAACCCCTGGCGTGACTCCCATCAGCTGGGGATGAAGCTAAGTCCTGGTGTGATAGGTGTGGCCTCCAGCCTGTCCCTCCGGCTGCATTTCTCACCACTTTTTCCACTCACTTGTTACTCTCATGATGTGAAGCGTGCTGTTCGCCGCCGGCCCAGTCCCCAAGCGTGCACACCACTCTTTGTCATGCATCCACACTATTGCTTGTGCTGATCTTTACCTGGACGCCCTTCCTGCCTTTGTTTGTGTGTTTTTAGATGTACTAGGCACCACTGCCTTCCAGGTTGGCACTCAGTGGCACCTTTCAGCTCTCATCAGTGGGGAGTGACAGTCTGGGTCTTTCTCTCCGGGGGAAGGTCCTCGAGAGTGGGTGCCCAGACAGCCTTGGCCTTACTCCCCTTGGAGCCGCCAGCTCCCAGCAGGGCACCCGCACTAGGTAGTGCTCTGCAGTTGACTTTAAAGCACTGTCCACTACCCTGTCCCCTCAGCCCACCACATGCAAAGATTGGACCCCGAATCCATCTGTATTTAACCTGAGTGGGTGATTCTTCCCAGGCTTTCTGCCCTAAGTCACACAATCACAAAGACCTGACAGCAGAAGTTTGAAGCCAGGTGGGAACAAAGTCTATGTGCTTTTTTGTCATATTGGACCAGAGTGTGGCTACTTTGGTCTCCAACTGCCTTCCCGAGGCCTTGACCGGCTGCCTTGTCCAAAAGGAGCCATGCGATTCACTGGTAAAGGGACTTCACTGGGATAACCTGGTTTGTTTTGTTTTAATTAATTCATTTTTTCCTTGTTTGTTTCACTGTGTTATCAGTCACAGGCTTTGTTAGAGAAAAAATATCTAATTCTACTTTTGCCAGTATTTGTGCACTACTCCCTGTTGTTTATCTTCTTTAATCCTCACAGTCATTGTGTATATGGTGGTTCTCCAGTTTAATGGGTGAGCAATCTAGAACTCAGGGAAGCTTGCTTGAGCCCCCCTTGGTAATACTGGAGCCAGGATTCAAATGCATGTGCTTGGAGTCTGAGTCCATAGGTCTTGTCTCTTCTTTATACAGTAATCTCTCCCAGGGTGGTCCCATTCCATCTTGTGGCAAAGACCAGAATGAAGTGAAGAGATCTGTTCAACCACCTCTGCTGTTGACATCTCAACTGTAATTGGCCAAAACAGAACTCTTGCTTTCCTCCCGCTAAACCTTTGCTTCCACAGTCATTCCTCACCTCAGTGAGTGGCACTGCCACTTGGCCAGGCTAAAACCTTGGCCAGGTTTCTCAGGCTAAAAATTTTGGTGTCATCCTTGACTCCTTTCTTTTCTCACAACCCACATCTACTTGATTAGCCATTATGTTGGCTCCACCAAAACATACCCCTAATCTGACTACTTCTTTCCACCTCCGCCTTGGTGGAGGCCACCTCCCTCTCTTGCTTCTTTCCTGGTGTTCCTGTGTCCACGCCTGCCCGCTTGCAGTCACCCTTCTGCTCTCAACCCTCCTAGGGCGCCCCACTGGCCTCTAAAACCCTGAGTGATCTCAGCCTCTCCTGCTGCCCACCTCAGCGCTTCTCATCCTCCCACTCGCTTCCTCCTTTTCAGGCACGCCGGCCCCTTTTGCCAAGGTCACACCCGTCTTAGGACCTTTGCATTTGCTCTACCTTGTACCTACTGTAATGATCCCTGGGCTTATGGTAGCATGGCTCACTCTTCATTCTGGTCTTTGCTTAAATGTCACCTCCTCAAGAGAGGTCCTCCTTGACCCTCCTCTTAGATAGTTAACAGCCTCTGCCTCGGCTTGCTTTGGTTTTCTTCACAGCACTTAGTATGTGACATTATGTATTATATTGATTTATTACCTGTCTTCCCCGCTAGGCTCAAAGTGAGAACACTGTCCCTAAGGTGAGCACAGAGTAGGCACTCATTAAATGTTTGAGAAGTTCTTTGGTCTTTGTTTATATCTGTTTCTTAATTTATGGACTGAGGACCCCTAGGGGGAATGCAGTAAGTATGAGTAGTTGTGCAGCTGTATCACACCACAGATCTTCTGTATATTAGGGGAGATTTATCACTCACTTACATAGAACTGTTTCTCAAATACATATTAATGCTGTTGTGATTAATAGACTGGAGATTCATTTTTCATAGTGGTTTTTGTCTATAGTTTTTCAGTTAACAAGCACCAAAAGTACAATGATCATTTCATGAGGGTCCACAGAATATTTTGACCTTGAGTTGGTCATATTCAACAAGGCCAGGAATTCGTTCTATACCAGGCCTGTTCCCCAACTTGATTTGAGGGCGAAGTCCTAGGATAGGTGCTATAAACAGCTGTAAGGAAGAAGCAAGAAGTCGGCGTACCCGGCAATGAGTTTATTGAACTTGGTAGGGGAGTCCACCTACCAGTATAATTTCAGGCTGTGTCCATGTGCCACCACCACTCAGGGAGTGCTGGGCAGAGGGGAGCAGGGGGGACGTTGGAGAATGATCAGACCCCATGCCAGTCCCACATGTTCTGATTTTGTCTTTTTGGTAGCAAGGCCCTTGATTTATCCCGTGTCAAGCTTCAAGAGTCCCCAGAGCAAGTACTAGCATGATGGGTTCTAAACTGGCACAGGGGGGCTTCCCTGGTGGCGCAGTGGTTGAGAATCCGCCTGCCAATGCAGGGGACACGGGTTCGAGCCCTGGTCTGGGAGGATCCCACATGCCGCGGAGCGACTGGGCCCATGAGCCACAACTACTGAGCCTGCGCGTCTGGAGCCTGTGCTCCGCAACAAGAGAGGCCGCGATAGTGAAGAGGCCCGCGCACCGCGATGAAGAGTGGCCCCCGCTCGTTGCAACTAGAGAAAGCCCTCGCACAGAAACGAAGACCCAACACAGCCAAAAATAAAAATAAATAAACTGGCACAGGTGCTGGGATACAGGACACACTTTCTTCAGGGCCAGCCAGCCTTCCCGCTCAGCCACGTTCCTAGAGCAGTGGGGTCTATCGGGGGTCAGGGAAAGGGATGTCCACTCCCTCTTCAGAAGTGTGGTTAAATTTAGAGATAGTACAAGTTGTATAGTTTGAAAAGCAAAGTCAGTAGCACAGTTTAATTTTATATTCAGACATTACTTTTAGATTTAGAAAAAAGTCCGTGTTTTTTATAACACAAACTTCAGCAAAGCAAACGGTACTGAATCTTGGCAGGGTGCATTCTGTAGAAGGAAGCAGTGCTTTTCAGGGTGGGGGCCACTATTCAGGAGAAGATGAAGCATTTGGGGCTGTTGGGAAGGGCTGAGTCAGGTTTGTGTGTCTCTACAAAGTGGAAATGGACTTTAAAAGTTTGAGAAACACAGGCTTAATAGAAGAGCTGTGTTTGCTGGGCGAGGAGGAAAGTTCCAGTACGGTTGGTTTTGTTGATATTTGCTTCTCTGCCACGTTGCGCTGAAAAGGGACGGGTTGTCACAGCAGGTGGGTTGGTGGAGTTGAGCAGGCAGCTGTCATGTTTGCAGGGCTGGCCTGCTGGGAACTCCGTTCCCTTGGCCTGAGTTGGTGTATGCCAGGCTGTGTACACGAGCCACCAGTATTTCTGGAAAATCAGGAACGCTGATCCCTGTCACCCGCTCTCAGGTGCCTCGAGGCCCTTGGGTGGCTGTCTCCTGTCCAGGCCTGCAGCTGGCACAGCCTGTCCCGGGAGCTGGGGACTGTTGTTCGTCAAGATTGGCGGGCGTCTCCTGGTGGTAGGCCAGTTGTTTCCTGGCTAATGGTTTCCCTCTGTGCAGCAGTTTGGAAATGCATGCAGTTCAGCGCTTGCTAATAACCTGGGCAATATTTCATGTCTGACAGGTGCCCATTTGACTCTGAGATGGAGCGTTGCTCTGTGGACCCACTTAGAGCTCTGGGCAGGCGCTCCAGCCTTCAGCCAGGAGCACCCTTGGGGTTTATGGAACAGTTGTTCAATATAAAGTGCTTCCCTGACAGAGAAAATCGCTCTGAGTGGTTCTTGCCCAGTGCCCCCTGTCTCTTCATGTTAATTGGGCTCCGGGATTTTTCCAGACTGCATTTAGAAGGAATAATGTATTGTGATTACAACATCTAAACAAGGTTCAAGTCACCAAGTAGTTTTTTGAGTATACCCGAGGTGCCCAGCATAAAAGGATACGTAGAAACCATCTGATGTGGTCTTTGGCCTAAAAAAATAGAGAGAGTCAGCATCTCTGCTTCCTGGTAACAGTCGTTTGCTGAGTGCTTACCACATGCCAGGCACTGGGCAGGCCCTCTGCTTATGTTACCTAGCTTAATCCTGTAAAGAACGTGGGAAGTAGTCCCACTGGCTCCACTATGCCAGAGGAGGGCTTTGCTGTAGGTCACCTGCGGGTGTGGTAGGTGGCAGGACCTGGAGGTGAGCCTACTTGGCTTTGGCCCCAGAGGCTCTGCTGTCTCCGCGGTGCCGTGCTGCCTCTCAAGTTCTAACTGTTGGAGGCAGCAGGGCGGAGCTTGGGGCCTGGTGTAGCCATGCTCTTAGTTTTTAGGTGATTGGACTGTGCCACACGTGGTGCCATGCCGCTTGGTGTGTTGAAGACCCGCCATAAATGCCATTTTATTGTTACTGTGGGGATCTGGGATTCAGGTTTTGTTGAATTGAGCAGAGTGGATTTCACGACCCAGGGAGAAACTTTTCTCATGGCAGCAGTCTGTGTGTGGATGTCTTGGATCCGAAAGGCAAATGAGAGGGATTGTGTTTTCTCCGGCGCTACCCCCCCACCCCCCCACCCCGCACTCCTGTCCACCTTTGTGGCTCTTTCCCCTTCTCAGGGCAGCCCTGGCCAGAGCATCTGGGAACATGGTTGGAAACACCCCATCTCTGCACGGATTGAGTGTGGCACTTTTACCTCACTTTTTTCTTATTACAAATTTTGTTAAATTTTGAAAAATGTTCCCATATAAAAGTATATGAAATGCACATATTTAGTTTAAATAATAAATTTAGGTGTATCCAAATAAAGAAATAGAGCACTCCCAGTATCTCAGAAAACCCTAATTGCTCCTTCTCCCATCCAGAGAGAATTGTTACCCTGAAATTTTTTGTTAATCATCCCTTTTTCTTTACAGTTTTACCATCTGTATCAGTTATCTCTTGCTGTAAGCAAACCACCTCAAAACTTAGTGTCTTTAACCATCAGCAGTTTATTATTTCTCCCCATCTCGTGGGTCGACTGGGCAGTTGTTTTTGTTCTACAAGGTGTTGAGGTCACTCGTGTGCCAGCATTCAGCCGGTGGCTGGGCTGGAGCCCTGGTGCTGTCAGCTGGGGCATCTCAGCTCTTCTTCAGGGGCCCGTGCATATTGGTGTCTCCTCCAGGCCCCTCCATGTGTCCTCTCCCCCCAGCAGGAGCGCCCGGGTATCCCTGCAGTGGGGTGGCTGGGTTCCAAGAAAGCAAAGCAGAATCTTCCAGACCTCTTAAGGGCCAGGCCTGGAACTGGCACAGAGTCACTGCATCCTGTTGGTCAGAGTCATCCCAGGGCCACCCCGGTTCAGCTGGAGTCTCATGGCAGGTGGGGTCGGATGGGAGGGATTGTTGGCGGCCGTCCTCAGAGACCGTGCCCACGGTGCCCACACATGCACATCCATGTCCGTGTTGCCTGTTTGTATCCACACTGCGGGGCTTCCCCAGGTCCCTCACGTTTTCGTGCCCAAATGAATTCCTTGTGAGGCTGGCCAGGGCTCGTGTCCAGCTAGGCTGCTTGTCCTCAGGGGAGCATCCCACCTCTGACACCGAGGTCTGCCCCGTCAATCAGGGATATGGATCGAGCAGACAGCAGTGTCATGGAAGGTGCCCGCTCGGAGGCCGGAGTTGGTCGGAAACATGAGGGCTTTGGGCTCGATGGGCTCTGCGGTCTAGTTCTGTGTGAGTTTTCTGTTGTGCTAAGTTTAGGGGGTCTTTCTTAGAAGCAGCTTTAACTAAGGCCCACACGTAGCACCCTTGAAGCAAGATGAAACGAGCAGGAAGGGACCCCACTGTCGTGCTTAGCAGAGGGCACCGCACACCACGGGTGGGCCGGCAGAACCGCACTCGATCCCCGCCGTGGGTAATGAGCAGCGGGCTGGCTGCTGATCTTGTTACTGTGTTCAAGTCCCCTCAGACAATGCCCCCTCCTTGCGTGCACTCCGCCGCCCGCCCCTGGGGCCCCCACGTCCCCCTGTGTGGCCCAGGCAGGTGCATCCTGCCCCACGCGCGCACCTCTTTTCCTGGTCCCCTCTAAGCTTGGCCAGATCCTGGTGGGTTCCTTTCACTGTAGAGTATAAAAGAGGAGACAGGAGACAGTCAGAGGACTGCATGCTCATTCTAGAACAACAGTTCACCTAGGTTTGGAGGTGGGGCACGGCCTGCTTCTAGCTCAGCGCCTCTGAGGGGAGGACCGAGCCGGCTGGCCCCTCACCGGCTCACCGCACCGTCTTGGGGAGAAGAGAGGGGCTGTTGGAGCTTTGTAGAGGCAGGCAGCTGGGGGAGGTGAGTGGGTGAGCACTGGACGACAGCCTGGAGGCTCTGAGCTCCACTGCCCCTGGGGGCTGTGCGGTTATAAAATCCACGGTGCTGCTGACAAGTGACACCATTTAGCACTCGGCAAACCCCCCAAGGGCCCTCACACCCCCTGGGGGTGCCGATCACAAGATGGGGCTTGTGAGTGCATGTTTAAGCGCTGTTTATCTGTTTGTGGGATGGCCCTTTTTTTCCTTTTTCCTTCCTTCTAGTTCCTCTCCCTACTTCCCCCATCCTTCCCTGCTTCCTCCTTCCCTTTTATCCTTGTGTGTTTTCTCTCTCGTCCATTTCTTTCTTTGATTTTGTCAGAACAGATGCTCTTTTAGGACTGTTTCTCTTGTTGGAACAGCTTTGGAGGCTTCAGAGGGATTCCAGAAGCCTCTGGTGTTCTCCCGACACCCACATTTGGGGAGGAGCCCGCTTCTGGGCGCATCAGAACACTGCAGTTAGCTTTGGGTGGAAAACATTACTCGTGGCGCGCAGCTGCTCCCCCGTGTGGGGCGGGGAGGGGCTGGGGTGCTGGGCCACCGCCCACCCTCTCGCAGGGACCTGTACCAGCCTTCTCCCAAGGCCTCTGGAAGTGAGTGCACCCCGCCCCGACGTGTCCCCGCCGAGGGCTCGTCTCGGCCTTGGTCCCAGGCAAGGCCAGTAACCACCTGACCTTGGAGCTGGCAGGTCCCTTCCACCCTGTTGGCCAGGAGTCTTTTCTCATGTTTATCTTCCCAGCAAGTCAGATTGCTTTCTGGCTGGAGGGTTCTGCTCTCAGCAGGCTCCAGCCCAGGGGCCTGGGAACAACTCTGTACCTCTGGGGGGGGCAGGGGGGGAGGGGGCGCAGGGCATGGGTGTTCAGCCAGTGCTCCCCAGTTGTTTCTGAGCCTGGGAGGTACTTCCTCCCAGTTCACTTCTTGGGTTGGCTCCTGGTGAAGGTGAGGGAGCCAGGCCCACTGCCAGGAGGGAAGAGTTTGGATCTGATTGGAAAGTTCTGAAGGGGATTATTCTGCAGCTGATTGAGAAGGCACCTGTGGGCCCTGGTGGTCCCTCCCTTTCTGCACTTGGCGGGTATTTCACCTGAGGACAAAGAGGGTGAACTGGTGCTTGGAACTCAGGGGCTGCCCATGCACATGTGCACACATTTGTCTGCTCACGTGGCTTTTTCCACAGCAGAGAGAAGACAGCTCAGGTCGGTTTGGCCCAGGCCTCTCCTTGCCACCTGCCTTTGGTTCCATTTACACCTTGCCTGTGTGTACCCCCTTTAGGTCCTAGGCCTAAGTGCCCGGCCCTCCTGTTTAACCCTACAGGCTGGACACTGGTTCTTTTCCATGTCCTCCAAAACTTCTCTGTTTTAGCTTTGACCTGCTCAGGAACAGAACAGCCGAACTTCTCCCTTGCATCCCTTGAGGTCACGAATGAGAACTTGCTTTTTCTAGGGACTGAAGACCTAGAGAAGGATGCCTTTATGGGGTGTCCTGGTCAGTAGAAGCCTTTGCTCCGGCGGCTCCATGCTGTGCCGGCTGGTTTGTCACCGAGCAGGTTGTTCAGCAGACGCAGAGGGCCCAGCCACCTTGCGCCTGACCTCTTGACTCCAGGGCTGGCTTCCGGCTCTCCCCTGCTTATACCTAAGAGTTTGAGCCTCAGCCACTTATGATCTGAGCGGTCCAAGAAGCTGTGCCTCTGGCTGGGAGCTTGTGTGTGGAGGCTGGGACCAAAGGACAGTCCTGGGGACGCTGGAGGGAGACAAAGGGTATTTTCAAGTCTCCAGCAGCAGCAACTCTGAACTCATGACTCAGGGGCTGGCACCCCATGGCACACGGCCTGTTGCGACTGCCTGTCCCCCCTTACTTGATGGAGCCCTACCCACCTACTCGGTGACTTCTCCCAGTTCAGCAAATACACCCTTCCACTTGTGAAAAGTTTCCAGACACCACGGGTGGGTGGGCTTTGCATCCTTCAAAGCCGATCTGTGCTGGCTAAGCCACGTGCGCGGGGGCGTGGCTTTCGTTATGTCTCATCACAGCCAGACAGCCATACATGGTCACTGCAGCTCCAGAGCTGCAGCGCGGTGACTCAGCCCCGAGAGGCTGATGTAACGGGAACAGCCGGAGCCAGTGAGTGGCTGCTGAAACCTGGAGGCCGAGAGCCTCCCAGGGTCATGCTCACCTGCCCAGAAACCACCTGGGGCAGCTCTGAGCAGACCCAGGCCTCAGAAGAAAGGTTCTAGAAGAACTGGGAGAGAAACCCCTGCCACTTATCAGATTCCAGGCCAGGGTGTGACAGCCCAGCCCGGTTGGATCTATGTAATGTGGTCCCAGGAGTGGGCACTGACGTTTACTTAGAAATGGGTTCTTTCTTGAAAGGAGAGTCTGCTTCTTTTCCCTAGAAAATGCCGATCCTGAGACTGACTCTGGTGTGGTGTTGAGGGGGAGGGGAGAGCCGTTTTAGATACTTACTTAGTCCTGGCTTGTGCAGTTCAGGACGATTTGGCACCAGGCCTTGGAGTTTTTGTGAGCATTTTTACTTGAGACAGTTGTGGAATTTCCAAGCAGCAAGTGAGGCCTTTGACAGAGAAACTGCAGCAGGCCAGCAGCTTCTGGGCTCAGGATCAGAGTTCATTCTTTCTCCAGGGACAGCCTAGAGAGGTTTCTGGAGGCAGAAGACTCACCAGCTCTTGGGTAGTTCCCTGAGCCCATGAATCAGAGGTGGGGGAAGTGGGGGAGAGATGGATCCTCACCCCCGAGGGCCAGGCTTTGCCGAGAACAAGGCAACCTGCACAGACCCCTGTGGGTGCAGCGGGAGAGGGGCTGATTCCTGAAATGCTGGATGATGAAACGTCTGCCTTCCCAAGCGCATATTTCACCTGTACATGACAAACTGAGAAAAATAGAAACAAAATAGAAAGGTTTTCATGAAGCCACATGTATCCAATCGAAAGATCTTTTAGTCTAAGATTATGTCATGCATTCTTTTTGTAAAACAAAAAGTTAAGCGACCATGTCTTTTTTTTTTTTTTTTTTTTGAAATGCTGACAGTAATCAGTGTTTTGTTTGTGCTTGGTTTTTGATTTTTTAATGTCATTACCTGGCAAGGCACAAAGGTGGCTGTTTTGTGTTGGTCCCTCCATGCTTTTTGGGTTTTGGAACTTTCCTGACCAGTTAGCCCAGGAATCTAGAAGCCAGCCCCTGGTCGGTCTGGGCCTGCAGAGGCACCTGCCCTTTGTGGATTTGGTTCCACCCTCCCACCCATCCCCCTGCTTCTCACCTGGGGGTGCTGGGATTGCTGCTGGGGCTGGTTGGTGTCCTCCCTCGTGCTAACTCGAGGGCTCTGTGGCTTTCCCCAGCCATGGATTTTCCCCAGCACAGCCAGCATGTCTTGGAGCAGCTGAACCAGCAGCGGCAACTGGGGCTTTTGTGTGACTGCACTTTTGTGGTGGATGGTGTTGACTTTAAGGCTCACAAAGCAGTGCTGGCGGCCTGCAGCGAGTACTTCAAGATGCTCTTCGTGGACCAGAAGGATGTGGTGCACCTGGACATCAGTAACGCGGCAGGTACCCCACTGGGTCCAGGGCCGAGCTTGTGGCGGGCCCCGTGCCACGCGAGGCCCTCGTTTGAGCAGCACCTTCTAGCTGTGGGGTGCGCCAGACCTCCCACACAAGACTCGGCCATGAGTGCGTGGGTACCAAGTTCTTACCACGTTTGCGGGGCCTCTTTTGACTGGGAGCGGGGTGGAAGGGGAGAGCTGGCAGGAAGGGCTCATGATAAGCTCCAGAGTGAACACAGGACAAGCTCATCAGGAGGGACAGAGAGCGGGAGGGCTCTGAGCCCTGGTCCCTTTCCATTGCTGAGTCAGTCCTCAACCCCCTACCCCAGTGCTCACCTTGATGGGAATGGCAAGGGTTGGGATCGGGAGGGGTGTCAGGAAGGTCTTGGGATTGAGGAAGGAGCTAACTGGTCCTAGATTCAGGTTCCCAACCCAGAATGGCGTGCCATGCCACCAGAAGTTCGGGCAAGGTGTCGTTCCCCCATTTTACACATGCGGAAACTGAGGCCCAGAGAGGTCAGGTGACTGGCCTGGAGGTCAGGTAGAGAGTTTGTGGCAGAGCCCTGATGAAAGCCAGTGGTGAGAGACTCTGTCCTCTGGTGCCGAAGTGCAGTGGATGGGCAGAGAGTGTTCAGGGTGGGCACTCACACCCTCCGCCCTCTATGGGTGTGCTTCTTTTTGGAGGCTGTTGTCTGGGTTGAGAATCCCCAGGTTGCCCGCCTCTCCACCGGCGCAGGAGATGGGGAGACAGTGGGCTGCCACCGCCACTCTGCTTTTCACAAATCCCTGGATCCTGCCACGGAGTGGAGCAGCTGGACAGGCTGCTGGTGCCAGGCCTCGAGGTGGGTCCGTCATGGCTGTCTGTGTCCTTGGCAGGCCTGGGGCAGGTGCTGGAGTTTATGTACACGGCCAAGCTGAGCCTGAGCTCTGAGAACGTGGACGATGTGCTGGCTGTGGCCAGCTTCCTGCAGATGCAGGACATCATCACGGCCTGCCATGCCCTCAAGTCACTGGCTGAGCCGGCTGCCAGCCCTGGGGAGACTATGGAGGCCTCGGCCTTGGAAGGTAAGATTCTTGGCAGGTGGCTTTTGATGGGAGCTCTGCCCCCGCCTCTCTCTGTCACCTCTTTGGCCTCGCCTGTGTTGTGGGGAGCTCGTGGGGAGGAGCCGCAGCAAAGTCTGAGAACGCCTCTCAGAGGGGCCCCGTCTGCCCTCCCTGCCTGAGGGCACCGGCAGCCACGCCTGGCTCAAGGCCTTTGCACAGGACTTCCCTCTTCCGGCAGGTCTCCTCTCCCACACCCTTCCTCCTGCTCCTCTTAGTGCCTCAGGAAAGCCCCCTGAGGCCCAGTGTGGGCCAGATTCCTCGTGGCACACTTTCAGAGAACCACGCTCCTCTCCTTGTAAGCACCGATCTCTGATGAGCGTCATTTCACGTGTGACGACTGTCTCCCCGACCAGTCTGCGAGCCCCATGGGAGCAGCAACCATGACTGTTGTACCCCAGGCCCAGCGGCAGCCTGGTGTGATGTCGGTGCCTATGAATAATCTGTTGAATGAGCAAACCAACAAACCGCCACTTAGATGTATCCCCAGGGAGGTCTGGAAGAGCTGGCAAGCTCTGGGCTACCTCACCCCGCCAAGTGGTGGACACTTGATGGGAAATGGCAGGCCTGTCCTGTTCCATCTCCAGTGGGGGACAAGAGAGCCAAAGAAGAGAAGGCTGCTGCCACTACACTGAGCGAGCTGGACGTGGCCAGGAGCAGTCTGCCCACGGGCCTGGGCCGGGAGCCCAAAGAGGAGCGGGGCGGCCAGGCCGAGAGCACAGCCAGCGGTGAGTTGTGCTGCTGAGGACCTGGCTGTCCATCACCTGCCGGCGGCGTGGGCCCCAGCGCAGTGAGCAGCTTTCTCAGGAGGCTCCTGGGCGAGGGAGGGAGGGAGGCACAGGCAACTGCATCCCTTGAGCTCAGGTTACCCAAAACCACCGCTTATTTTTTCTGGGGCATCTGTTAAAGCCAGAGCAGAGGCTTAAGCGGCCCGAGCTTGGATGTGCTCCCCCCACCCCCGGGGCCATAGCCGCTTCCAGGGGTCTGGTCCAGGAGAGCCGACCGGCCCCTGGACAGAGGGTGCCAGTCCAGCCCCGGATGCCCCCACACCTCTACCCCAGGTGCAGAGCAGACGGAGAAGGCCGATGCCCCCCGGGAGCCTGTGGAGCTCAAGCCGGACCCCACAAGTGGCATGGCTGCTGCTGAGGCCGAGGCTGCCTTGTCAGAGAGCTCAGAGCAAGGTACCCTCCGCCAGCCGGGGCGCCCGCCCTCACGCAGGCATCCCCCACTCACATGTCACCCCCCCCCGCCCCCCGCCAGGGGCCCTCTCTTCCTCCCTTAGCTGATCTCACTGTGAGTCACTCACATCAGCTTTTGGGCCGACGTCTTTCCTCATTCTTGAATTTTGACATCAGTTTCTTGGTTGTACACCCTGGCCGTGCTTCCCTTTAGCACAGAAGTGTCCTTGTCGTAGTACTGGCCCTGCTGTTTTTCCCTGGGCTGAGCACCGTGGCGGAACTTGGCCGCCCATGGCACCCACCCCAGCCCCCGCCCCCAGTGCTTGTTGGCTGACAGCACCCTTCCCACCTGTGTCGCCAAATACGGGGCCCCCGTTGGACTGAGGCCCATCTACATCCTCCAAGCGGCAGCTGTCCCGGTCATTGGTCTCCCCTGGGCTTGCCCTGGCGGTGCTGGGGACCATTTATCTGCGGCTCCCAGACATTGCCCTGCCCCTGCGAGGCACCCACGCAGAGAGAGGGTGTGTGCAGAGATGAGCCGTGCCCAGGCCTCACTTGGCCAGTTGCCAGGTCGGTTTCCTCAGTACTTGCCCTTCTTGTGGCAGAAATGGAGGTGGAGCCAGCCAGGAAGGGAGAAGAACGAGAGGAGGAGGGCGCCGTGCCCGCGGTGGTCAAGGAAGAGGGGCCGCCGCTGGAGAAGGGCGAGGCCCCCGAGGAGAGCGAGGAGTCGGCCAGCACGGACTCGGGCCAGGAGCTCGGCGCGGAGGCGCGGGGCCTGCGCTCGGGCACCTACGGCGACCGCACGGAGTCCAAGGCCTACGGCTCCGTCATCCACAAGTGCGAGGTGCGCCGCGGGCGGTGGCGGCCCCGCCCCGGCCCCCCCCCCCCCCCCCGGCGCCGCCCCTGACACCCAGCCCCCTGCGCCCGCAGGACTGTGGGAAGGAGTTCACGCACACGGGCAACTTCAAGCGGCACATCCGCATCCACACGGGCGAGAAGCCCTTCTCGTGCCGGGAGTGCAGCAAGGCCTTCTCTGACCCGGCAGCCTGCAAGGCCCACGAGAAGACCCACAGGTAGGCCCCGCGGCCGCCCCCCATGCCCGCCCGCCCCGGCCCCGCGAGCCCCGCGAGCCTCCTGTCCTCGCGTTCTGCCGCCAGCCCGCTGAAGCCATACGGCTGTGAGGAGTGCGGCAAGAGCTACCGGCTCGTCAGCCTGCTGAACCTGCACAAGAAGCGGCACTCGGGCGAGGCGCGCTACCGCTGCGAGGACTGCGGCAAGCTCTTCACCACGTCCGGCAACCTCAAGCGGCACCAGCTGGTGCACAGCGGCGAGAAGCCCTACCAGTGCGACTACTGCGGCCGCTCCTTCTCCGACCCCACGTCCAAGATGCGCCACCTGGAGACGCACGACACCGACAAGGAGCACAAGTGCCCTCACTGCGACAAGAAGTTCAACCAGGTGGGGGGAGCCGGCCCTGGGCCCCTGTGCTCCGGCGGCTTCCGTCTCGGGGGCCCGGGGGGCCTAGCGGGGAAGTAGGTGGTGTTGGCTGAGCAGAAAATGACCCTGCCGGGTGGAGCTCTTGACTGCTCTGCCGAGCAAACTGGGAAGGCAGGCTGGGGGGACGGGCGCGGGCCAGGAAGAACTGAGGGGGGTGGTTTTCCCATTTCCCCCGGCCTTGAGGAAAGGGGGAGCCCCGCACAGGCCCCCGGGAGGACCGAGGATCGGTGGTTCCCTGCCGTCTGACCCCCTGCCTGGGCGCAGGTGGGGAACCTGAAGGCCCACCTGAAGATCCACATCGCCGACGGGCCCCTCAAGTGCCGGGAGTGTGGGAAGCAGTTCACCACCTCAGGTAGGGCCCGGCTGGCCCCGCCCCCGGCCCCGCCCCCGGCCCCGGGCGCCCGTGCCAGGCCCACCCTCGGTCTCGCCACAGGGAACCTGAAGCGGCACCTTCGGATTCACAGCGGTGAAAAGCCCTACGTGTGCGTCCACTGCCAGCGGCAGTTCGCTGACCCCGGCGCCCTGCAGCGGCACGTCCGCATCCACACGGGTGGGTGAGCGGCCCGGCGGCGCCCGGGTGCGGGCACAAGGGAGGAGAGCAGGCGCCGACACCTTCCCGTCCCCTGCCTCCATCCCCAGGTGAGAAGCCATGCCAGTGCGTGATGTGCGGCAAAGCCTTCACCCAGGCCAGCTCCCTCATCGCCCACGTGCGCCAGCACACCGGGGAGAAGCCCTACGTCTGCGAGCGCTGCGGAAAGAGGTCCTGCCCTTCGGGCCCCCAGCCGGCGCCCTGTGGGGTCCCAGCACCCGGCGGGTGGAGGGGGTCAGAGAAGAAGCCCGGGGCTCGGTTGGTAGCCGGGCAGACTGCTCCAGCGCAGGTCCCGGGGTCCTCTCGGGTCTAGACCCTGAGGTGGGAGGCCCCAGCCCAGCACCCCGGCCCAGGCCTGGGCGGTTCTGTGCAAGCCTTTCCTTCTGGCCCTGCAGATTCGTCCAATCCAGCCAGTTGGCCAATCACATCCGCCACCATGACAACATCCGCCCTCACAAGTGCAGCGTGTGCAGCAAGGCCTTCGTGAACGTGGGGGACCTGTCCAAGCATATCATCATCCACACTGGTGAGTGCGTGCCACCCGCCTCTCTGTCCCAAGCCCTGACTCTGGGGCACATGGTGGGGTGGGAGGTGCCCCGGACCCCAGCCTTCGGTGCCGGCACTTGCTGAAGGCGGCCTTGAAAGCAGTTTAACTCCAAGGAGGGCCCCATTTTCTCAGAGCTTCTGGAAGGTGCAGGGGCCACTGGAAGCTTCCCTGTGCCTCAGGTGGCTGCCCCAGAGCTCTTCCTGCTGGAAAAGACAGGGCTGCGGGGGAAGCTGGAGGCCACTGAGGTCCTCCCCCCCTGCACCCCCCCCCCAATGGCAGGAGAGAACCTTGCCTCCCCCCCCAGGAGAGAAGCCTTACCTGTGTGACAAGTGCGGTCGCGGCTTCAACCGGGTGGACAATCTTCGTTCCCATGTGAAGACTGTGCACCAGGGCAAGGCAGGCATCAAAATCCTGGAGCCAGAGGAGGGCGGTGAGGTCAGCGTGGTCACTGTCGATGACATGGTCACGCTGGCCACTGAGGCACTGGCGGCAACGGCCGTCACTCAGCTCACAGGTGCGGACCATCACTCAGCTCCCAGGGCAGCAGGGGGTGGTCACAGCAGGGGTTGCCTCTGGGGTGGCAGCAAAGGGGCAGGTGAGTCTGGTCTCAGGCCCTGCCGATGCCCCCACAGTGGTGCCAGTGGGGGCGGCGGTGACCGCTGATGAGACAGAAGTACTTAAAGCCGAGATCAGCAAAGCTGTGAAGCAAGTGCAGGAAGAAGGTGAGAGGGGCCGCCTGGGGGAAAGCTGCCGGACCCAGGGGCCCTCCCTGTCCTAACTGCAGCCCCACTCCCACAGATCCCAACACTCACATCCTCTACGCCTGTGACTCCTGTGGAGATAAGTTCCTGGATGCCAACAGCCTGGCCCAGCACGTGCGGATCCACACGGCCCAGGCACTGGTCATGTTCCAGACGGATGCGGACTTCTACCAGCAGTACGGGCCAGGCAGCACGTGGCCGGCCGGGCAGGTGCTGCAGGCTGGGGAGCTGGTCTTCCGCCCTCGGGATGGGGCTGATGGGCAGCCGGCCCTGGCAGAGACACCTCCCACAGCCCCTGAATGTCCACCATCTGCTGAGTGAGCAGGCACCCCCTCCTCCTGTTTATTTAAGGTTGGACGGCACCCTAGAACTGAGAGGGGTGAGCCCATTCCCTAGAGAGAATAAATCTGATTATTTTCTAACGCTGCCTATAGCTCCCTGTGGGGCTGGGGCGGGGAGCTGGCAGCTGTGGCTGATGCCGGGGAAGGGTTGCTCCACCCAGCGACCAGTCGGCAGAGACTTGCTTGTGGGGAAAGCCAGGCTGTCCCTTTGCAGAATGGGACTGGAGCCGCGGGACCCGTCTAGAAGCAAGCTGGTTGCTTTGCCCGAGTTGGGGTGTGGGCAGCACACTCAGGCCAGAGAAACTGCGGCTCCACGAGCCCCATCTGGCCTCCTCTTTGGAGGCTTCTCCTCGGCTCGGCGTGAGGATCGGACCTCCCCTCTCCACCTCTCTCCGCTGTGGAGCCACGGCTGTGACCCTGCGCCCTTGTGTTGGGAACTGGGCCCACAGGGCTTGGCCACAACTGCTTACCAGGATCCAGGCCACCCGTACAGAGCCCAGCTCGGGGGCCCATTCAGCCAGAGCAGCAAGGTAGGCAGAGCACCAGACCCAACAGGCCGCAGGCCTGCTTCTGTTGGGCCTAGGGAAGAGGGAGAGCTCCACACTCGCTTCACGGTAACCCTGGCTGCAAGATCAGGGCCAAGCCAGTGTCGTCTTTTGAGAACATTTACTTGCCCTGAATCAGCGGCGTCTCTACAAGGCTGAGAGCCTGGAGGGACAGGAATGAGCGGCCAGGAGCTGTGATGGGGAGGTGGGAGATGGCAGCACTGCTTAAACTAGGAGCAGCAGTGCGGACAGTGAAGCAGCTCATTCTTACCTCTGTCAGCAGGGAGGCATGAGATGCCTTCTCTGCCGCTTTTCCATACAGCTTGTCCCCAGCAGCTGTTAATTCCTCACCCAGAGATGGTACCATCTCGCACCGAAAGCATAGCTCTATTTGGAAGAGCCCCGGGGAACTACAAGTGAGACCAGCAACTTTGTGGTCCTTGTGTTCCCGTCCCCCACACCCAACTCCCCAGCTTGCGGTGGGTCCAGCTGCTGGGGAAGCTTGGCCCACCAGTGCCATCCTCCTACTGGGAGGCAGCTGCTGCAGGGCCAGCCTGCACCATGCCCGGAGGAGGAAGGGAGAAGAGGCAAGACCCCAAAGCTTCCTTAAGATGTTTCTGAGTTTGAGTGGGAGGTGGCTTTATTCTTTAATCAATCAAATTTGAAGTGCCTTCGACATTACGCAGGAGCCAACTGGGACCTTGAAGTGTCAGATAAACACCACAGCACTGAAAAACAAACAGTTCAAGTTCAGTCTGTGATGAAAATCTTCTTTTGTACAAGATAAAATGATCCCTGGGGAGGATCAGTGGCAGAAAGGAAATAATAGGTTCCATATACAGACTTGGTGGGGGGTTGAAAGCAAAAGTGGGATGAAGGCTAGCTGGTCCCATAAGCCAAGGACCCCTGGTCCTCCCATCCAAGTGACAATCACATCCACACTTGACATGTTCTGTATTTTTTAATAAAGTTTGTAATCCAATGGACACATAAAACAAAACTGCGCTGAGAAAAACAGTTTTCATAAATTAATAAGTGTTAGGAAGTTGGGGGAGAGGTCAAGGTCACAGGAAGAAGGGAAGCCAGTCTTTTGTACAGTCTTTTTGTGTGTGTGACACTTCCAAGTTGCGGGAGCAGGGCCCGTGCTGTAACGAAGCGCACTTATACAAATGAGTGACAATACAAAGTCTGAGTATGAAAATAAGATTTTCTCTGAAAACACATTTTTGGCACAGATTAAAAAAAATGTATGTCGGGGAATTTGATTTTTAAGTCAGTATTATATATATTTATATATATTATATATTTATATATACACACATCCCAAGTTCTGCATATTCCACCAAGAGAGAAAATCCTTCCGTTTGCTCTTTTCTGATTGTAAACTGTACATCCTGGGTGAATCAAAGACGGTGGCGCAGGAGAATTAAAGAGAGGTGACATCCAAATGAGCAAGGGGAAGGGACGGGTGGGGACAACACAGCCCAATGAAATGTTCCTTGACCCCAAGGTTTCAGCAGAAGTTTGAAGTCCTGCGTGAGAGTCTGCGATGTGTGTGCCATGTGTGTTCACGTACACCAAGACATCCAGAGTGTCACAGCCTGTCTTCACTGTGCAAAAGTCCAAGTCACTAATTTAGTGCAAAGGCAGTTCTGTTTTGTTTCTTAAAAACAAAAACAAAAAAATTCCACTGCCCTGTTCCTTTTCTCCAAAAAGAGGAGAGAGAAACCCAGCCTCAAGGTGTCTGCAAGTCCATTGGTTGGTGGTCTGTCCTTGGGCTAAATGTCATGTAAACATACGAGTAGCAGCACCACTGCCCAGGGGGGTCTGTCTGACTGAGCCGGGCGGGCGGGCGGGCGGGCGGGCGGGTAGGAGAGCGAGGCTGGCCATCTGGCAGTGGAGTCTGTCCCCCTCGGCAGCTTCTTCCTCCCCTTGGCTGGGTTGTCCGGTGTTTTATTTTTTGCTGCAGAGCCTCAGGAAGATATGCCGAGTGGTGACCATTCAGTGGCTCACACAGAGGCAATGACGATCATGAGATGGGGAGAAATGTTGGAGATGCTGGCCAGGAGGTCGGGGGCCAGACGGGACAGGTGACTCTCAGAGAACTCGCAGGGCGGGAAGATCTGCAGCACATAGGCGGGCTGGAGAAAGGGACAAGAGAGAAAAATGGGACCTCCTGTCTTCACATCACCCACCCCACTACCACTCTTCCCTAAAACATTTCCAACTGGGGGCGCAAAGGCCCAACAGAGAGCCAGGCTGAGTCAATTTCCCAACCAGCTAAGGTCTCCAAGACTCTGTCCACCAGAAGAAAACTAGGTATCAGAAAACTAACATGAAACTAACCCCTGAGAACTTCTTCTCTATTATTAAGCTAAAGAAAACCCTCTGCTGCCTCAGCCGTCCATTGACTGTCTCCAGGATGGGCAGCAGTAGTCCGGCCCATGCACTCCGCTGGTTTCCTCTATCCAGAATGCCCCTTTGTCCAGCTCCTCTGGGAAACTGTCCTGACTACTCTAGCTGGCACGGGCAGCCCATGCCACCAGATCAGTCAGACCGCCTGACCAGCCGAGACCAGCCCCACGTATGTGTGCACCGAGGCGGGACACTGGGCTGACCTGATTGGAGCCGGGGTTGGGAACGTTGATGATGCCTGCCGCCTGCTTGGCCTGCAGATACGTGATGAAGGCAGCCTTGAGGGACTCGGTCTGGCTCACGACGTCCTCTTGGTCACGGCCACAGGGCAGAGCCAGCAGCAGACAGTAATCTGTCTCCACCTGGGGAAGAGGAAGCTGTCAGTGATCGTTGGGGGGGGGGGGGGCACCTCACAAAACAGCCCAAGAAGAGGCCTGTCCAACCCAGGTGATTCGGCTCCTAAATCCCCACCTCTACGATGACCCTGAGGGCCATCCATATGTTTGCTGAATGAAAAAAAGCCTCATCTCTGGATCTAGAGGCACCTTACACTCCTAGTGGAGACAGAACATGCCCTTCATCATCCACTCCAAGAAAGCCATTATTGCACCCCGTGACAAGCCACGGAGACAGGCAGTGGGGGCCACCCGTGCCTTCCCTTGCTGTGGGCGGGGCACTTGCTCACCTGGGCCCTGAGTCTTACCGTCATCCTTCGGGCAACCCCCTCCAGCTGTGAGGCCTCCAGCCGCATCCTCTGGGCGATCCTCAGGGGGGGCCCTCCTTCAGAGAGCGGCAGGGACCGATGGGCCAGGACATTGTTGCCAGAGACGAAGTGGAGCTGCACAGCAGCTGTGTCGTTCTTGAGGGCCAGTAGGCCCTGCCACACGATGGGGTACTTCTGCTCACAGGGAAACAAACAGAAGTGAGCTCACGGCTGGAGAACACAGCTGTGCTGGCCACGGCCCCAGGCAGCAGCTTGCTGATCTAAGTCAAGTGGGGCTCTCGGGACACTGACAATAGCACAAAGCTCGGAGGGTGGTAGGGAAGGCCCTGCCCAGGCTTACCTTCAGAAGCTGGACCATATCCACAGGTCTCTGGGAAGTCAAATGTGGAGAGGAATCTTGTTTGGGGGCGGGCTGGGCTTCAGTATGCGGCAGAGCCAGTCCTGGAGGGGGGCTGGGGCCTGAGGGCGTAGGGACAAACAACGGCTGCTTTGGGGCAGCCTGAGCAGGAAGAGGGGCCGGGAGGTCAGGCTTCATCGAGACAGACACAGGGGAGGGATACGAGGTCTGGCTTGTTTCCGCCTGCGCCCTGTGGACCTGGGCATGAGGCTCAGCCGGCCTGTTTCCAGGTACATTTGGGAGGCGCGGCTGCTCTACTCCTGTCTGGGTGCCCTTTGCCTCCTGGGAGACTGGAGGCATCTTGCCGCTTGGTGGCTGGCCTGGCTGGCTGAGCTGGGAGGGCTGCGTGGACTGGGCCGGCTGTGCGGACTGCGCAGGCTGCGAGGGCTCGCCGTCAGGAGGGAGACCCTGGATTGGGCGGGAAGAGAAAGGAACAGGGTCAGAGTCTGTTACGCACCAACAACATCCTGCCCCAACCAAGCAGCCGTGAGCCCCTGGGCAGGTCAGCTGCAGGGCATCTCCCGTAGGCCAGGCCCCCGGAAGGGGCTTTAACCAGACGGCCATGCTCTCGGGCGTTCAGGATTGAGGGTTCCGGTAAAAGGTCACCCGTTCCCTACCTCCTCACCCCCCGCAGGCAAGAGCCGCCACGCCACCCGCTCCCACAATGAGCTCCCTCCATGTCCCTGGGCTCTCCGTGCTGTGATTCACTCCTCCGTCCTGAAATTTAGGAAGCGCCTCTTTACATCCACAAAAAGGACAACATATTTTAGGGACCTTACTGGCACCTCCACCACTATTCGGACCAGAAGGCAGATTTCTGGTGCTCTCACCTGAGCAGGAGCCTTGGTCCGGGAAGGCAGGCCAATGGAGGCAGCAGCAGGAAACTGCGTGTGCGCGAGCTGAGCTGGGCCGTGGTAGGTGCGGATGTCCCCGTACCTGTACTCCTGAAAGAGCTCCCCGCTGGAGTGCACGATCTGCACCCCGTGGGTCACCACCACAGGCGGGGTCAGAGGCAGCCCCTGCAGCTGGTTGCTGGGGGTGACTGTGAGGATGCGGGCCTCACCGTGGGGGGTGGGGGTGGGGGCGGCTTTGGCATCTGCCATCTTGGTGGCTTCTTTCCCTGGCTGCTGAGGGGCCTTGCTGGCCGGTGGCACTTTCACCACCCCGTCCGCTGCCCGGGGCTGCTCGCTGACGGCCGTCACGTGAGGATGCACCATGATCCTCACATCCCGGGGCACGGTGTACGGGTGTAGTCGGTACTCAGACTGCATGACCAGCACCTCCGACTGCACAGGGGCTGCGGCTCGAGCAACGGGGAGGTGATAATGCACTTCTTCCTCTGGAGGGTGCTGGGAGGCCAGGGCGGGCACACCAGCTGTGGCTGGCTGCGGGGTGCCCGCACGCTGCGGGGCCCGGACCTCTATTTGCTGGGGCTGCAGGGGGGCCCGAGGAGAGTGAAGTGTCTCTGGCCGGATGCTGTAGGTGATGCTGGGCAACGTGGGTGTGTTCATCCTCACCTCGCCCTGTGACAGGTGGCTGAGCGACACGGTCTGGGTGATGCTGTGGGGTGGCATGATGACGGACTGCTCTGGGTGGATGCTAGAGATGAACTGCGGCACAGGGATGCCCGCAGCCAGCATGACCGTGGCATTAGTGGAGAGCGCGGCGGACGTGGTGCTGCTGGGGTGGCATGCCCTCGGGAACGGGGACGGAGCCGGCCCGCTAGGTCGAGGGGAATGCACATCGGGCTTGGTGGCTGCCAAATGGGAGACAGTCCGATCTGTCGGGGTGCTGGGCCCCGAGGTGACGTGGTTCACTTCTGCGGGCAGTTTGCTGGGCAGAGCAGGAGGGTGGTGGGGTGTAAGAGTGGACCCCAGGTTTGCTGGCTGAAGGACCTTGGTCTCTATTTTGAGGGTGACGGGGTCAGCAAGCTTTTTGTTAGTGGTGACTATGCTTGGGGTGAGGACCAGCTGGTTGTGAACCAGCACCGGGGGTGTGTTTATGCCCTGGGTGAGGACCTTTACTGTGCCACCCTGGGTGACGGGTGTGGACACAGAGAGGTGAATGGGCTCAGGCTTCTCCAAAGACGGACGGTCGGCCTTAACCGATGAAATCACAGGAGATGCGTTATATGTCTGGGCAGTTAGTACCAGAGTAGAATGGGTGGCCACGTTTGCATAGCCTGAAGGAGCTTGAGGGCCTTTGGGCGGAGGCTGAGATGGCGTGACAGAATCGGGTTTGACCTGGGACTTGGACACCGACTGTTGAAACTCAATGTCCATCGCACTTGCTGGGGGGATCTGGCTAATCTTGGCACTGATCCGCTGTGGGCCTTCAGTCTTCTGCCCCGAATAGCTCAGCAGCACAACCCCTTCTGAAGTGTTCACACGCAGCCCAGCGCCAGAGCCCGTGTCTGCCGGACGGTCGTCAATCACAGACATGGACCCTGGGTGGAACCGACTGTTGTCATTAGTGCCAGATCTCTGTCGGCACTTTGCGGATGGTGCAATCACCGCACCTGCCACAGTCACTGCACCTGTTGTCGTGGCAGTCACAACCCCAGATGCAGCAGTCACCGCACCCGCGGAAACTGTCACCGCACCCGTGGCAGTGTTCACTGTGCCTGTGGCGGCATTCACTGGAGCCGTAAGAACATTCACGGGCCCCGTCAGAACATTCACTGGCCCCTTTAGGACGTTCACGGGGCCAGCGGGAGTGTTCACCAAGCCTTTCAGCGTGGCCACTGAGCCCTTCACAGGGCCTTTCAGGGCATTCACTGGGCCGGCCAGCGCATTCACTGGAACCAAGGAGACATTCACCAGGCCGGTCAGGGCGCTCACCAGGCCAGTCAGGGTCTGGGGAGCTGGTTTTGCCAGAGTTATCTTTTGCGAATTCTCCAAGTCAATGCTGACAGGCATCCGGCTAATAACAGAAGTAATTTTTGGAGCAATGACTGGAGTCACCTTTTCTTTGTCAGTGGCCACTGGAACCTCTGAGGCCTGTGTGTCGGAGGTGTTAGTTACTGGAGCTGCTGCTTTTTCTTCTAAAAGAGGCTTTTTAGATTCCACTGGAGGGGGCAGTGCCTCATGCAGGCAAGGGGCAGCACTGACAGGCTCTGCAATGGCAGTTGTGACACTTGTGGAAGTGACACCCGTGGCAGATACGTATTTAGGGTCCATGAGGATCTTCCTCAGCGTACTGGAGCTGGTGTCTATGTCAGAGGCCTTCGTGTCTGGGGGAAGGGCCGGAGATGGAGTGGATTGCGCCCGTGGCTCCTCCTGCCTCGTGATCCACTCTGTCACCTTCGTCGGGGGACTCTGGTGTGGGATCCCCCCAGCAGCGACAGGGGGTGGGAGCTTTGCTATCGTTACAGAAGGAATTGGGGGGGTGGGCATGGTTGAGTCACTGGGCGGGGTCACCGGGTCACTTTCAATGATGGAATGCACCTTGAATCTGGCTCGAGGCTCGTCATCCGCGGGGGCTGGCTGCGAGGCCGGGGGAAGGTCTGGGAGCGCAGATGCTTTGGTTGGAGTCTTTTCTTCAACACTGCTTTCTTGGGACAAATTTCCCTGGGATGTAGTCTTGCTTGGGTCAGAAGCACATGACTCAGGGGGAGTGGACTGGGGCTTGTCACTCTGCTTTTCTTCCTGTGGAGTTTCTGGGGGCTGTACCGTGGCCCCCTCACTCGTAGCAGGGCTCTTGCTTTGAACTTGGTCAGGTTCAGAGACATGGGTCTCTGTAGCGCCCCCAGTTTTCTTGTTTGTATTCCGTTTGCGGCGTGATCGAGTGGACTTCTGGCGCCCTTTGTCTTTCCGAGCAAGAGTAACTTCTGCTTCTTTTGATCCTTTGACTTCCGGCACTGGGTGGGAGGTTTCGCTGCTGTTCTCTCTGGCTTCCTTGGTATCTGCTGGGCCTGCTGAGGGGTCAGGTGCACTGCCTGGTGGCCTAGAAGATTCTGTAGCAGCCTCAGTCTCCAAGATGCCAGACACAGCCTCATCGGTCTCCGGCTCCATTCCTTCCTCAGGAGACTGCAGATCTGTCTGAGACTCTGCAGGGTAAGGTGGAGGTGCTGGGAAGTTTTCTGGCTCCCCAGAAATGTCATTGATGATGGAACCAATGGCCGCAGCCAGCTCTGTTTCGCTGGCTTGGTGTGCGGGCTTGTCCCGGTCCTCTGTGGAGAGGCCCTCTGGGGCATCTGCAGCTGCCGCCTTGAAAGCCGTGGGGGTGGAGGTTTCCGCGAGCTTCTCGATGTTCTCCACGGCCTGCTCCAGCTCCATCTGCTTGGCTAACTGATTTGCTTCTGGGGACGGCTTAGAGGCAGACCCATCTTCCTTCTCTGGTTCCTTGTCCAGATCAGCTGGCTCACTGTTCAAACGCAACGATAAACTACCCTCCTCTTGGGGACTCTCGCTCTTCTCAGGGGAAACTGCCACGACCGCAGCCGCCTCCTCCGCTGGCAGTGCCGCAGGGCCTGCAGCCACGCTGGGACTTACAGCGGCTTCCACATTTCTCAGATTTGCAGATTTGTCCACCGCTGACCTAGAGTTTCGAGATCTTCCTCTCTTGGACTTGGAGTTTTTCTCAGGGGCTGTTTTTTTCTCCACCACTTCAACTGGGGGGGTTTCGGGTGGATTTCTGTCTGTGCTAATTTCTTTTCTATCACGTTTTTGTTCACTTCCTGCTTCTTCTTTATCAGCCTTGGATTTTGTGCTGTTTTCTTTCACGTTTAATTGGGGACTCACGTCAGTGGTGGCCTCAGGACGTTCAGCATCAACTTTTGGTTCATTTTTCCCCTTTTTCCCTTGCTGGACACCAGCAGCTACTTTTTGGGATCGTGGGGATCTCCATCCCTCAGCTGGCCTGACTGTCTCCACTGGCTCTTTTGCCTCGGTCTCATCATCTTCGTCAGCTCGACGGCGTGTTTTTGGAGGCCTCCCCCTCCTAGGGGTTGTAGGAACCACTGCGGCCTCCTGAAGCTCCCGCTCCAGTCTCTTCCTGGTCACTCGTGGTTGCTCAACGGGCTCCTTGACTGGAGAGCGGCTCTCATGGTCACCCATGGTTGCGTAGACACTCCTTACATTCCGGCGCCTGGTTCGGCTGAGGGGCAAGCTTGGCTCAGGGTGTTCAGGGTCCGCGGATGAGTTTTTAGAGGCAGCCCTTGTAATCTTCTCTGCCTCCATCTTCAATTCTAAAAGCTTCTGTGCTTCTCCCCGAGGAGAACTGGACCGCTTGAGCTTTTCCCGGTCTATCCTCTCACTCTTCCTTGTGACAGGCTTCTCCACGATACTTGCTGCAGCTGCCTGAATGGGGGTCTTGGAACGTTTACTTTTGTTCGGCTTTTTATCTTTTGCAGCAACTGGAGGATCAACCTCTACACCTTCAGTAGCTGGAGGCGGGACCTCGTGAACATCGTCAGCTTTTTGACTTGCATTAGGTTCCACATTAGCAGCTGAGTCTGGCTTCTCCACTTCTGGCTCATCGGCTTCCTCAGGCTTCTGAGTCGGTTTTGAAAGTGTCTGGGTACTGGCAGGCTCTGGATCTACACTGATCTCTACCTGGGAAAATGAGGCCCCAGGAGTTGGAGGCTTGGCATCCAAATAAGGCAGCTGATCGACTGATGAACTTTCTTCAACAACTAAAGGAGTCTCAGCAACGTCTTTCCTGGTGTCCACTCCTGGGGGCAAGTCTACTTGTTCAGGTTGTTCCACAGCGATGGGAGTCAGATCAGATACAGGTTTTGCTTCTTCTGAGACAGAGGCTGGCTCAGTGGTCTTCTCTTCTATCACCAAAGGCACCTCTCCTGTTTTTTCACCAGCTGTCTTCTCCAGTGATGATGCTGCAGACTCTGGAGCTACAACTGTGACACAAGGAGGCCCAATCGAAGGTGGAATTTTCAGTTCTGACTCTTTATTTTCAGAAGCAGATTCTGGGGTCTTGGGGTGATCCTCTGTATCCTCCTGTTTCTCGACCTCTTTGGGTTTTTGGTCTTTTTCTTTTTCTTTCTGTTGCATTCGTGTGAGTTCCATAAATCTGCTATGGAAAAGAACTACTGGCTCTTGAATCAAATCAGTTGTGCTATTCACTCCATCAGATGTCTGCCTACCATATAACCTGCCAGAAACGAAGTCAGATTCTTCATCTTTTCTCTCTAGATGCTGCAATCGCTTGGAATCTTGTTCAAAGATTGAGCTGTGTAAAAAACGAGAAGCAAATAATTCTTGCCTTTCCTGTTCTTCTTCTTTATGGTCATCTTTCTTATCATCCATTTTTCCTTCTGAATCAGTCCGAATTTTCTTCTTTTTCATGTACCAGGATGGAATAGGTCTTGGAGCAGAGTCAACCTTTTCTTTATCTTTGTTGTTTCGAAAATTAGCAAATCGGGAGTCCCAATCAAGAAAAGACCAATTTTCTTCTCGAGATGAAGACAGGGATTTAGCTCTTTCAAGCAAAGCCTTAGTGTCTGGTGTGATTGTCTTATCCAATGCAAAAGAATAAAATTTGTTCCTTTCTAAAGAACTGGAGAGTCTTTCATCTCTCTCACGTAGTTTGTCTTCTCTGTCCCTCAATAAAAAAGACAACCGAGAACTTTCAAATAATGCAGAGGCTCTGGGTGAGTGAGATTTGTGTTCACCATCTTCATCAGAATCAGAAGGCACCTCACCAGGTTCCAAGTCACGTACAGACCTCTTTCGAAGGCTGTCTCTCTTAATTATGCTGTTTGGGAAACTCACATCAAATCTGCTGGCATCTTGTTTCATTTGAGAGTCCCACCGACTTAGTTCATCTTCAGGATTCAAGACAGATAGCTTTATTTTGGCCATGTCTGCCATCTGTTCTCTCCTGCTAGAATCATAAGGATTAAATTTTAAGGACTCTTCTCTGACTGTTATATTAGAATAGGGGAGACCTTTTTCATCTACTTTAGGAGACCCTTTTATTGACATTACCCTAGGGGAACCAACAGGGTCATCTTCCTCATGGAAGGAACCATGTCGGATACTGGGGGAGCCACCAGTCCTTTCAGAATCTTCACTGATTTGGCGTGAACTTCTGTAGTTCCGTTCTCTCTTGGTGCAGATGTCAAAATCAACATGGTCCATCCTTTTCTTTTTGCTGGGAGGAGAGTCATCAGTGACATCCTGAGGGGGTTTGCCGACCTCGTGAACAAGACTACGTCTTTCATATTCATCCACATCTTTTTTAGGACTGCCAAACTTTTCGGACTTGGCTATTTCCATCTCCATCTGCTGTTTTCTACGACTCTGCTCCATTTGTTTTCGGTAACTCTGCGTGTGATCAATATCAATGCCAATTTTTTCTTCAGTATTTACTGAATGTGGTTTATCTTGGCCTGATTTACATTCAAGTGGTTCATCACGAAGACTGCAATAGTTTTTCCTATTATCTTCTCTCTCTGGTCCTTGATCATCTAATAGCTCCAGCTGTTTGAGTGGTGGTTTTGAAGGAGTGGGTTTTTTTGACTGGATTTCTTGATTTTCCACAGATTCACCTACTGGTTCTCTCAGCCTTCCTTGCAGATCTGAGTTGGGCCTTGATACAGGCCCAACAGAAATACTGGCAAGCTCCTGACAGTCTTTGGGGCTGGGAACAGCATTAAGTCTGTCTAGTTTGATTTTTTTAGATTCTCTTTTAAGAATTTCTTTCCTCACCGTCTTTTTTTCAGACTCTCCTTCCCTCAGTAGAATGACATCTCTAGATGATATGTCAGGCTGTTTCTTTAAAAGCACCCGAGCATCTTCCATCTCTGGGCTACTTTTCTTAACATCTGATTTTTGCCTTTCTGCTTTCAAACTGGAATCTGCAAAACGCCTTTTCCTCGCTTCCAGCTTCTCCAGATCCACAGCACTTACCCCATCAACAGTTTGCTCTGGTTTTAGGTGCTTCCTGGGTTTAGGCCTGCCTTCCTTATCTACCACTTCTACGTGGCTTGAAAGCCCCCTTTCCTTTGGCGCTTTCATTCTAACAGATTCTAGTTTAGACAACTCAGATTTTGCAGGCTCTGTCTGAGAGACCTGAAGTTTCTGATCTAAGGCAGAAGACTTGACAGTGTCATTATCAAGCTTGGCTTTCAGCTTTTCCAAAGGAGTGTGGTCAATAACCTTCCCCTCTTTTTCTTTCACTCGAGTCAAAACCACGCAAGGCATGAGTTCCAAGCGGTTTTTTGCTACTCCTTCTTTGTCAGCTTTCTCTCTGCTCAGTTTATTAGAACTCCTTGATTTTTCAGGGCTTTGTTCTCTCTCATTTTCTTGGTCTGTTTCTGAAGACTGAGAACTAGGGGAATGAACTTTTCCTTTCCGTTTCTGCTTGTCAGTTTTGTCCTTCTCCACCTTTTCCTTCCTTATTAAACGTCTCTCTCTTTCCACTCTCTCAGGATCAAAAGTTCGTTCTTTATCTGTCTTTTCATTTTTTGTATAGCGTTCCAAACGAGGTTTGTCAAGTTTATCGTATCTTGGAGGGGAAAGTGAGCTACAGCTTCCACTCCGGTCTGAGGACCGGCTGTAAATCCTCCTCTCGGAGTCACTGGGCAGCCTCTCGGACTGTGAGGGTGACGCTCCGGGACTCTGCGGGCGTCGCAAGTGAACTGGACTCTGACTGCGTTCAATTGGCCTCCTCTCGTGGTCTCTGTCCCGCTCAGACTCAAACCTTTCACGTTCTCTTTCTCGTTCCCTTTGCCTGTAACTGTATTCCCGAATATCTTGTTCATAAGGATCATTTCTGTAATCCCTATATTCCCGGGGATCATCGTAATATCGTGATTCATAGTAGTCTCCTTGGTAAGTTTCCCATTCTGAATAAAATTCTCTCCCTCGAGCTGGATAGTCCCGTCTGGAATCCTCAGCGTATGTGCCTGGAGTACGAACAGTCTCATAATATGTACGATCTTGGCTATAGTCATACGATCCCCTTCGTTCTTCTCTGCCAGAGACAAAAAAGAATGTATTAGTTTTCTGTTTCCTCGTCACTTACACATTAATCATACATATGAGATTACAAAGTCCTGCTTCCAAAAATCTTTTCCATTTTTTAATCATCAGAACTGCACTGTCCAATACCATAACCACAAGCCACATGTGGCTACTAAGAACGTGAAATTTGGCTAGTCTCAGTTGAGGTGTGAGTGTAAAATATAGACTGGATTTGGTAGACTTAGTTTCAAAAAAAAAACAAAAAAAACACTTCAATAATTTATTCAGATTGAGTATATGTTGAAACAGTATTTCAGACATATTGGGTTAAATAAAATTAATTTTACCTTTAGTTTTACTAGAAAATGTAAAACCACATATACAGCTTGCATTACATTTCTATTGGACTTGGACAGCAGTGCTTCAGCCCCTTTTTATTCTTTTGGTATCAGTTGTTGTGACTTATGATGAGCACTAGTATTAAACAGTATCACATCCCACATTTCTAAGTTTTTCATAATTACTTTCCTGCTGAAAGATATTCTTACCACAACTTGGGAAACAAATGTACTGTTTGAAAAGACAGATAACAATTTAACTAAAATCTTCCCACCTATGCAACCTGTATATCGGTAACACCTCTACCTCAATTCACAATTTAAAAAAACACACTGGGGACTTCCCTAGTGGTCAAGTGGCTAAGAGTCCACGCTCACAATACAGGGGGCCCGGGTTCAATCCCTGGTCAGGGAACTAGATCCCATGTGCCGCACCTAAGACCCGGCGCAGCCAAATAAATATTAAAAAAACAAAACAGAAAAAATCCCCACACACACTGGGGGCCAGTCTCCCTGGGCTCAGTCTCCTCACTTACAAAATGATAACTCTTCTTCACAAAGCTCTTAAGAAGATTAAATAAGATAACATTTGTAAAAACTTTCCTAACGTAATACAAGGCACATACTTGGCCTTCAGTAAATGTTACTTTTCCCCAACCTGCCAACTAACAAATTAGGTGATTACAAACTGTGTGAGATAATTCCTTAATTGTAAAAGAATTCACCTCAGATTTTCTCCCACAGTGACACGTCCCAGTGCATTCAAAATAGGATTAAATTTACATGCAAGAACATGTATGGTGTATAAAATGAAATTCACCTGTAAGAGAGGCCAATTCCTTTACTCTTGTTCACTTTCCATTTTTGTCTTTCAAGCAGGTATGGCTTACTCAGTCTACATAGTACTGTCAATGACGGCTCAATGAAACATAACGAACCTAGAACTTACACCTCTGAAGGCATGAGCTTTTGTCTTCTTGGCTCACAGCAGGTACTCATTTGTTGAAAAAATGAACCTTAGAAAAATATGTCAAAGTTGCTATTGGGCAATGTTCTAACCCATTTTCAATAGCAAATGAAGCATCTAGACTTACCATTCAAACACTGGAAGCATCAATAACACATTATTATATGCATTTATACTGAGCTTTCTCATTTCAAAGAGAATAGTTTATGACATATCTATGATATCTGACTTAATTGGATTCAAGATGATCCTTCTACAGTTCCACAGGAATCAGATTCTTTGCCTCAATACTGGCCAGCCATCTTGCAAATAGATGTTACTAGGAATGAAATTAGGCTAATTAACTCATTACCATCATAAATACAAACTCCAAGGAAGCATCACTTTCATATGTAAAGGTGAACACACTACAAGCTTTCTTTTCTCCTTTCGCCACAGCATTGCTTGTGGGATCTTAGTTCCCTGACCAGGGGTTGAACCTGGGCCCCTGGCAATAGAAGTGCCGAGTCCTAACCACTGGACCGCCAGGGAATTCCCTAACTTTCTAATATAAAGTGGTTAAGACACCTAGAATGGCCACTAGTTTGCTGCCTGCATTAAAAGTACATTTAAAAATGGTTTCCAAATATTTTCTAAAATAAGCAAACTAAAACTGTATCCAAAATATGAAAAAAAAGTTACAGAAGTCAAAAGGTATACGTGTAAACATTAGTGCTGCACTGTTCAGTTTAATAGATGATGATTTTGTACATATTTTTCTGGGCTGTACCAAAAGAAATGAGCATTCCTGCCACCAAGGAACTCAACTTATGCAAGAGACAATACAACTGCACACTGGCACTATATACAAAAGGCTCTGGCAGGACCCTGAGGAACTTTGAAATGTCAGGTTTTCAGAGAACTCTGTTCCCATGACTGCACAATATCCAAACTACCGTAAGGAGGTGGGAAATTCATCTAAAGCATAATGTGACCCTATAAATGTCTTGAGAATCACTTTGGTAAACTGTAAGGCTCAATGCATTAGCAGGTAGGAGCCCTGGGTTTACCCCCAGCCCAACCACTTACTAGCCTGTGACCTTATCAGCAAAGTCATCTGATCTTCAGTTCCCACCATAAGTAATATATGACAAGAGCCACGGCCCTATTTCCCTGACACTGTTATTTAAAGGAATAAAAGAAATATTACTTTTAAACTGCAGGGCCCTATGTAAATGGGTCATCATTTGCATTCCTGAGCTGAACTGTCATTAGGGGTAAAGCTTTTTTTTTCCCCACTTATTCATCAACTATTCAGTGGGATGACTTCCTTTCACTCTATGGAAAGGGCAAAGATTCTCAAGTTCTACTGCAAGGAATGCATTCCAGAAGCACTGACATCTGAAACCAAATGGGGCAAAACTGGGTCACAGTGAAGTCCCACACCCTCCTGCTTCCCACTTTAGTAGGAGAGAAACTCCATTCAACAGAGATAAATAACCGCAGGTAAGAACCAAAGAACAAAGCCAGAGCCAGATCATCAGTAAAGTGAGTGAATTTAAGTGATAATATACAAAAATTAACACCCACACAATATTATCCAACCCTCACAAGATACCGTTCTTTGAAAAATATTTAATGTGCACACAGAGAATTTTAATGGAATTTTTATGTCTTAAGTGCCACTAGACCATCAACACACTTTTCACTCACTTATAGGTAAGAATTCCTATAAGCACTTAAAGTATTAACAATGACTTCAGACTGCTGGGGTGGGGGATGAGGGCCGCCAAGATGGAGAACCCTCCCTACAGACACATATGTTCTCTTACATATGTTCATTCTCTCTGTCTCACACACACACACACAAACACACACACAGAGAGAGAGAGAGAAATTTAGAATGTGGATTCCAATCCACTAGTGAAAAACCATCGAAACCTTAGAAGTTCAACCTTTTGGAAATTTGGCTGTAGGGGACATTTTTCATTAAAAAACCTCTCAAGTATTCAATGACCATTACACTATACTCCATGAGGAAATGAAAAAGAAATATATACCTTCTATGATTTAAACAAAAATGAAGTGGCAAGAAGAGGCAGTAAAAAGGGAATGCATTCAACAGGTTTCTGGTAGCACGATCAGGATTTGCCTCATCCTTGTCATAAAGCCCTTTTATACTTGAACTTGAGTGTCTAAAGGCATTTGTCAAACGGTCTTTTGTCTAACACACATCTACAGGGGTGGAGAACTAGTAGTAACATTCCAGGAGACTTAATCAGAGGCATGTTTGGACAAACAGGTTCTTCATATGGATGATAGTTTCCATTTTCAAACGTGATCAGCTACTGAAGAACCTGGTGACACTGTTAGGAGTTTTAATATATTTAGTCTAAAAAAGAATCAATCATCAGTTCTGGGGCAATTTTTAAGCTAACGGAGACAGCCTGATTCAGACTGTGAGACCTTAAACGATTGTGAAATGTTCCCACAAGCTGCAGAAAAAAATACTACAGTCCCATGACTGAAAACATTAACAAGGAGAAGTAAGGTTTACTCTTCTTTTCTTTTTTTTTGGTCGCGCCTCATGGCTTGCGGGATCTTAGTTCCCTGATCAGGGATTGAACCCAGGCCCACGGCAGTGAAATCACCCAGTCCTAACCACTGGACCACCAAGAAATTCCCAAGGTTTACTTTTTACACAGCTAAACTTACCAATTTATATCAGCTTTGGCTTACTGATTCAAATATTTGTACTGATACAAATTTAAGAGATCTGAATTTAAAACAAAGCTCTTGACAGTCTTTTGAAAGTTTGTTTTTGTTTTTTTAAATTAATTGCATGAGCTCATGCATGGTGACAACCTGGATGTTGTCACTACTAAATTCACAGGGCATTTAATAGCTTACAACGTGGGGCTTCCCTGGTGGCGCAGTGGTTAAGAATCCACCTGCCAATGCAGGGGACACGAGTTCGAGCCCTGGTCCGGGAAGATCCCACATGCCGCGGAGCAACTAAGCCTGTGTGCCACAACTACTGAGCCTGCGCTCTAGAGCCCATGAGCCACAACTACTGAGCCCACGTGCCACAACTACTGAAGCCCACGCGCCTAGAGCCCGTGCTCTGGAACAAGAGAAGCCACCGCAATGAGACGCCTGTGCACCGCAACGAAGAGTAGCCCCTACTCGCCGCAACTAGAGAAAGCCCGCGCAGCAATGAAGACCCAACAAAGCCAAAAATAAATTAAAAAAAAAAAAAGTTTGCAATGCATTTCAACATATTATATTTAATTTAAAACTGTAAGGCAAAATGATTTGTACATAGTTATAATCTGGAAAACAGTAACTCTTTTAATGAGTATTCTCAGGGAGAAAATACCCCAACTCCCATGAGCTGGAGCCATAAAAATCAGTTTTTATGTGTGTTTGTTTTTGTTTTGTTTTTTTAAAATATTTATTTATTCAGCTGCGTCAGGTCTTAGTTGCGGCATGCGGGATCTTTCATTGTGGCACGCGGGCTCCAGAGGATGCAGGCTCAGTAGTTGCGGCACGCAGGCTTAGCTGTCCCACGGCATGTGGGATCTTAGTTCCCAGACCAGGGATCGAACCGGTGTCCCCTGCGTTGGAAGGCGGATTCTTACCCACTGGACCACCAGGGAAGTCCCTTTATGTGTTTTTTATGTGTTTCTTTCTGTATGTGGGGATAAAAGGGATAAGTTTGGGGGGAATGAGAGTAGCAATAAGGGGTAAAAAACAGAATTTAATCCCATCTAAATTTTATGTATTAGAAATTTTAAAATTCAAGCTACACTGATAGGTTTAAAATACATACCTTCTTTCTGCTAACATTTCATAAAAGTCTCTGATATCTTGACCAGATTTTTCCATACAGTGATAAAATGCCAGCTGACTTTCCCGATTTGCAAAATCCACCTTAAAAAAAAAAAAATACTGCGTGCTTAATGCAAGTTTCAGATTTTAATGATGGAAAGTGTTACCAAATTTGAAAAATTCTTCCCAACATAGCCTTCTGGATAAATTTCAAGAAAAAGTAACTTATCTCATTTAAGTGAAACAGTCCTCATAACTAAAACTGTATTTTGTTAACCTGAAATCTCTCTCAAATTCTACACAAATCTTGATAAAGAATTACAATTTAAAGTTCTAGAACCCAATCCTGAGGAGTGGAAAAAGCAATATGGAAAACTGAAAGATATCTATCATGATTCTAGGTTGTCAATTAAATAATCAGACCAACTAAATCCAGTAATCTATTGTGCATAATTTGCTGGAACCACAGTTAGAACATAAAATAAAATATGGAAGAACATTTGAACTTTACTCACAGCCAGGCCTCAGAGTCACTAAAGCATGATACCCACCATCTATCAATATCTTATTTCAAAAAAACTGATTTCAATCTAACTGTCATAGTTATTAAGTGCATAAATTCCTTCAAACTATCATAAACAAAAGTTTCTAAACAAAAACACCAGACAAATATCGTGCTTTCACTGGTTACCCACTCTTTAGGAGAGGAGGAAAGAAGATGAAGAGAGGATCATTCAAGAAGCTGGACTGACACTTGGAGCTCCTGGGTGTGCAGATACCCACAGGTGACTGTGGGCCAGCCTGCACTAAGAGCACGCAAGTGAGCAGCAGGTACCTGGGGCGTAGAGAAGCACACGTCCTTGAATGAGAGGATTTTTAGGGAAGGTTCTATGGCTAATGGTTTAAAAGACACTGTGCCCTTAAGTAGCTAGCCAAATATAAAAAATGTAATATCGCCCTTAGAAACTGAGGCCATATATACTGCATGTCCGGTAAACCAACAAAATGCCAATTATTAAGAGGTTGGGATCTGAACACGATTTTGTTTTGCTTCTGTTTGAAGTTATTCTGCACACCTTAATTTTATTCCCACCGATTTTCCTCCCCTTGGTCTCTTTTACAGCTGCTTGTGCATATTCAATTTCATTGTAGAGAACCAGGGCCATGCCTTTTAAGCGGTCAAACACCACCTGTAAAAAAAAGACAACAAAAAAAAACAAGAGGCTCATCCACTAGACTTAGTGTCAGTCCCAACAAAATCCTAAATCACAAAGACACTGCTAAGAAAAAATATATATATATTTTTATTCTAGAAAAAATTTCAGGCTTTTCCGATGATGCATGTTATACTGAAAACACAACAAAATGTCGTAGGGACCATTTAGAACCATGGAAATTGTGGCTTGAGGTATATTATGCCTTTACTTTGTTTTTCTGTATTTACTTTATTTTACTGTATTTCTTTATTTTATGTTGACTGACTCATTTTGGCTCAAAAACACAACACCCCTGAAAAAGGGGGAAAAAAGTAAAGAGTACTGAATCAACATAAATTTCATATTGTACATCCACTGTACTTCAGCAAAAAAGAGAAAAAGAAGAAAAAACTACACTATAGCAAAGGAAAAATAAGAAAAAAATAGTAAGTTGCAATGAATTTTGGTCATAAGCAGCACTACTGTCTTAAAGCTTCTAGATTTTTTATTTATACTAATAGTCTTTAAGATGTGCTTCTCCAAACAACAAAAGCTACATTTAAAGAAATGTCAAAGTTATGCAACATACCTACCACAGTGTAAATCTGCTTTCAAGAAGTTAAAATCTTTACCTTCACATAATGGAATGGGGTCCAGAGACCCTTTTCCTGTTATGTTTGTGAATGTGTTACATAACAAACATTGGTTAGATGAGTATTCTGTTGTTGTGTCCCTTTAAAGTCATCATGGTTTTAAAAAAAATCAAGTCTAATTACATATTAGTGTGAATGTAATTATATAATTAGACTGTCTAATTTTAATGTGAGATAAAGTTACAGAAATCCCTAAGAAACATTCTATTTAACAGTATTATGCAGATTAGTTCCAAAATTAATCATTTTGGCGGGTTCTAGATAGTTTCTCAAAATACTCATATCATAAGCTAATAGATGCAAATGCTCTTCTAAACCCAATTTTGGAAAAGAGAATTTTAATGTATGAGTTACTAAAGAAAAGAAAAAGTCAGTACTAGAAACTGGGACTGAAAGGACAGAATACCAAAAAAAGGGAGTCAGAAGTAACTTTAAACCACACAACCAAACCTCCCACCTACCTTCACCACAGGCCCATATCGGCAGAAATGTCGTGTTAAATATTGATCCGATACGTTTGAAGAAAGCCCATCTAACCACACACAGTTTGTAGGCATGCTCTTTCCAAAACCCAGCTGAATACAAAAGGCAAAATTTCTATTAGTTAAGTCACCAATTATTCAACAACAAAATTCTGAGAAAACTTGTCTTCTATAGGAATCTTATCAAACCAACACCTCAAGTGGGAACCATCAGGTTAAAATCAAACAGAAACTGACACAAAAATTATCCTGCCTGGCTAAGCAAGGATTAACTCAGATTACAGTATAACAGGATAAGGATGCAAAGAAGTTTATCACCTTTATGGTTATCTAACTGTACTACAATTTTAAATAATCAGACATATGAACAAAAAACTCCAAATCTTAAAAAAACACAGCAGCTATTAACAGCACAATAACTTATGTAAATTCCTTTACCTTGAGACGATTATTTCCAAGGTATTCCCCATCCATCTTCTTAATAGCCTTACAAACGCTGGCAATATCACAGTATTGCAAGAACGCATACTGAGGAACTCCATTTACTTTCTTAATATCAATATCCTGAAAAAGCCAATGGATGGATACCACTTAGTGATATGCCAATAAAAAAATAAATCAGAATAAACCAAGTCCATATGAGCTATGTATTTCTCAAAACAGTCATATTCCCCAAAATCATTTTCTTAGTTACAATTATACATCTTAATGCAACTGTAAATTAACAGCCTAAAAAACTACTCAACACAGCATTTGTAGTCACAAACCATGAAATCCTTCTCACGTGAAGCTCTTTGCAGAAGAGCAACTGCAGTGCAACTCAAAACTCAAAATTTTAAATCCACAACACCTGTGTTAAGAGAAATTTATGATAAGAAAAAAAGGCAGCCTATTTAATGAAAATCTAAGAAATAATTCCCTTCTGCAGTATCTAAAATCCTTATTAGGGGTAAGCCATTTAAAATATAGTATCTGGGAAGAGTAAGAATGATAAAGAAATCAAGTTTTCAAAAAGTGATTTATAATACGCAATCCTAAATTAGAAGACTCATTCTATCAGTATATCTAACTGAATCAAACCTGGTGATGATAAATGTGGTAATAATTTCTCATAACCAGAATGAATGGATTATATAAATACCTGAACTACTCCGTGAAGATGCATTAGAACACCATCCCTGGATTAAAGAAACACTCTATAAAGGAATACCCCCCAACTCTTTGGAATGCTCAAAACCTGTAGTCACATCTGACACTCCGGTCCTGCCTACTAAAAGGAGGTAGTGAAAAAACCTGGCTTACACAGGAAAATGGTCCAGAGAAACCAGACACGTGGATGGCAAAACTTGTACTTAAACAATAATGAGCTGGGCCATATAGTGCAGATCATGTATTGTGATTATCTAAGCCTCCTTAAGGGTCACAAGCCAATAATCAAAACCCGAAACAGAGCAAAATGAGTAATGCATTTAAAGAGCTGTTTGATGGGTCTTTAAAAAAAAAAAAGCAATAATTTACACTCAAAATTTTTCTAAGTAATGGTAAACAGAAGCTGTTTTCATCATTATGTAGAATGTAATAACCCAGGATAGGTCTACTTTAGAGAAATGTTTCAAAGGAATATTGGTGGGTAGACTCACTAAATAGGTGCTTCCGGCTATAGCATAATCCGTTATCGATAAGCAGAAGACCATGTTCTCAAAGTTCGTATGTCATTAAAACAGTGACAATCATGAGCAATTGCAAACATGGTAAGATAACAGTTTTCAAACAGAGTACTGACATGTCTACCTTATTGAGAAGCATAGCTCTTAAAACACAATAATCATCCCATTTTTAGCAACCCTGGTGATGAAAATGTATTCATGTGACCAAATAACAACTTTTATACTCCTCCAAAATTTATAGTAGCAGCTGCATTCAATAAAAGTATGTTTGAAAGTTTTATCAATTCAAAGCCCCATGAATGCCAAACAGCAAATTAAATAACAGATCGTGGTCTAAAGACAGAAGCAGCTGGAGCCCAGACAGGTAACTGAGCATCTAGTCACTCATCCAGGTAGGCAGTAGAGCTGGAATTAAGAGTATACACTACCCTCTGGGCTTCCCTAGTGGTGCAGTGGCTAAGAATCTGCCTGCCAATGCAGGGGACACGGGTTTGAGCCCTGGTCCGCAAAGATCCTACATGCCGTGGAACAACTAAGCCCGTGCGCCACAACTACTGAGCCTGCGCTCTAGAGCCCGCAAGCCACAACTACTGAAGCCTGCGCGCCTAGAGCCTGTATTCCACAAGAGAAGCCACCGCAATGAGAAGCCCGCGCACCACAATGAAGAGCAGCCCCCACTCGCCGCAACTAGAGAAAGCCCACGTGCAGCAACAAAGACCCAATGCAGCCAAAAATAAAATAAATAAAATAAATTACTTTAAATTAAAAAAAGAGTATACACTACCTTCACAAAAATAAGAAACTGAGAAAAGTCGAAATAATTGAAAAAGAAAGATGAATGTTTTGCTGGTATATCTAAATATACAGCTTCTCTGCTTTTTCTTCACTTCTACCAACCACTTCAATCTCTTGCCTCAAGCCCCTAAAGATGAGGTTTAGCTCAGCCACAAGCACAAGTAATGTTTTATTCACAGGACTAGATTATGTCATTAAAAAAATTAAGAATCTTTTGTTTAGAGCATTAGTGTATAAATACAGATGGACAAATGGACATCACACACACCCCTAAAAGATTAACAATAGCTGTTTCTATCCAAAACATTTTTTTACTCTCCAAAGTCCAAATATACTAGAGTACTTTCTTCACTGTTATTAATATAGAGAAAATCTAGGAAAACAGAAGTATTTCCCTGTTTTTTCAAACACAAAACAAAATAGTATATCCTAAGGGTACAAAGCTGCAACCAAACTATTTTCACTATAATTTGACTCAAGTTTTAAGTCATGGGGAATAGAAAAATCCTTCTAACCCTAAATCTAACAATGACTTGCATAATTTAAAAAATGATTCTAATTAGAATTTCAAAATAGAACTGAGTTTCCAGCATGCTATCCACATTCTAGTAATCCCCAAGGTACTTCTGATGTGCATTGTGATAAAAATAATCATACACTAATCTGCTGCTTCTTTCTTCCAAACACGTTTTCTCTTACAGATTTTCCTTTCAACCCACAGGACTAGAGATGGCATTAAAACAGCACCAGATGGACAAAGATAAGAAAAGTGGAAAGGAAAATATATATGTAAACAAAATACAGACAATTATATATTATATATTTTTACATACACACATAAAGCAGTCCCTGCTGGGTTTTGCCAGATCATCTTTTAGCAGCAGTTAAAAACACACAGGGTGGGAGGTGCAAGAGGGAAGAGATATGGGGATATATGTATATGTATAACTGATTCACTTTGTTATAAAGCAGAAACTAACACACCATTGTAAAGCAATTATACTCCAATAAAAAAAAGTTAAAAAAAAAAACACATAGGGCAAATGGGAAAAACATTCATTACACGATCTAAGTATCGTTTTTCCAAATATAATCTCTGCTATGCTTTATGTTTTATGACAAAGATCTAACACTGTTTTTATTGTAAAAAAAACAAAACAAAACAAAACATACCACAATTTCTCCAAAGCGCTGGAAGATGTTGCGAAGATCATGATAAGTAGTGGTTTTTTCAAGGTTACCAATAAAGAGGGTTCTTGTTGCTTTGGGGTGAAATTCATCTATCCTTTCATCCAAAGGGCGAAATTCATTTTCACTTTCTGTTTCTGTAAGTGGGATGGGGACAGAGAGTGTTTTAATGTATTCATATATCATGGGAAAATCTACTTTAAAAAATTAAATCTCTGAAATACTGGGATTAATTCTCATATAATCTGAAAAATTATACACACCATCAGAAATAGCTCCAAATCAAAAGAGAAATACAGAGGCTAGAGAAACTTGTCCAAAAAATTAAGAGAAAGTTAACACCCTGATCTTTAAAATAGAAGACTGAATTTCAATCTAAGTTGATTTGTTTTAAAAAATAATCACTAATACAGAAATAGGTTTTAATCCCCAGTAAAAAATAGTAATTATTTGAGCCTAATCTTAGGTTCCAAAATTATGTGGCAGGCTCTGAATCTGGAGTATAAAACTACAATCTGAAATAAACATAAAATTCAGCTAAAAATAGTCCAGCTTCATTATTTAATTTACATTTTAATATTTTATAAAATAGTTAGCATTTTATGTTTGTCATACCCAATTGTCTAAATGCAGCAATTTTTAAATACAAGAATAATACTTGTATGAAAACTGACTGAAGTAACGCTTATGAAATACCTTCTTTTGGTGTTGCATGGTACCCAATGACAAACAGAAAGAGACTAAATGACTCTTAAGGTTTCTATTTCTTATGATCAAAAGCCCTGGTTCAACGTCTAATTCAATCACAGGCTTTCTCTGAAGCTCCATTTATTAACTTCGTCTAGGGCAGGGACATTCAACGTTTTCTGGATAGTAATTATAACAGCCTGTATGTTCTCGCTCTCTTTTTTAATGTAAAACAAACCCATCCCAAAAAGTTAATATTTGATCAACCTGACTAAAACAAAGTGTTTAGTGCCAGTCACTGAAACATTACTGATGATGTCAATGACAACACCGGTATTAAAAAGACTCAACTTCTGAGATGTTGGGTGAACTCAGCCAGAATACATCTCACTCCTGATTCCAGTTTGATAGTTCTAATGGCAGCTCAGCTTAATCTTACCTGTGTCATCAGAGAGTACATACTTTTTCAGTCAGGTGGACCCAGAAACTGCCCAGCGCTCATACACCTATCTCTACATTTTCATCTTATTTCACAGGGGTATATCTCATTTTAAGCTCCACTAGGTCTTCCTAAAATTATGTAACTAATAGAGGGCACATACTTAGGAATATTTCATTTAAAAGGAGAAAAAGAAAAAAATAATTCAGGCACATCTTGAGGTTTGTACTTCAAAAGGCAGAATCAGGGGAGTTCCCTGGTGGCCTAGTGGTTAGGATTCTGGGCTTTCATTGCCATGGCCCACGTTCAATCCCTGGTTGGGAAACTGACATCCTGCAAGCCACATGGCATAGAATTAAAAAAAAAAAAGGCAGAATCAGAAGGATAAAGCATGATTTGCAGCCATTAAAATCTGTAATGACTTCATTTCTACCAAATAGCTCACTTAAAATTTCAAAATAAGAAATTCAGTTGGGGGCAGGGAGGGAGTGTCTTTTCCACATGTAATCTATTCAACCTTCATGACCAGTTTTAAGTCTTACTGTCTACACATCATTGAAAAGACTGTTTTATCCTGCAATTTCATGTTTAGGGGATTGTAATGCTGTGCATAGGAGTAGAAAAGCACAATCTTAGAAGCCACCAGAGGTCTGTCTACAGAGTTAGGTTTCTTGGATTTGGATCTTTTTAATGCCAAGACGTCCTTGACCTAAGGAAGCAATCAGCTCCATACATTTCAATATAAAACATTTATGACAACCATCCAACAGCATAATTCCAACCAAGTGTCCCTACTCAGCTTTCAAATATCCCATTTAAACTGGTGTTTCAATGCTGTCCCATCTGGAAAAAGTACCTTCAGCTTTCCGGTGCTTGAACCAATCAAACTTCTCAACATCTTCAGTGGCAGGTGGTTAAAAAGCCCAATTAACATCCTGGGTGCTAACTAATTAGGTAAAATGATTTTTTTTTTACAATAAATATCTCAAGCTAAGCCCACTACTTGGAGATTAGAAAGTCACCTATTGATAATGCCCCTGAGTTAGATCCTCACTAGTTAATAATATATGGCTCTAAAAACTTATATAGATGATATGACATTCTAAATATTATTCCACAAAGTCAGTTCTGACCTGTTCCAATTGTGTTAAATAAGAACTCCTGAGTTGCTCTTAGCCCAGTACAAGTTAGGGCAGTACATCTCAAACTTTGTAGAGGAGGGAATGTGAAGGCATAACTTATAATTCCTTTGAAAAGATAGTATGTCTTTGAATTCCTGTGTTTTATCATAAAATTATGCACACTTTATAGTCTTCACTCTAAAAACCCTGACTGTACCTGTTTTAATATACAAATGACACATTCTTATCAGGGAAATTCTATTTTTTTCCTCTTAATTGTCACATAAAATGAATATTCCAAGAAAATGGGCTATGTTTACCCTATAAATTCCACTCAAAGTTTTAGTCTTAAAGTTCAACTGTCCCACACACATAATGTGAATGCATAATTTTAACATTTCTATTCATTCTTCTACAGATTTACTCACAAGTAAATCAGGGGTTTTTTAAACTTGAGTATGCAAATTCTGAACCAGTAAGCTGGGGTATGATCAAAGAGTCTGTATTCTAAACAAGCACTGCAGGTGGTTCTGAAACAGGAAAAACACTGACCCAAGTCATGCCTGACAAGACTTCCTGCCTTAGAATAGATAGGTCTTACAGGTAGGTTCAAGCAATAAAATGTCCCCTTGAAATTTTCAACAGGTTGCACTCAAAAGACTTAGTCCTGCCACTCTGTCACTATCTTTCAAGGTCATGGAAGCTAGAATAACAGATCCAATTTGTGCTGGGCATAATGGAAAGAAAACTGGTCTAACTAAGTCCCTCAAATTGATATAGTCTGTTTTCTAATTCAGAATAATTCTGTTGTCATTCTCCTCGGAACTATCACCTTATCTCAATCAACTCAATCCTCTTGGGAAAGCAGGATTCAACAAGGGACTATACTTTGCCTTTCACAACTCTTAAAAGTTAGCATGCTCTCTAACAGAAACAGAACAATCTTTAACCCTTCCTAGCCCAAACAACCTATTTTATTAAGTTGAATGACAAAATGTAACCACTCTTTAAAACAGAAGACACTGAAAGTATGTTTTAATAAACAGAGCTGGAATAGTGTCCACATTCAGGATAACATGTGGCCCTTTCATATAATGGAATAAAAATTACACTAAAACTCAGCTTCTTTGTCTCTTACCTGGCCCTATCCATGCTGTTACTTCAATCTGCATGCCAAAGAAAAGTTTTCCTTTTGATGCAGTCAATGCTTTTTCTTGGTCCTCCTGCTGCCGAAAGAATACCAGACCATACCTCTCTTCTGAAGTTCCATGTATCTGCACTGAAGTCACCTTTCCAAATTTCTTAAATTCATGGAAAAGGCCATCTTTAAGGCTTGTATCTAAATCCCCAAACAAAAACAAGTTGCTTATTTTTCTAATTTAGTTACAACTCAAAGTGTAAGCTACTAAATCTTTAGCCTGATTTTTGACCTAATTAGCATTAAAACTTTACTTTTTCAAATAAAGTAACTCTAAAAATGCATTTTAGAGACAACCGTACAATTCTGAAAATAAACTGGGGGTTAGAAGATATTACTAGTTATTTGTTAGGTAAGAATGATATCATGCTTATGCAGGAAAATACCCTTATATTTTACAAATAAATACAAAAGTATAGATCTTTTAAGTCACGTGTGAAATGATGTAACATCAGGGATTTACTTTAGGATAAAAAGGTAACAAAGAACAGGAAAGAAGGAAGATGGAGACGGACAAAGCAAATGTGGCAAAATATTGATGATTTTTTTAATCTGCGGTATGGTATAAGGGGAGTTCATTTTGCTACTCCTTCTACTGTGGGTATGTTTAAAATTTTCATGATAAAAACTATACAAACACACATATATATGCATATATAAAACTTTAAAGACTTAGAAAGAAAGCCATATTTCTAGTTTTCCAAGCATCATGTTGATGATAAAATTGTGTGGGAAATGGCATGTAACATGCTAAACAATGTTAAGGCCTTTTACAGATGAATTATACTATCTGGAGGTCTTGTGTTAATTTGCTTCCTTATAAAAATTAAATGGTAGAGAAAGACAAGCCAATTATAACCCCTGTCCATTCCTAAATTACAAAGTAATCTAAATCAAAAGTTCACCAACATTTGTGTCTCAATATCTCTATTCATAAACCTGGTATGTAGGTTTTATAGGCTGTTTTAATAAATAATTTAAGTAATCATTAAAATGCACTGGGCTTCCCTGGTGGCGCAGTGGTTAAGAATCTGCCTGCCAATGCAGGGGACACAGGTTCGAGCCCTGGTCTGGGAAGATCCCACATGCCGCGGAGCAACTAAGCCCGTGAGCCACAACTACTGAGCCTGCGCGTCTGGAGCCTGTGCTCCACAACGGGAGAGACCGCGACAGTGAGAGGCCCGCGCACCGCGATGAAGAGAGGCCCCCGCTCTCCGCAACTGGAGAAAGCCCTCGCACAGAAACGAAGACCCAACACAGCCAAATATAAATAAATAAATAAATAAATAAAATGCACTTAGCTAAGAAATGCTTAGTTTGGTCTTTGTTGGTTTGACCATCTACTAACTGTTGTTTAGACCATCTACTAACAGTTGTTTACATACTCAATATGCCTGACATAGAAATAAAAATATATTATGGCCAAATGTCAATCAAAAATATTAGGAATAAAAGACAACGGTATAGCTTTTAACTATATAAAGTCATTATTCATGACTTTCCTCATTTAAAATGTTAATATTTTGAAATGGATTTCCTATCATAATTTTTTTATATCCAAGTTATTTCACACAGGACTCCAGACCAATATAAATCTAACTGAAAATAGTATTTCTACAATTTCATTGTACCAAATTTTCCCTAATATCAAAATATTTAATCCAGAAAGCATTTTTATTCAAAAATGAACCATGCTTTGGGACTTTCCTGGTAGCGCAGTGGTTAAGAATCCTCCTGCCAATGCAGGGGACACGGGTTCAGGAAGATCCCACATGCCACGGAGCAACTAAGCCCATGCACCACAACTACTGAGCCTGCACTCTACAGCCTGCGAGCCACAACTACTGAAGCCCACATGCCTAGAGCCCGTGCTCCACAACAAGAGAAACCACCGCAATGAGAAGCCCGCGCACTGCAACGAAGAGTAGGTCCCACTCGCTTCAACTAGAGAAAGCCCACGCGCAGCAATGAAGACCCAACGCAGCCAAAAAGAATTAAAAAAAAAAAAAAAAGGTACATTCATAATAAAAAATGAACCATGCTTTCTTTACATAACACGCACCATAAAGTCTTTATGTGTGTATATGTATATGCATATAATATGCGTAATGTGTATTTATATATGTATGTGTATATAATTAAGTACAAGTAACATGAAATCTTTACATATATAACAATCTAGAAACTACATACAGTTATAATCACTTGCTTTTTATTACATGGCATTAAATATCAATGAACCACAAAAAGAAAAAGCGGGAGAGAGTCAAATTGAAAGACAAATAGAAAATATTACCAACACAGTCAGATAAGAAAGAGAGCTATTTAAACAAATTCTATACAAAGTATAGAATTTAAGCTGCTCAATCTCTCATTCCCCAATAGTAGAAGAGAGGAAAGGAGAGTAACACAAAATTTTACCTGTAGAGCGTACTGGAAGATTCTGGACCTTGATCCCAAAACTTTTACGGGGCTCATCTTTTTCCAGGGATGAAAGCAACTGGGAAGTGGGGGCTGGGACTGCTGCAGATTGAACTGATCGGGCTGGAGAGTCATCACTTGAACTACTGCTGGAATCAGTGCTACAAAAGGGGGGAAAAAAACTTACGTGAAAAATCAAACAGAAAATGAGTCGCATATAAAACTTCTTAAAATTAACAAATGGCAATAATTAAAAGGTCTAAATTTCAGGTCTGGGATTTCTAGACACCCTACCTTCTCCACATCTATTTCATACTCTACCTTCAGAGATGGCAGAAGACAGCAAATACCAGCCTGGGAATGTGGAAGTAAACGTAACAATCTTTTACCACCACATGCCACCGAAAGACAAACGTTTCGTTCTGTGCAAAATGTGAACAATTTTTTCCAAATGAAATATGACTAGTAAACACAACTGACTTAAGGGTAGTATCAATAGAATAGTGGATATATGGGTTTTGGATTCAGAGATCTCGATTCAAATCTTGGCTCAGACATACAGCATGTATCCTTGGACAAGTCACTTAACCTCTTGCTAAGCCTCAGTTTCTACATCTGTAAAATGGAAATAATAACAGCACCTATCTCACAAGGTTAAGAGTTTAATAAAATAACACACAGGCTAACAGAGTTTGGAATATGACAGTAATCCATAAATGAAGTGGCAATGCTCTGTTACTATTACTGTTACTACTACTACCACCACCGCCTCATGGGTAAATTAATCTTTAGGAAAAAACAGACACCCAAAATAATTACCCAGGTAATTTTAATTTTTAAATTTTTGAAGGACTAATAAAGAAATATTATATAAGTTACTTGAGTCTTGTTAGTTTAGGCTCTTTTCTCTGCGAATAATGTGGGAAATGAGAGGCAATGAAATTTAATTTCTCTCTTCAGTTTAATACAAACCTCAAAGGGAGAGACAGTCACAGTTGAAAGACAAGGAGAAAATATTACCAACATGGTCAGAACAAGTTTATTATGCCCAAGAACCATGTGAGAAATATTAAATTATTTCAGTACTGCATGTGCAAGACTGCTATGGTTTTAAGTTCTTTTATAGCATTCTCAAATACATTAATAAAAAGCTATTTACAGGTTTCTGAAATTTTGCTTCATACTCTCCCCTCCTTGCTGCAGAAGACTTAATTCTAAAAGCAAATAACTCGGGGTGGGGGGCGGGGAGTGCAGGCAGTTAATCCACTTTAGGCACACTCCATAGAGGACAGGTTCAACAGTTTTTGTCATTTGCGTCCAGACTACAGCTCTCACATCCAACACAAACTCTAAACCAGCCAGATGAATAAGTCTAACTCCAGGATCTGAGACAAATTTGCTATTGCTTTTTAAAAAAAGAAATACCATAAGAAAATAGAATTTACATAGCATTTTTATTTAGCTCTCACATGATAAGGCAAAAGATAAAAACTTTATGAAGTTACCAGAACTTTCTGCAGTTTGAAATATAAAGAAATAAACCTATGCCAGTAAGAGCCAAAAGGAGATACCTGAGTTACAAAATACAAACTACTATGGATAAAAGCCTCAAGGTAGAACCACAAGTCATCATTGCCAGGTCTCCTAGAAATGACTGGGTTTCAATTTTCCCAACAATAAAAATAAATTTTTTTCCGTATCATTAAGCAAAAGTAGTATTACTAGTACTAAGTGAACAGGACATTGTACTTTCTGAAATTAAGGGTTAACAAAATTAATTTATCTTCTGTTTTTAGCACAGAAAGAAAAAAATGTTCTACATGTGTAACGTACTCCAAGCAATACAAGATTATTCATAAGGCCACCAGATGACTACAGTATAGAATATGTATGTGACTTATCAACTTAATTCCAAGGAATCATAAAATAACCATTAAGGAAAACACTATAATTACAATACCACCAATAATATATACACCAAAATTCCTTAGCAGTAGTGGGTAAAGAAGTAAACAAATACGGGCAAGAGCAGAATTTCTGGGTACTAAAATAATGAGCCAACAAAGTTCTGTTTAAGTCCATATTATAAAAATGTAGAGGAATCAATGGCAGTAGTGGGTAAAGAAGTAAACAAATAGGGGCTGCCCTGGTGGCACAATGGTTAAGAATCTGCCTGCCAATGCAGGAGACACGGGTTCGATCCCTGGTCCGGGAAGATCCCACATGCCACAGAGCAACTAAGCCCGTGCGCCACAACTACTGAGCCTGCGCTCTAGAGCCCAAGAGCCACAACTACTGACGCCCGCGCGCCTAGAGCCCATGCTCCGCAACAAGAGAAGCCACTGCAATGAGAAGCCTGCGCACCACAACGAAACGTAGCCCCCACTCGCCACAACTAGAGAAAGCCCGCGCGCAGTAACGAAGACCCAATGCAGCCAAATTAATTAATTAATTAATTAATTAAATTTAATTTTTAAAAAAAGAAGTAAACAAATACGGGCAAGAGCAGAATTTCTGGGTACTAAAATAGTGAGCCAACAAAGTACTGTTTAAGTCCATATTATAAAAATGCAAAGGAATCAATGGGAGCAATGATTTTAAAGTATAAAATAGTGACAGAAATTAGTTTTGTTATAAATGTCATCACACTTTTGGTGAATTCCCTGCTACCACACCAATTTTGAAACAAGATGTAAAATTTAACTGGCAGAAATATCTGTTGACCAATTTGAAGTTATAACTAAAAAGAAGGAAAGGTTTTTAAATAAATTATGAAATGATAAAACGATACAACTTTTGAGTTCACATTTTAATATGCTAACCCAAAACTGCAATGTATATTTCCAGTGTAGTCTATTAAATGTACTATGGATTTTAAGGTCCTGAATCAAAACAGGGGCACAAATTTAGACCCCCAAATACCTTTTAGTCCTATAAACTGAAAGAAAATCCAAATGCCCAGAATATCTGTGTCAATTTTAACTTTAAAAAATTCTTATTTTCAGAATCTTGTTAAAACTGAAGAATCACAAGAATTCACCAAAACTTATGATATATAGTATTTTAGTTGTTTCTTAAAAGCCAGAAGTAGTTAATAAGAAGCTTTTCAATCTAAATTGTCTAAAGTAGTGGCAATGATGGTGCATCAACTAATAGTTCTAAGAAAGTGAACTTTAAATTTACCTGACCACAAGAGGCACATGAAAATATCTCCAACATCGCTAATTATCAGAGAAATGCAAATCAAAACTACAATGAGGTATCACCTCACACTGATCAGAATGGCCAACATCAAAAAGTCAACAAATAATAAATGCTGAAGAGGGTGTGGAGAAAAAGGAACCCTTCTACACTGTTGGTGGGAATGTTGATTGGTGCAGCCACTATGGAGAACAGTGTGGAGGTTCCTTAAAAAACTAAAAAGAGAGCTACCATATGATTCTACAATCCCACTCCTGGGCATATATGTGGAGAAAACCATAATTTGAAAAAATACATGCACCCCAATATTCACTGAAGCACTATTTACAATAGCCAAGATATGAAAGCAACCTAAATGTCCATTGACAGATGAATGGATAAAGAAGATGTGGTATATTTATACAATGGGATACTACTCAGCCATAAAAAAGAATGAAATAATGCCATTTGCAGCAACATGGATGGACCTAGAGACTATCATACTAACTGAAGTAAGCCAGACAGAGAAAAACAAATATATGACATCACTTATATGTGGAATCTAAAAAAAATATGATACAAATGAATTTATATACAAAACAGAAATAGACCCACAGACACAGAAAACAAACTTATGGTTACCAAAGGGGAAAGGGAGTGGAGGGTTAATTAACAGTTTGGGATTGACATATACACACTACTATATATAAAACAGACAACCAAAAGGACCTACTGTATAACACAGTGATCTATATTCAATATTTTGTAATAACCTATAAGAGAAAATAATTTGAAAAAAAAGATATATATGTATGTATAACTCAATCACTTTGCTGTACACCTGAAACTAACACAACATTGTAAATCAGCTTCACTTCAATAAAAAATTTATAGGGACTTCCCTGGTGGCGCAGTGGTTAAGAATCCGCCTGCCAATACAGGGGACATGGGTTCGAGCCCTGGTCCGGGAAGATTCCACATGCTGCGGAGCAACTAAGCCCGTGCGCCACAACTACTGAGCCCACGTGCCTAGAGCCCGTGCTCTGCAAAGAGAGAAGCCACCACAATGAGAAGCCCGCGCAACACAACGAAGAGTAGCCCCCACTCGCCACAACTAGAGAAAGCCTGCGTGCGGCAATGAAGACCCAGTGCCGCCCAAAATAAAAATAAATAAATTTTAAAAATAAATAAATAAAATAAAATAAAATAGACTTTGGAGCTTCCTCTCCAGAAGCAGACAACATCTTGAGGTATCTGGCTCTCCCAATATCATGGATGAAGATCTTTGTCTCCAATATGAAACCTTTATTCCGTTTGCCTTTTTGCCTCTTGCTTTTGCTCTCTGTAAATGCACAGAAAGACAATGTTCCTTAACTCTGGCAACTGCCTCTAAATCTACCACTAAGGCCATAGCTCCACAACAAAAGTCCCTAGAATTTCTTGCTAAGGTGGTTTTGGATAATAGCATTGCTATTGCTTTCGATTACTTAATGGCAAAACAAGCCATAAGTCTGTGCCATAGCAAATATCTCCTGCTATAACTGGATCACACCCTCCGATACTATAGCAAATACAGGAAATTAACAAAGAAGCCTCTTGACTTAAAACAGGTTGATGGCCCTTCGGGTACATTCTTTGCTTTATTTGATAAGAACTTGTTTGGTTCATAGGGAGCCGTAAGGAGCATACTTAGTCTCTTGGTATTATCCGACTGACCGTCATCATTATAATCTCCCTGGTAGGCTATGTTCTCTCAAGGGTCTTAAATTCATGTCTGTAGCCATCACCAATACATCAGATGGTCTCACTGCACTTGCAGAGAAATAAGATAAACAATGAGATGAACAGCAAAAACAATTCTTCCACAGACCAGACTCATAACCTATGAGTTTCACGACGAGACAAAAACAACAACCTGATGGTGACCAAGAGTGGCACTATCACCAAATTTTTGGTTAAAGTCTCCGATATGAGAAGAGGGCCAAAAGGAGGGGTTAATGTGTTAAATTAATTAAACAAGGAGACCATTAGACTGAGGTGGTTCTAATACCTTAGCAACCCTACATAAGCAAACAAAAACCTAAGCCTGTAACTGCCTCAAGGCTGAGAAATCACACCTAAGGACAACCAATAACAAACAGCCAATTAGGCTTTTCCAAATAAGGCAAACGCTAAAGCTGTAACTGATCAACTAATTTTTCTGCTTTGCTTTTCTCTCTAAAAGCTTTTCCCCCAGCTCCTGTTGATGGAGCACTCCTAACCATTTCCAGTTTGGCGCTGCCCAATTCAAATAGATATTTGCTCAAATAAACTATTAAAATTTAAAAGGAAAGAAAAAAGTTATGGAGAATTAATAAAATTTTCAAATTAAAGTTTAAATTTCTAATATGGTAAATGTCAATAGATATTACAAAGTAAACAAAAGCTCAATAATTTAAGAATGTAAAAGGGTCCTGAGCCCAGAAAGTTTAAACTAAAAACAAAAACCCCACTAGCTTAGTAGGCATTCTGATGTTATCTTAATTCCATTTTCAACCCTACCACTTCTGATACAACCTGAATTAAGTCTCTGTCTTTTTTGTTTTATAAGAAAATCAGGAAGGAAATACTCAACTGTTCAGTCTGGTAAGGTACCACATTTTGCCTCTCTAAACTTTAATTTCCCTAGTGGGTTATACCAGACCTCATGACCTTCAAAGGTCCTGCTAACTCTAGGGTTCTATGACTCTCCACCTATCTCCAAACCTTCCAGCTCTGACAGCTCCACATTGTTCAACAAGGGAGAGAGGGGACCCTTTACAACGTGGCCCCAAACTAATTTTCTAGTCGCTTATTCTCATTCCCTTGTCACTCTTTGTCCTACCCACTAATGATCTATCCACATAAGAGTATACCAGTTTTGGGAATTCCTTGGTGGCCCAGGAATGGCCACCAAGTGGTTAGGGCTCTGCGCTTCCACAGCAGGGGGCACGGGTTCGATCCCTGGTCGGGGAACTAAGATCCTGCATGCCGCACAGCGTGGCCAAAACAAACAAAAAAAGAGTATACCAGTTTCTAATCATGGGCACCCCCCGTTTTTTCTTATTAGATATAAGTCCTTGGTTAAATTACTTCCTCTCTAATACTTCACTTTCTTGTATGTAAATGGTGATAATACCTATCACTTGCGAGGGGCTATGGTGAAACTTTAATGAGTTTGTGATTGTAAGGTACTCAGCACTCTGCCTAGCATACAGCGAGAACATGAGAGCTCCTGTCCCTACCTATTCCTACTGAAGACACCTTTCTGTCCCTCCCTGCTGGCCCTGCCTTCAAGGATTAGCTAGCTCCAATGTTAACCTCCTGCTCTGCAGCTGTTCTGGACATCCCCACCCCACCCCATAGCATTCACTGATTTCTTAGTTGTGTATTTCTAAGCCTCTTTTACTACAATGTCTATCGCAAACCCTTTCACTCTGTATTATAATTATTCATTTACCAGCCTCTTAAAAGTCCAAGACTAGATTCATCTTTGTAAACAGAGCCTAGCATGGTGCCCAATATGTAATGGATGTGTGACTCCAGAAAATTATTGATTTGAATTATCCAAGCAACTGAAATTAATGCCTAGGAAAGTACACCAAGCTCGATAAAATGAAGGTATTAACTACATTCAGTATCTAAGAGTGAAATGAAAATTTCTGAGAAAATATTACTTTGTTGGAAACTGCAAAGTATGTCTTTCTTCTTTAATGTTTGATTAATTATTCAAGAAAAGTAATGGCTGTTCTAGCCAAGACTCTAGGACTTTGACATATATTAATAACCTGACTGAAAAATCACTGGTAACTGTAAAAACAAAAACACTTCATGGAGCCTGTCATCTAGAACTTTGTAGAAGATGATTTTTTTAAATAGACATTTTTCTGGGATGAAAGCAAAAGCACAATTATAACACATAAAACAGTGCTTTAAATATCTGACAAAGTCCAGAGTGTGGATTTTGCACTATTCTATTTCATTCATAAATCCTATAATTGTGAACACCTGCATCAGTGGCTCTCAACTGGGGCCATTTTGCGCCCCAAGGGACATTTTTAGTTGTCCAACCGTGGGTGGGTGGGGAAGCTTACTGCCATTTAGTGAGTAGAAGCCAGGGATGCTGCTAAACATCCTACGGAGCACAGGACAGCCCCTCAACAAGAAATTATCTGGCCTCAAAAGTGAATAGTGGGGGCTCCCCTGGTGGCACAGAGGTTGAGAATCCGCCTGCCAATGCAGGGGACACGGGTTCGAGCCCTGGTCCGGGAAGATCCCACATGCCGCGGAGCAACTAAGCCCGTGCGCCACAACTACTGAGCCCGCGTGCCTAGAGCCTGTGCTCCGCGACAAGCGAAGCCACGGCAATGAGAAGCCCGCGCATCGCAACGGAAGAGTAGCCTCCCCCTGCCACAACTAGAGAAAGCCCGCACATAGTAACTAAGACCCAACACAGCCAAAAATCAATAAAATTAAAAATAAATAAATTTATTTTTTTTAAAAAAGTGAATAGTACCAAGGTTGAGAAACCCCAGCCTACATTACCTTCTTTGACCGCTTTCCCTTCTTTTGAAAATCCAACATGCTAATTTTAAGCTGCAATTCAAATGCAGGATCCTTACAGTCACTGTTCTTCCTTATTACTAATACATCATTTCATAAAAATCTTTGAATAAGTCCAAAACTTACAGGGGGAAAAAAAAAAAAGGTCAACTTCTAAAGATTAGACTGAGAAGAAGCTGGGATCCAAAACGTTCTGATGTCACTCGATTCTGGCAAACATGACAAAAAGAGAAACTGCAAATAGCTTTTTACAGTATGTGTTTTGCCATGTCAATATAGCAGGGTGAAAGTATTTGTAGACAAAACTATTTTATAATTTTGAACAAATAACGGGTGAAATATATAGTACTGCTACCCCTACTCTAGTAAGGCTTACATCAATGATAACTATTCCAATTCATGTTAAAATTGTTTCTCAGCTCAATAGCTTTGTTTACCCTCAAACTAGGGACTTAAGATGGTAGTTTAGTATCACAACTAGATTTTTTCTCATCAAGTACCATGGTCAGAGAATGAATAAAACTTCTATTCTGCATAAAGAGCTTAAGGGGGTATTTTGTCTTATAACTTTAAGACATTTTAAAATTTGCCTTTAAGAATGACAACATAACTCAACAGCAAAAAAAAAAAAAAAAAACCAATCAACCAACCCGGTGCAAAAATGGGCATCTTTGAACCTGAACAGACATTTCTCCAAAGAAGACATAAATGGCCAAGGCACACATGAAAAGATGCTCAACATGACTGTTAGGGAAGTTCAAATCAAAACAACAGCAAGATACCATTTCACACTCATTAGGATGGCTATTATCAAAAAACAGAATATAACAATGTTGGCTAGGATGGAAAGAAATTGGAACCCCTGTGCACTGCTGGTGGAAAAGTAAAATGGTGTAGACACTATAGAAAACAGTATGGTAGTTCCTTAAAAACTTACAATTGCCACAATCATTCAGCAATTCCACTTCTGGATATATAACAAAAAGAATTGAAAGCAGGTACTTGAATAGATATTTGTTTACCCACATTCATAGCATGTTTAACAGCCAAAAGGTAGAAGCAACCCAAGTATATAGCGACAGATGACTGGATAAACAAAATGTGGTATCTATATACAATGCAATATTATTCAGCCTTAAAAGGGAAAGAAAATTCGGCCATATGCTAAAACTTGTATGAACCCTGAGGACATTATGCTAAGTGAAATAAGCCAGTCACAAAAGGACAAATGCTGTATGATTCAGTTTTTTTGAGGCAACTAGAGCAGTCAAATTCATAAAGACAGAAGGAATGGTGGCATAGCCTGGGGCTGGGGAAGAGGAGAATGGGAGTTGTTAAACGGAAAGATGAAAGGGTTCTAGAGATGAATAGTGGTGACTGCTGCACCACAAGGTGAATGTACTTAATACCACTGAATGGTACACTTAAAAATGGTTAAAATGGTAAATTTTATGTTATTTTAACACACACAAACACACACACATACAAACATGACCTAAGAAGTAAAGTACAAAATGAACTGTTCTTCTTGGGACTTCCCTAGTGGCGCAGTGGATAAGACTCCGCACTCCCAATGCAGGGGGCCCGGGTTCAATCCCTGGTGGGGGAGCTAGATCCCGCATGCATGCCACGACTGACAGTTCACGTGCTGCGACGAACGAGCCCATGTGCCACAACTAAGACCCGGCTCAACCAAGTAACAAATAAATGAATTAATTAATTAATTAATTAAATATTTAAAAAAACAAAAACAAAAATGAACTGTTCTTCTCTTTGCGCCTTAGAAAAAAATGAGATTCCAAACCAGTCAATGTAACAGGCTACCTGCTGGGTTTTGTCAATAAGGCTCTGCTGAATCAAGAGGTCTCACAACCTGGCTTATCAAGGTTAAAAGTTCCTCAGAAATGATTTCAGAGAAATGAGTCAACTCTAACTGGTGATTCTGCAACTACTGCAAAAGAAACGGGGAAAGCACTTTAGGACTTGACTGTATAAATGATAAATTAAACTCTTTAGAGCCAAAGTTAATGAAAAGTTGTCTAAATTCTTGGTATTTAGGATACCTATTGAGAAAAACTGTATTAATATATTAAACAGTGAAAATGCATTTTTAAATTATGGAACCAATATTTTAACTTCAATTTTGTTTTGGTCCACATATTTCTTCTTCTATCATTAGAAACCACAAAGACTTCTAATGGGAAAAGATTTGATTTAAAAAATTATGACTAAATAAATTAATAGAGTAAAACTGACAACAGAGGAAGTTTTTTTCTCCTTGTTTTTTTCATCATTTGTTTTTTTCTAATTGAAGTATAATTGATTTACAATGTTGTGTTAGATTCAGGTGTACAGCAAAGTGACTCAGTTATTTATATTCTCTTTTTCAGATTCTCTTCCACTATAGGTTACTACAAGATATTGAATATAGTTCCCTGTGCTATACAGTAGGTCCTATTGTTTATCTATTTTATATATAGTAGTGTGTATCTGTTAATCCCAAACTCCTAATTTATCCCTCCCCCCTTCTTTACCCTTTGGTAGCCATAAGCTTGTTTCTATGTCTGTGAGTCTATTTCTGTTTTGTAAGTAAGTTCACTTGTATCATCTTTTTAGATGCTACACGTAAGTGATATCATAAGATATTTGTCTTTCTCTCTCCGACTTACTTCGCTTAGTATAGTAATCTCTAGGTCCATCCACGTTGCTGCAAGTGGCATTATTTCATTCTTTTTTATGGCTGAGTAATATCCCTAAGTGTGTGTGTGTGTGTGTGTGTGTGTGTGTGTGTGTAAGTCTTCTCTTAATAGAAACAGGTAGAAGCAGAAAGAGAGCCATAATCCACCAGCAGTACTTTTTCCTTTCACTGCAATCAGTTTTTATTGCTGATATAAAAAAATAATTTATTTCCTAAGGATTTCTAAGTATAACAGAAAATCTAAGACCTCAAAAATTAACTTTTCTTGAGTTCTAGTTTCCACCTAGCCTTCCCCTGTGAGCATTTATAAATATCAAGCATGCCTAAACCTTAGACAGGTACTGGCTCCATTTTATAGGTAGATAAGATTAAACACGTTTCGTGTTCATGGTCACTAAAGTGGTGGTAAATTCAACCACAGTAATTAAAATAAATGGTTTTATTTATCTTCCTATTCTAAAGTCCAATAGTTTACATAAATGAAGGAAAAAACAAAATCATTAAAGACAGATTTTTAAAGAGCACCTTATTTTGGTGGAAAATACTGTTTAAAATTGAGCTTAAATATGCTATGTGTGGTTATGCACAAGTAACTCTTTGGGATGCAATTACAGCTACAAGTTAATGTTTTTAAGCTTACTACTATTTTTAGTAGAATTAAACAAAAGGAATATGGAAATAGTTAATCTATAGGATGACTGCTGCATAATTAAAGGTTACCCCAAAAAAAGCGTGAAGGAATATTTTTCAGTCTTAAAAAGGAAGACAGGACTTCCCTGGTGGTGAAGTGGTTAAGAATCCGCCTGCCAGTGCAGTGCACACGGGTTCGAGCCCTGGTCCGGGAGGATCCCACATGCCGTAGAGCAACTAAGCCTGTGCACCACAACTACTGAGCCCACATGCCTATAGCCCGTGCTCCACAACAAGAGAAGCCACTGCAATGAGAAGCCCACGCACCGCAATGAAGAGTAGCCCCCGCTCGCCGCAACTAGAGAAAGCCCACACGCAGCAACGAAGACCCAATGCAGCCAAAAATAAATAAATAAATAAATAAAATTATAAAAAAAAAAAAACCAAAAACAACTTAGATCTAATTTCAAAGAAAAAAAAGTTAAAATGGTAATTTCACATTATGTATATTTTTACCACAAGTTTTTAAAAATTGAAGGCTTACAAGTTTTGGCATTAAAACCATAATTTCGTGGTTTCAAATCTAAGTGTTCTAATAACAATAGCAAAAATGGAAAGCGGCTATGCTCTTATAAATCTATTACTAAGAATCGCGTGGCGTATTTGCTGATGGGCTTTATGGGACCCTAAAACATTCCCTAGTTAACTTTAAGAATTATAAGATGATGGGTTAGCAGAGATCTGGTCACAAAGTGCAGCTTACCATTTTTTTTTTAAAACAGATTTTTGGGGGGCAGATATGTGATCAGATTCTGCTTCAGACAGATTCTGCTAAGTACAAAATTCACAGAGGATAAAGTGAAAAAATTATTTTTCTACATATTCTGTGTCCAAAAAACACAGCCCTTACTCTAGGGCCAAGAGTACTTCTGTCTTAAATTCCAAAGAGCCTAGGCCTGCAGTGTCATTACATTCTTGGCAATCCCTTAAGACTCACAAAACCTGCTACTCAGGTAACTCGAAGCAAAAACCATCAAACATGCAGGCGCCCTAGAAGTAATAAGCAGATATAACACACCTGCCTAAGGAACAAGAAATCTTTCTGTACGGCAGCAAAGCCCTTAGAACATCCATGGGATGGATGCCTCACTCAAGGGACAAACTCAGGAGAAATCTAAACTGTTAATTGTAACAGTGGAATTTCTTACTTCCTTAACCACATGCAGTATAAAAACTAGATATATTTCTTATATGAACAACTAAATGGTTTAAAAGGCATAAACCAAGAAAGCATACAGATCACGTGAAGCCGTTTTGTTGTTGTTGTTGTTGTTGTTTTTAAGTTCCAAATGGTTATGTACAAATGCCGTAGCCTTTACCACACCTGCAAGTAAATTTGAACTTCGGGTTTTGCCTTTTTCCAATTTAACTTTGGTGCTAATTACATCTCCTTACTATCCAGAATAAAAAAGTTTGCTATTTCCCACTTCTGAACTCTTTATTAAGGCAGCTCCATACTCAAGAGGTTAGAAGGGCACCTAACTCCCCACCAGGAAGCCTAAAGCCACCCACTGTTTGATGCACTTGTTTAATTATTTACAAATGACTTCAAATTACTCACTAAGAAACTCCAGCCTAAAGTCCTTCTACTTAAACAACTCCTCTGCAGTTTCTTCCAGTGGAAACAAACACAAAGCTACACTCCAAATGGCTCCAACCACCATGACATAGCACATTCAGGAAGCTACTGTGCCCCTCCCCACACAATCAAAAATAACATTCAAAGAACCATGGAACTCCCCAGGTGTGGTTACATAAATCATATCTAGAAGCAAGACGAGCATCTATAAAATGTGTGTCTTATTCTAATTCCAACACCAGAACTCCATGCCTGTTAATAGACACATTTTAAACCTCTATCTAAAGTATTAGCCATCGCTTCAAAATTACCTTCAGATTAAGGGTTTGTGTGTGTGTGTGTGTGTTTCTTTTTTAATTAAAAAAAATTATTCTGGTTAAGATGACTTAATTTTCTTCTTGGGGGATTAAACTAATTTATTTGGGGACTTACATGTTAAAGTTTTTCAACAGCTGAGACATTCCCTTGGCCACCCTGGAAATCAACATGCATGTTAATATTTAGCCTGACCAATCCTAAATTTGTTAAAGACAGAATCTGCAAAACAGTTCAATATATATTTTAAGCTTATAAGTCCCAAGAGCCTTTTCCATTAATACATAATTTCAAAAGAATAGAAGGGTCTTGAGAATAAAAATAGTGGACTCTATTCTTTAAACAAAATGAAAAGCAGTAAATCAACGCATAAATTACTCCATGACATTCTATCTTGATAGAGCTCATTTCTATTCTGTGCTGTCCAACAGAAATTTAATAGAAGTCAAAAATGTAATTTAAAATGTTTAAATAGCCACACTTTAAAAAGTAAGGGACTTTTACCCACTGGTGGTCCAGTGGGTAAGACTCTGCACTCCCAATGCAGGGGCCAGGGTTCAATCCCTGGTCGGGGAACTAGATCCCATATACATGCTGCAACTAAACATGCCGCAACGAAGATCCTAAGTGCTGCACTAAGATCCGGCACAGCCAAAATAAATAAATAAATAAATAAATAAAATTTAAAAAGTAAGAACAGGTGAAATTTAATGTATTTTATTTAATGTAATATACTTGAAATATTATCTCAACATGCGGTCAACATAAAAACCAGTAATACTTTTTTTTGTGCTATATCATCAAAATTCTGTATTTTTAAAAATAGTTCTACTGGGGCTTCCCTGGTGGCGCAGTGGTTATTAAGAATCCTGCCAATGTAGGGCAGACAGGTTCAATCCCTGGTCCAGGAAGATCCCACACACCACGGAGCAACTAAGCCCAAGTGCCACAACTACTGAAGCCCACACGCTCTAGAGCCCGCGAGCCACAACTACTGAGCCTGCGTGCCACAACTACTGAAGCCCATGCGCCTAGAGCCCATGCTCCACAACAAGAAAAGCTACCGCAATGAGAAGCCCATGCACCACAATGAAGAGTAGCCCCTGCTCGCTGCAACTAGAGAAAGCCCGCACACAGCAACAAAGACCTGACGCAGCCAAAAATAAATAAAATTTTAAAAAATAAAAATATAAAAAATAAAGGTATACAATAGTTTTTAGTATATTTATGGAATTATGCAATCATCACCATAATGTAACTCTGGTACATTTCACTGCCCCAGAAAGAAACCTCATACCTATTAGCAGCATTCTCCATTCTCTTCCATCCTCAGCCCTAGGTAACCACTAATCTACTTTCTGTCTCTGTAATTACCTATTCTGGACATTTTACATAAAGAGAATCATATGATTCGTACCATCTTCTTTCACTAAGCATTTTTTTGAGGTTCATCCATGTTATACTGTGAATCAGTATTGGTGCACAGACTAGCCAAATTTCAAGTGCTCAATAGCCACATGTGGCTAGTGGATACAGTACTGGACAACCTAGTTCTAGAACCAGAAAGCTGCCCAATAAACAAGCATATCAGCCTTAAATAAGAGACCATGTTAGGAACTTCCCTGGTGGTCCAGCGGTTAGGACTCCAAGCTCCCAATGCAGGGGGCCCAGGTTCGATCCCTGGTTGGGGAAGTAAGATCCCACATACCGCAACTAAGCTCAGGTGCCACAACTACTGAGCCCATGTGCCACAACTAGAGAGCCCTCATGCCACAACTACTGAGTCCATGCACTCTGGAGCCCATGCATCACAACTAGAGAGAAGCCCACAAGCCACAACGAAAGATCCCATGTGCCGCAACTAAGACCCAACGCAGCCAAATAAATATTAATAAATAAATAAATTAAATTAAATTAAAAAGAGTGTAACTCAGATTCTTAGGAAAAACCAACTCTGTTTTTGCAAAGTTAATTTTAAAATATATTTCACTATCTTGTCTACCTGGAAAGAGGAAGTTCATTCATCCTACAAAGTAGACTTTTAGGAAGATGTTCCACAGAAGTGACTTTATACAATTTGTAGCAGCAGGAAACCCTAACGGCATTTAGATTAAGTAATGACTAATAATTTAAGTAAATAAATTATCAGAGGGTGCTCTTTCCATTTTCTCATAGGAGAAACAATCACAAAACTACCCTTTATAGATAAAGGCAAGCACTTAGTTTGTAGTCTAAGACACGGATTTTTTTAAAAAAATTAAGGAGAGGGTGTGGGTAATGAAATCTTGGCTTATTCTGAGCTTCAGAAAATGCTAATGTTTATTTTAAAATGAGAACACCACATTTTCCTTTAGTTCTGTGCATGGATGATCCCTTTGTTCAGGGCAGGGTAAAATTATACCATGACTTCTGAGAATGACCATAGAAGGCCTCCAAGTGAAAACAACCCAAAAAGGATAAAAGAGAATAACAAGGTCTCTGAAACTGCTCTGAGTAAACTTTCACCGTAAGTAAAAAAGACTAACAGAGGTTTCGATGTCATTCCAAAAGTTTAAAACATAAGCAAGGTTATAGGAACTTACATTTTCTATATAGCCCTGGTGCTGATAAAGACAAAAATAAATGTACCCCTTTATTTGTGGCTTTAATATTTCTTAGTGACTTCCGAGTGTTCTCTGATCAGGAATTAGGCCATGTTTAACTCCCTTGTCAAAGAGGAAAGCTGACATAGAGGCTATGCACAAAGCAGTCATGACACTAAAAATATGCAATTTAAGCATTTTTTTGTAAGAGTTTGCTTCTAAATCAAACAAATACAATCTAGCATAGCATTTTTAATTTTAAAGTTTGTTGTTTAGGACTTTAATGTGAATTACTTTTTGTTAATTTTTAAGGCAACATTTAAAAAATTTACTTCAAGGTTAAATTAAAACTCACAAGATACCAAGTCACAAGTTTACCCCAGAAACCTATTTTCATTCCTTCCACCTAACAATCAATCAAACCAAAATAAACTCCAGCACAACCCCAGTGGAAAGAATGAAAAGGGGCATGGGAGAGAGTTCTTTACTGCAAACAGACTAACAACTAAAAGCAAGTTCCTGGGGAACTTTGGTAATTAATTAATTTTTTGGTAATAAATTCTTTAATACTAAACGCGGACCATGCTGTGATGTACCCAAGCAGCAGCATGGCAGAAGCTGTTTTTCAAGCCTTAGTTTCTAAGGGGCATAAGACAGAAAGTTACAGTTAAAGCAAGGGAGTAATAACGGAAAGATGCACTGAAAATCGTAGCATTCACACCAGCTTCCAGTCTTCGGCTCCTCAATCCTTTATTTGAAGTGCCTCCTTCGCATGAACAAACCTGGGTTAACTGGCACCCACTTCACAGCCTCTCCTCCCCTAAGCGGCCGGTCACAGTGCGCAAGCCCCGCCCCCTGGGCTGAAGGCCAGGCAAAAACTCTGGCAAAATAAGGAAGCCTCTGGGAGGTGGCAAGCAGCCAACTCAAACTGGATGATTCCAGTTTAGTCTGGTTTGAGTCACAAACAAGCAGTTCCTAGCTTTCCCCACCATATTCAGAGGCACTGGCTGCTCAGGCTGCGCACAATGAACTCTCCTCATTTATTCTCAGATCTAAGCCTACCTCATTCTCATTTCCCTAGCAGCAGAGGCTCGAAATGAAAGCAAGGTTCCCAATACAGCAAATATGGGTCAGTCCCGCACTTGTTTCCGAAGCCAACTGCCCATTCCGCACAGAACGCTAAAACTGGCAACAACTACACCTCTCAAAAGACTTACTGAAATGCGGTACTTGACAAAAAAGGAAAAACAGAAAGGAACTAGTCTGATTTATAAATCTCCATAATGAAAGTTAAGCCCACCAGAGCAATTAGAAAGCAAACACGTCCATTTTCCATATTTAGCACAAAAAAAGGCTTGGCTGGCTAACATGACCCCAAAAGACAGAAGTGTATAGCTTACTGCCCAGTAACAAACTACACAATAGCCTACAAAGGAATGTTGTTTCCAAAATATGGGCTCTTCATTTTGCCTGCCACTGATGAGAATGGAAAAAAATACTACCAATAAAATAAAAATAAAAATAAAAATAGGGACTTCCCTGGAGGTCTAGTGGTTAAGGCTCGTGCTTCCAATGCAGGGAGCGCGGGCTCGATCCCCAGTCGGGGAGCTAAGATCCCATATGCCGTGCGGTGCAGCCAAATAAATAAATAAAAATCAAAATTTATGTATACATTAATATATATGGGGGGTGTATTTCTCTTCAAAGCACACACGGCTAAACAGAAATTATCTACTATTCATTATTATAGATAAAATCACCTTTGATGATAAAACTTCAGACAAATGTGTTTTTATAAGCATTGCAACGATCACCAAAAAACCCACTAATTATTAATTCCTTTAACAACTTTAAGAAACTGACTCTTACTTCATATATGTACTTGTTAAAACTGGTGCCGTATCTGACAGGTTCTAGCACGTAATATATATCATAACAAATTATATAGCCAGGTAATAAAATGAGCATTCCTTCCCCCAATCAACATTCTAAATAAGCATACTTTAAGAGAAATGGAAAGTACACTGTCACTATCACTCTGATACATGCATTGCCACCATATCCAATAACCACTGGGAACTACATTTTCAGCTTCATCCATGTTCTTCCACAAAGCTTCAGAATGACAGCAATTTTGAAAGTTTTTCTACATGAATTTGAAAGGAAGTTCTCTCTCATAAACTAAATGAACTGCAAAACTTCCTCATGAAATCAGACAAAAGGATATTTGAATACCAATTCCCCCTCTAAGAAACTGTAATCTAAAACATCTAGATCAGGACTTCCCTGGTGGCGTAGTGGTTAAGAATCCGCCTGCCAATGCAGGGGACACGGGTTCGATCCCTGGTCGGGGAAGATCCCACATGCCGCGGAGCAACTAAACCCGTGCACCACAACTACTGAGCCCACACGCCAGAACTACTGAAGCCCACGCACCCTAGAGCCCGTGCTCTGCAACAAGAGAAGCCACCGCAATGAGAAGCTGCACACCACAACGAAGAGCAGCCCCTGCTCACCGCAACTAGAGAAAGCCTGCGCGCAGCAACAAAGACCCAATGCAGCCAAAAATAAATAAATAAAAATAAAACGTCTAGATCATTCACAAGATGATTAGCAGAATTGGTCTTTATTAAAAATATATATATATTAGGGACTGTCGTCGTGTTAATACTTATTTAGTTAAAAGGGTCACATTTCTTTTAACTTTAACTGTTGTAAAAATCCAGAATTTGGTCAATATTCTAATTACTATTTAACTATAATTCAGGTAAAATATTCTTATATTGTCTAACAGAAAAAAATTAATATGGTTGTAGACAACTTTTGATATATTTTATTCAAAACATATAAAAGAAATATACAAACAAGTTCTACAAATAATACCAGCAATAAGAAAGACTTTTCATTTCCCTTTCAATAAAAAGTAATATTCTAATGCAAAGCTAATATACTGGACAAGAGATGGGCATAAAGCATGCCGTTATCTTAATATGGCATCAGAGTTGAAAAGTCTGATTGCCTGCAGGTCTATAGGCTTTTCTTATTACATTAAACAAACACCACAAAGACTATGTCACATGCTAGTTTTCCTGTCCTGGAATTGATATTGTATGTGTGTCTTTTTCTCCCACTTCCTGTCTCCAAGCGTCTTCCTTATATATTCCAACTTATGAACCCAGGCCCTGGGCAGTGAAAGCATGGAGTCCTAACCACTGGACCACCAGGGAATTCCCTACATACAGTTTTTAAATCAACTTATTTCAATTCTTAAAATCTACTTAAGAAGAAAGCTTGCTCTAAAACTCTGATTTTTTCAAACAGGTAAACTAAGCACAATTTAAGGCCACAGGGCTTACTGAAAGCCACAGAGACAAGAGACAATGAGATGTCACCCACTACAGTTATTTTCATGTAGTTTTCTGTGCTTACTCCTACTACATTTATTTTAAGCGTTTCTATCTAAATGCCTATTTCTGTGATTAGAAAGAATAAAAGTCTGTAGGTTACCTGACATATTCTTCTTTAGACAAACCAAAAGGATTCAGAGGAACAAAAAGAAAAAGGCTGACAAGACACCTCCAAAATTTTTAAGGGGGCAGAAGACGGGGTTGCCTTTGATAAAACTGTAAAGATGCACCTAGTCATAGACACCCAGGTTAATTTAATTACATGTTAACTCTTAATTAGACATATGTAGATTTTGTTTTGGATTAGCCACAGCCAATGTTTAATCCAAAATGGCTCTATTCTTGGGACTCCATACAACCAGTTATTTTATTTCATAAATTTGGTGCAAAAAATAAGCAATATATGTTAAACAAATAGATGGATGAATATAAACTCAAAAGTTAACTTTAGGACTTCCCTGACGATCCAGTGGTTAAGACTCCACACTTCCAATGTAGTGGGCGCAGGTTCGATCCCTGGTAGGGGAGCTAAGATGCCACATGACTCACAGCAGGGACCCCCCCCCAAAAAAAGTTAACTTTAGCCTGAAAGAAGATTTAGGGAAGTAATCTACTGAGGGGGAAGGGATAAAATAAGAAAAGGTTTTGGATTATCCAAATCTCAACTCCCTCCCATTACGTTTTCATCCATTTCCCCTCATTCATTCTGTAAACCTTTATAGGATATAGAATCAAGGGCTAACTGCAGCTCCAAAGGAGCCAGGACCCCTTTTCAGCAATCTGGTGAAGTCTATGGACTCCTTTTCAGAATAATGTTTCTAAATGCATAAAATAAAATAGGAATTAAATGGAAACAAATTATACTGACATAGTTATTAAAATGTTTTAAATTTTTGTGATATAGTAATGTCTTTATTAACATTAAATAACAATACCTAACACTTGAGTTTAATAACTATTTCCCAGTAATGATTAATATAAGCCCAATTTTGAGATCTCTGCAACTATAATAATCATAAATTACCTGTGTATTTATACTGAGAACAAAGTCAGTCATATACTGTTAATCTACTGTTTTTTTGTTGGCTACTTTCATATAATGGGAGGCAATGCTTAATTCACTTTCAGGTTAGTGAAAAGATGTAATTTTTTCCCCTGCATCTAAATTCAGGGACCAAAAAAATAATAATAATAAAATTTAAAACGGGAATTCCTTGGCAGTCCAGTGGTTAGGACTCCGCACTCTCACTGCTGAGGGTCTGCGTTCAATACCTGGTCAGGGAACTAAGATCCCACCACAAGCTGCGCAGCACAGCCGGAAAAAAAAAAGGTTCAGGGACCCTGAGCCAGCCTAATCATCTTTGGTTGTGATCAAAGTAAACAATGGAGAAACAAATCTCAGTTAAAATTACTTTAAGATAGTACGAAAGGATATTATGAACTAATTTAATTTCAACAAATTCTTCAACTCCTTTAGCCTGAATTAAAGCAAATTCTTACAAGATGATAGGGAAAAAAAAAAAACTGATAGGGAACTACAGAAATAAAATACGTTCAACTTCAATCAAGGACTTTTAAAATAAATGCTTTTGTGGAATTTATGTATTTAAATTTTTATGTTGAAAAGCAAAGGGACTCCCTAAATGACCAAGGCAGAGAAAGAAATAGACATACAGCAGCACAGGGCTGCACACAGGAAAGTGTGTAACATTAAGCCCCCCACCTCCCCCAAACTTCTCACCAGCTAAATACTGTGAATAGTTTGGCAGAAACATTAAGTGTATCACTTATAAGGACTTCACAACTAGACTGTCATCAATCCCACGTTTAGTCATTTGAAATGCACTGCTAGGAATCTGTTCACCAAAGCTGTAACAATTAAGGGGGATGGAGGATGATTAATTTCCCAGTCAGTCATACAGAAAGAATAGCAACTTGTTTTTATAGATAAAACAAGCTATATTTTGTCTACTATAACATGTTGCTTTTAAACATTTTTAAAGGACTTGGAATGTCACCATTTCACAATCATGTTTTAAAGATTACAAAAAAGATCTTAGTTCTTCCAAAGGGGCATTAAACATTCTGAGTTGACATAACACCTCAAAATATTACATTCTGAAATCAATATAATTATAGAGGAAAAGAGGACATCTGATAAAAGGGGGGATGAACCCAGGGATAATGGATATACTCTGAACCCTAAAGGATTTTATTTCTCTGTACTTGCATCAATCACAATATAATGACCAAATCTTTTAACTATTTACATCAATTTTGCTTTTACCTTCCTATTAGCTAAGAATTATATCTAAGTATTTCAACTATTTGAACATGTACTCAGAGAAGGGCAATAAAAACACTTGGTTGGCTCTGCAGTGTGCACAAAGGAAGACCTGGCCCTTTTCTTACAGGATGACACCAAAAGGCTCATCATTTGGTCATATCTTCAAAAAAAGTTGATGCTGTTCTTCATAAATCAACATAATCTGATTCTTAATACAATGTTCCTTCCGCTTTTCCCAAGTTAGGCACTCTCATAGTCCAAGTCTGCCTTCTCCAAAATACTGAAAGAGTCTCCTAACTGGAATCTCTGTCTTTCCTATTCTCAGTCCCCAGATGCCTTTCTAAAGCAGATCTCAACAAGATATTTCCCTTCTCAATCCTTCAACGGCTCATCTCTGCATAAAGAAAAAAACCCAAAAACATGAGCATGGTTAAGTCATACTAAATTATTTGCTGTTCTCAAAACATTCTTCCACCCACTCGTGTCTCTTCAAGTTGTTCCTTCTGCTCACAATGTTCCCTGTCTAGCCTAAAATTCGTCTCTTCTTGTTGAAGAGAAGAATACATATCCTTCACAGCCCTAAATCATAAAAACTGCCAGCCCTAAGTATGGATCAGGCAGCTGACAGAAGAGAAAATATCCTCTACGGTTGTAATTTAGTCCCCATGTAGATTTTCCAAGCTCATCCTGCCTTTGTGGCAGTTATCTTTCTAAATGTAAATATTCAGAAGCATATAACTGTTTCTTTTGATTATGTAAATAGGGAATTAGCTCCATCAAATTCATCATCACCTCTGGGTTCAAGCTTCTGAGCCCACAATGCCAAGGGCCAGATCTCAAACCACTGTAACTCCCACCCAAAGTACAATGCCATCCTGAAAGCTGTGAATTATGTTTCACCTCTAACTTCCACACTTCCACAATTGGTTGGCTTCTCAAAAAGGTTTGATCCAGGGCTTCCCTGGTGGCGCAGTGGTTGGGAATCTGCCTGCCAATGCAGGGGACACAGGTTCGAGCCCTGGCCTGGGAAGATCCCACATGCCGCGGAGCAACTGGGCCCGTGAGCCACAACTGCTGAGCCTGCGCGTCTGGAGCCCGTGCTCCGCAACAAGAGAGGCCACGACAGTGAGAGGCCCGCGCACCGCAATGAAGAGTGGCCCCCACTCGCCGCAACTAGAGAAAGCCAAAAATAAATAAATAAATAAATAAATTTATTTTTTTAAAAAAAGGTTTGATCCAGTGGAATGCAGTGCCATCCCTTTAATGAGGTAGGTCTGGGGAAAATGACTAAAAACTTGAGTATCTTAGACAATTCTACGTAGAAGAAAGTGAATCATGACAAGATTTTATAATCAGTTTATAAAATTAAAATGAATACTGTCAATCACTTAATAATATACCAAATGAAATCAAAAGAAGTTATGGGTTTTACCCATGTCACAGAGCTGCAAAGCTGGAGCCAGAAACTAACTGTCCTGACTTCCTAACTCTCCTGACTTCCTAAACTAAGTGCTTGTTTCATTATAATATGCTACATCTTCTAGAATGTTTGAATTATATCTAGATAGACAGACAGATATATAAAATGTTTCCATTTATTATTTTGAATTTGAAAATTTAGGAGGCCTAAAAGGAGCCATTTATCAATTCCATGATCATTTAGTTTTCTTAAATTAATTCTAAACAGGCAATACTAAAGGAAAAATAATCTGGGCATTTTTAATCAGGCTGAAGAATCTGTATCTTGTAAATTTAAAACACACACCACCTGGGACTTCCCTGGTGGTCCAGTGGTTAAGAATCGGCCTTGCAATGCAGGGGGATGCCAGTTGGATCCCTGGTCAGGGAACTAGGATCCCACATGCCTTGGGGCAACTAAGTCCTCACACGCCCCAACTACTGAGCCTGCGCACTCTGGAGTCTTCGCAACACAACTAGAGAGAAGCCGGCACGCCGCAACGAAAGAAAGATCCCGCGTGCCGAAACTACAACCCGACGCAGACAAAAAAATAAAAAATAAATAAATAATATACACACCACCTAAATTTAAAACTAGAATATCTGAGATTAACAGATTGAATAACAATCACTAGAAATGGGGAATACTCAAAAGACTATCAACATGTGAAGTACTGAATAGTAGTAATTATAGCTAGCAGTTATTAAAGGTTGTATTTATTTAACATATATGGGTATCAAGCTAAGCACTTTACGTATTTTTTTTCATTTTAATATTCAAAATAACTTTATGAAGCATGGTTCTTATAAAAGATGAGAAAGCTGAGTCCTAGAGAGCTTAAGTAACTTGTCCAAAGATTATAAAAGTAGTATACTGTCTACCTTGATCTATTATTTCAAAACCCATATACCTAACTTCTAAGCTGTTTCTTGTTAAGATTATTTTCAATTTATTATTTTCATCTTTGGAATAAAACTCCTTTGTAAAAAAATTCCCAACTAATGAAATGAGCTTACTCAGCCTTAGTGAACAGCAAAGTTACAACCTGAATTTAAAGAAAGCTTTCCTACTTGAGCTTATAAATTGACTACCAGCTTGATGTTAAAATTAGTTAAAATGTACATAAGTTAATTTATACATTGATAATAAACGTGTCAACAATATATTTCACCAATACATCTTTACCCACATAGCGCTTTTACAAATTTTCAACCAAATAATAGAAATAGTATTATGTACCTAAGAAATTAAGAACTTTTAAAAGTTCATTATGTGGCACAAGATTTGCTTCATACAACTAACGTTACCACTTTTCTTCCTTTTTGGCAATTTTAATATTGAGCAACTGGAGGATGAAACAGTATTTGCAAATCATCATTTAGCTTTAAGTACTTGGGAGAATGGTTAATTCAATAGCCACAATGCTAATCAAAGTTTCTTCATTCATTATATACATGATCCAAGATTACTTTCTTTTAAAAATATTACTATACTAAAAATCAGTACCACTGACAGTAGCAAATTTGTAACAATTTATTCAACAGCTCATCTGTTACAACAAAAGGCTGTTAACCTACCTGTCACTGCTGGTACTACTGCTGCTGCTGATTGAATCACTACTGGAGGATCTACTCCTAGAGCCGCTGCCGCTAGGGGACCTTGTGGGTCTAGACGCTTGGCTAGCCAGCCTCTGAGGAGACTGATTTCTAGACTGGGATGAATGTGGTGAGCGACTTCTGCTGTGCTGGTAATTCCGCTCTGGCCTTCTGCCTCGTACCTCCCGGGTAATATCATCCCTGTAGATATCCCTGTGTACCACACTGGGCAGTGTAAACTGCTCCCGAGCCCTAGGTTCGTATCGGGGGTCATGAGCATCAAAACGGTTTGGACTTCGACTCCGAGAAGTATAATAGAGCCCATGTTGTAAAGTCCGCTCGCGAGGATCTCTATAGTAATCCTGATCGTAATGTCTTGTCCGATCAAATCCTCCCGTCCCCCGTTCATGGTGTCCATAGGCACTATGTTCATAAGCACGCTCCCTGTTATCTGAAGCCCTGCATTTAGGAGGGGGGAAAAATATTTAATCAATCAGAAAGGGGAAAGCAAAACTAAAAGCAAGTCATGCAAACATTCACTTGAGCATTGTCTTTGTCTTTGCAACTGGTCATTTTCTAAACAGCATTAACCTACTTAGTAAGCAAACACTAATAAGCTTAACATTTTACTTGACTCCAAAACTTATTTTCACAGCTGAGAAATCACTGTTGTAATTGTACATTGGACTTTCATGACTAGTGTTCTGCAAGTCAGTTGTTCTTTTTATTAGGGATTTTCTGGCTTATATACAGAAATATACATATGCCATCTCCTTTTTATTTTAAATTTAATGGAACAAGAAGAGACTTTCATTTTAATATGAAAGTTTTCTATACTTTCATCTGATTAAAATATATACCAAACTTTATTTACTTTGCAAGTGTATTTCATGCAAAATTTCCATGATAGATTTTTCACACAGACATGAAAGCCCCACTGCAATGCATGCCCATGTCCCAGCAATAGGAGGGCATTTTCAAAGAAGTACAGAAAAAAATGTTAAGTGTAACTTTTTCTCATTAACTTTCAACTTCTTGGGTAATTATAAAATTACTAAATTATGTAAATTGTTGTGCCCAAACAATCACATTTAATAATAAAAATGAAATCTTAAAAAGAAAATCAAACCAAAAAACCACTTGGGATATAAAAATATTGGGCTGCCACATGCTATTCTATGATAAACTTAACTAATTAAAGAATGGTTATTTTATCTTCTTGTGCTATCAAATTCCACATAATTTTTAAAATGCCTATTCCATGATTCAATGTGTTAATGTATTACTTAATGGTTACAGGAAATATATTCTCTTAGGGTTCAGCTATATTCAAATTGCCTCTGATGAAATAAGTCAACTTGGGAAACCGTAAGATACGCTAACGACTGCTATTAGCAATGGTTTAACTTTAAAAAATCTTCCTGTAGGGCATGAATACTTGTCAATCTAAGAGTACAAAACTGTTGCATGTACAATTACACACATGCAATTATGTGTTAATATTAAAAACCGATTCCAATCCTACAAAGAAATCTTAAGTTCTCTACTTAAGAGAGTTCCTAAAAGACAATTTCACTTGAATCTCAAACATGAGGTTGAGTCTCTTCTCAACCTTACCTTTGGGTCTATCTTCTATCAAAAGTGATTAAGGAATCATGAAAGACATAGAAGAATTAGAATCTCTCCAATGAAGAATATGTGGCAAAATCTTACAACTAATACTATGTCCCCAGTACGTGCTTAGATTCCAAATCTCTCCACTAACCTTCATTTTCACCCACCATTTCACTTAGCAACCATACCTTCTCCTAGGCTGTTTTTTTTTACTGCTATTATTAAAAGCAACTGGCATGGCAAAAATTCAGTATTATCTTTCCTACTTAAATATATTAAATGACTTTCTCCTTTTTTATTCACTATTTCTGGAATTTTAATAGATATTTCAACGTCTAACAAACAAGAGGTGTTCCTCTGAGACAAGAGAAAATTTCATAAATAATTCCATTAGTACCCTATCAAATGTTAATCAGTAAGAGCTGTTATTAATGATATAACAGAAGCAACAGGCAATAGTTCTAGGAGAATTACTGCTACAGCTGATATTTTATAAATATGCAAAGTTCTTATCCATTAGGAAGATATAGAAGGCAGGCACAAGAGCTAGCAGAGCTGAAATCTAATAGCTATTCTTTGATTCATCTATTAGTACTAAATGATTCTAGAGTTAGTGGGAAAAAAAGAAAGTTTGACTTGGGTTAGGAGAGGGGCTAATATACACAGGTCAGGACATACCAACCTTTTCCAAGTGTGGAAACACGACCTATAATCCCAATTAAATCTAGGGAGAGAATTGTGAACATAACTTCCCCAATTTGGGCCCCTCTTATGGGGGTAATCCACCTTCTTAATGGGTAAGGGTGTCAAATGATATTTAGATGAACCACAAGGAAAAAAAAAATCTTAATGACCAGATAAAATAATTCCACTGGAAGCAAGCAGTCCCAGACAAACTGTAACTCTCAAACCCCCAGACTTCTTTCTTGAGATAGCAGAAAATTATAAATTGATCCACATTCACAAAAATGTCCAGCCCTAAGTATGAATCAGGCAGCTGACAGAAGAGGAAATATCCTCTACGATTCCACCAAATGAGGAAGGCACAGTTGCTGGCCAACAGTTCACCTTTGTAGCCATCCAGCACAGTCAATTTTGATTGCTGTATCCACAACTGATCGTCACCATGTGTTCAAAGCTAAAGTACCTTCAACTGGAGAGCAATTTGCTTAAGAAACAAGACAGTAATCCTCTTCTCCTGGGCTAATGGGATCTTGACGGCACGACATCCCATACATTCCAGCAAATAGAAAAGAATGGCTATATTCCAGAATTTAGGAACGTCCATCATCTCAATTTTTCCCCATTCCATCAAGGAGTATAATTCCAACATGGAAACTGTGTAGATCCAAAATGGGAAAATGAAGCACTGCCTTCACTCTTCTTCATCCAAGTACACATTTCCAGGTTAAAGTATTGTTTGTAGAATCCAAGAGGTTGAATCATATGGTCTGCTAGGTTTTTTGGTGACAATCCAATTCGTTTGTACACTTTGTGTAGTGAAAATTGAGAGCAGATATCAAATTCTAAAAGAATCTGTAGGCTCTAATATTCCAGAAATATTCCATATAGTACAACCACAAAATCTGTAGCCAAGTAGCTCCATCAGGTAGAAGGGATATATCCAAGGAAAGACTTAACATTATCCAAGAGAAGGAATAATTAATTCTAGAAGACAGGTAACTCCAAAAATGATGCTGCCATACAAAATCTTCCACCACTTTATATCTCAGGAGTAGATATCCAACCAGCTGCAGGAAATATCCTCTACGATTCCATAAGATACCAGCCACTGGGATAGAAATCACTTCCGTTTCCAACCCAAATTAGGAAACATTGAGAATGCCCAAAACTTTAAATCCATCTGGGGCCCCTAAATATGAGTTTCTGTTTCACCATATCAAATACAAAATACCTGCCTACAGAAACCTTGGAACTTACCCATCAAGTCTCCGCTCATAACGTCCTTCTCGTGCATGAAGTGATGGTGGGGGGCCATAAGCAGGCCCTCCACCACCTCCTCTGAACCCAGAAACCTCTCTACTACGAGATGCTATGGAAACTGTATCATCCAATCCCCGAGCAGCACTCGGAATGGTGCCTGGTTCATTATAATCCGTGCGTAGGTCTCTATCTCCCATTTTGTTGACTGAGTTGTGAGCCTTCTGTGCACTTTTGATGTCCACAAAATCCACAAAGGCAGCCACTCCTCCTTCAGAACCCCTCTTGGGGAGAATTTTGACACTTTCCACGCGGCCATATCTGAAAAAAAATAAAGTCAATGTTATTGTTGCATAGTAATAATTTTCCAAAAATAGTTTTATAAACTGTTTGTTATTTTTAAACAATTTACATTATGCATGTACGGGGGAGGGGTTGCGAGTTAACTTAAAATGGCTTTTAAACTCACATTTTTCTTTTTTGAGGCAAATATTTACAAACATTTTTACCACATTATTTTATTGCTTTCATTTTTTAAATATAGTATTTACTATAAACTCCCTTTTACCTTTCTGGAACACTTAGCTGAAATGACTCTCAGAAGTTTTTAGGAATTTTTACATTCTAAAAAAGGATATTATACCTAAGATAATCAAAGTAACTTACCAATCTTAAGAGATTTTCATTAAAGTAATAACTGTAGCTAAAAATAGCTATTTTATAGATCTCATTTTAATTTAATTCACTAAGTGAAAATGATCTTAGTGAAAAAATGAGATGACTTCAAACACTCCTTACTGGAAGGCAAAATAAATTCAAATATTTTGTGCATTTGCAAGTGTCAGTCTAGTTTTTAACATAATCTTTTACCATTTAATTCTCTTTTCCAGGGGATTAAAAGAAAAAGTGTAAAAATTTATAATTTATGTATAATTGTTATTTATATAAATTAATAAATCAGAAAATCTTTTGACAGACTCTTATGTATACTTATAATTTGGCATTTTAGAAAGAAGGGCACAGCACTTTTAAATATAGCACTCTTATATGCTGGCAATCCAAGATCATAATTTTTTTTTTTTTTTTAAATTTACGGCTGCATTGGGTCTTCGTTGCTGTGCACAGGCTTTCTCTAGTTGTGGTGAATGGGGGCTACTCTTTGCTGCAGTGCATGGGCTTCTCATTGCGGTGGCTTCTCTTGCTGTGGAGCACAGGCTCTGGGCACACAGGCTTCAGTAGTTGTGGCACACAGGCTCAGTAGTTGTGGCACACGGGCTTAGCTGCTCCGCGGCATGTGGGATCTTCCCGGACCAGGGCTCGAACCCGTGTCCCCTGCATTGGCAGGCAGATTCTTAACCACTGTGCCACCAGGGAAGTCCCCAAGATCATAATTTTACACTTCCCTTGAAGAAGCTGACAACATTATCAGAAAGCCGAACTTTCCTTTTATATCCTCCAGTATGATTTAAGTTATTACCTCTCACAAGGGAAACATAATCTTAAAATCCAGTTTCATCAGGCAACTGAACTAGATGTAACGAAATTACTTGGAGTAAATTAACTGATGAAAGGATCTCTTAAATTTGGGGGGAAAATGATAGAAACTGAAATAGTTCTTTCCATACAAACATTAAAAAAAAATACCTTCCAATGTATCTGACAAAGGACTTGTATTTAGAATATAAGAAATCTTACAACTGAACCCATTTTTAAAAAATAGGGAAGATGGGCTTCCCTGGTGGCACAGTGGTTAATAATCCGCCGGCCAATGCAGGGGGCATGGGTTCAAGCCCTGATCTGGGAAGATCCCACATGCCTCGGAGCAGCAGCTGCTGAGTCTGCGCTCTGGAATCTGCGAGCCACAACTACTGAGACCCGCGTGCCTAGAGCCCATGCTCCACGACAGGAGAAGCAACCGCAATAAGAAGCCCAGGCACAGCAGCGAAGAGTGGCCCACGCTCACCACAGCTGGAGAAAGCCCACGCGCAGCAGCGAGGACCCAATATAGATAGATAGATAGATAGACAGACAGACAGACAGATTCGTAATAAAAAATAAAAATAAAAAATAGGGAAAACACTTCACCAAAGAAGAAATACAGATGGCAGATAAGCACAGAAGAAGATGCTCAAAATCAGTAGTCACAGGGAAATACAAATCAAAACCACAATAAAATACCACTTCACACCCACTAGGATTGCTATTAGAAAAGAGAACAGAACAGAACAAAACAAGTATTGGCAAGGATATGGAGAAATTTGAAACCTCCTGCATAGCTGGTGGAACTGTAAAATGGTGCAGCCACTATGGAAAGTGGCATTTTTCTCCAAAAGTTAAGCATAGAATTACCATATGACCCAGCAATTCCATTCCTAGGTATATACCCAAGAGAACTGAAAACTGGGGCTCAAAGATACATTGCACGAATGTTCACTGCATCATTATTCACAAAAACCAAAAGATGGAAACAACCCGACTGTCCATCAATGGATGAATGGATAAACAAAATGTGGTATATACAAACAATGGAATATTATATTAAAACATAAAAAGAAATGAAGTTTCGATCCACACTACAACATGGATAAACCTTGAAAACATCATACTAAATGAAATAAGCCAGACACAAAAGGACAATTAGTTTATGATTCCACTTACATGAAGTACCTGGAATAGACATTCATGGAGACAGAAAGTAGAACAGAGGTTAACAGGGGCTGGGGAGACATTGCTTAATGACACAGAGTTTTTGTGTGGGATGAAAAAAATTCTAGAAATAGATAGTGCTGATGGTTACATAACATTGTGAACGCACTTTTTTTGGCCGCGCCAAGCAGCTTGTAGGATCTTAGTTCCCCGACCAGGGATCAAACCTGGGCCCTGGCAGTGAAAGCGCCGAGTCCTAACCGCTGGACAGCCAGAGAATTCCCTGTGAATGCACTTAATGCCACTGAATTGAACACTTAAAAATAGTTAAGATAATAAATTTTGTATATTTTAACACACACACACAACTTATCACTAAGCCCAAGACCACATAGGTTTCTCTATTAGAAAGGAGAAAAAAGAAAAAAGAGGGAAGCATCAGCCAATTCCCCATCAAAAAAGTCAGTCAGCCAAAGCATAATACAGGGAAAACAAATATTTAAACTTAAATTCTTAATAACAAAGAGCTAAATGCAATACTGAAAAGAAGGACCAAATACTTAATGCATAGATTATGCGTGTAGAACAAAGTCAAATGGCCCTCCGTCCTCAAAAGGGTGAGCTCATGGTTCCCATAATTTTTACATAAGGAGAGTACACTCTGGAAACAAAATATGAATTTATCTCCAAATTTAACATAAGAGAACTTTATCAGGTATTACATTACTCTTCTATACTGAGAAGACTGGAAACTCCCAAATTAAAAAAAAAAAAACCTGCTTAACTCCTCACAGCCATGAGAACTCAGCTGGTAAATGTAAATGTGATGTCCTGATTTTATCTACTCTTTCCAAAACAACACAGTTCCTATAGTATTTAAGTATTCAAATGAAACATTTACTGACATCTATTAATTAAAAAAGAAAAAAGAGCAAAAATAATAAAACCACAGTTAAATAGTATTTCTTTTTTTTAAACATCAAGCCTTAGTTACAGGTTTTCAGAGAACCTATGGAACAGTCTCCAGTAATATGCACAAAGTATTTTCTTAAATTACATAGTCAAAGGTTGTAGTAATAAGTTAACTCATTTGTAATTTTTAAAGAATCAAGAAAACCTAATTTTCTTTTAAATGAGAACATAAAATTAAGAAAGTGTGCTTGATTGCTACAAGCTGCAGTATATAGCAATCTAATGGGTTTGTCTTCAAAAACACAATCAAAAAACAACATTAAATTGGCTTCCGTTTGGTCAAAAATATTCACCATCAAAAAATATTAAATTGATCAACATACACTATAATTCTTCTACGTTTTTAAGAGAGAATTTTAAAATAACCCAAAACAATGCCAGATTTGCTGAGATGTCTGGTCTTTCAACATGTGACGATTTATATAGTCAAATTTATATAGTCCTTAGCATTTCCTTGAAGAATATAATTGCAGTGTATTAATGGCCTCACATTTTACATTTGAGAGCATCATGACATACTCTAATGTTTTTCCTCCACTATGAGAAAAGAGTAGGGTTCTAATCCTGAATCAATTATTTTTAATTTTATGGTTCTTAACAGGCACTGTTGTAGGCACTTGATGCATATCAGGGAATAAAACAAAGATCCCTAGTCTCATGGAATTGATTTATTTACAATTTTCAGCTCCTTGATATGTGAAAAGAAGATTCCTCCTATTCTAAACTTTTCCTCAACTCTACAAGAAACTTACTTTGTTAATTTCCAAAGCAACACCAAATACATAAAGCTAAAGATCATTAGTATGCTAAAACCCAATGAATTCTCTCAATACCCTTTCTTTCTAAAAGTTACTACATTCATCCATTATTAGCTGGTTTATCAATAAGAATGCAATTATTAATTTTAATCCTACCTTTTTTTGCGAGTGACCCTACTAATAATAAGCAATAGCAAAGAATAGCCACTATTCGTTTTCACACAAGTCCTCCTACTACAGAAAACAATCCTCCCCAAGTCATTCTTTTTTTTTTTTTTTAATTAATTAATTAATGTATTTATTTATTTATTTATGGCTGTGTTGGGTCTTCGTTTCTGTGCGAGGGCTCTCTCCAGTTGTGGCAAGCGGGGGCCACTCTTCATCGCGGTGCGCGGGCCTCTCGCTATCGCGGCCTCTCTTGTTGCGGAGCACAGGCTCCAGACGCGCAGGCTCAGCAACTGTGGCTCACGGGCCCAATTGCTCCGCGGCATGTGGGATCTTCCCAGACCAGGGCTTGAACCCGTGTCCCCTGCATTGGCAGGCAGATTCTCAACCACGGCGCCACCAGGGAAGCCCCCAAGTCATTCTTGAAACATCTACCTGTTATTCAGGATAGACTTACAGAATTGTAATGAGGAGAATATCAGCCTCTTTGAAGACGCATGCAATTAACCTAAAACACCCATTCATCTAAAACCCAACACATCACTTTCCAAAGATTACATATTTTATCAAACTATCAATTCTTTGTGTATTGCCCACTTTTCCACCCTTCCACCCCATCATGGCTAAGCTGTTCCTTATTCAAAAGAAAATGATCAGTAAGTATGAATAGACAGAAAGCAAAAAGCAAATGAGCATGCTGTAAGGGATAAAAAGGCCTAAGAAGGGCTTCCCTGGTGGCGCAGTGGTTGGGAGTCCACCTGCCAATGCAGCGGACATGGGTTCAAGCCCTGGTCCGGGAAGATCCCACATGCCGCGGAGCAACTGAGCCCGCGTGCCACAACTACTGCAGCCTGCGCGCCTAGAGCCCATGCTCTGCAGCAAGAGAAGCCACCGCAATGAGAAGCCCGCTCGCCGCCACTAGAGAAAGTCTGCGTGCAGCAACGAAGACCCAACACAGTCTAAAAAAAAAAAGGGGCCTAAGAGATGAGTATTACAGTCTGGTTGGGTGACCTTTAATAGTAGAAACAACAAATATTTGTGTTTTCTTATTTTTTATATTATGAAAATATTCAAAATCATTCCTCTTCCAAACTCAGACAGTTGGGTCATAAATATATCCGTTACAACCACCAAATTATCTCCAATAATGCAGTAACATCAACACTTACTTATATAACCCTTTTATAGTAAAAAATTTTTATGAAGGAATTACTAATTTGTAAATCAACCACTTGATCCTATATTTAGATCAAAAGACTGGTTTCCCCTATGTGTTAGACCTTTATTTTATTTCCTATACCAGTGACTACAAATACTTCAAGAATGCCAAAAGGCAGAATCCCCTAGAAACTTAAATAATGCATCATAACAGCATTTAAATTGGATCTGGCCACATTTTTCCTACATAATCACAGGTCAAATTTTTTATTGTGATAAAATATAACATAAAATTAGCTATTTTAACCATTTTTAAGAGTACAATCCCAATCTTTTCAAATTAATCACAGCTATTTCTTGTCATCAACATAGTAGAGGTAGACATTAAAGCTATCTCATTCACAATTACTGATACCCCCCATACTTCAAACCATTAAATGTAGTAAGTAGCTCAGAATCATATACTTAGATGGCAAAACTCCTGCAGTTTGGACATACCCAAATAAGATGGTAATATTTTTAATATGTCATATGTCTCATTAAATCAGTTAAAATAAGTTAAAATCCAAAAGAAGAACTTGTTTTAACAATTATCTAGAATGACAAAGATAAATTTAAATTGTTAGCATGACAATGATAAACTACAAGTTAACAGTTTTACTCTATCCAAAGACAATGATCAAAAATTGATATAAACCCAGAAAATAGAAAATATTTGCAAATTATTTATCTGATAGGAGCTCTTACAACTCAACAATGAAAAAGACATAATGCAATTTAAAAATAGGCAAAGGATATAAATAGACAATTTCTCTAAAAATATATACAAACAGCCAATAAACACACAAAAATTTGCTTAACAACATTAGACTTTAGGAAAATAAAAACCAAAACCACAATGAGATACCACTTCACACGCAACAGGATGGCTAGAATATTGATAAAAGCGACAGACAATAACAAGTATAAGGAGAAATCTAAACCCTAATAAATTGCTGGTGAGACTGTAAAATGGTACAGCCACTTTGGAATTCAATTTGGCAGTTCCTCAAAATGTTAAACTTAGAATTACCGTATAATCCAGGAATTCTACTCCTAGGTATGAACTGAAAAGAGAAGTCCACATAAAAACACATACAGAGGGAGGGCTTCCCTGGTGGCGCGGTGGTTGACAATCTGCCTGCCAATGCAGGGGACACGGGTTCGAGCCCTGGTCTGGGAAGATCCCACATGCAGCAGAGCAGCTAGGCCCGTGAGCCACAATTACTGAGCCTGCGCGTCTGGAGCCTGTGCTCCGCAACAAGAGAAGCCGTGATAGTGAGAGGCCCGCGCATCGCGATGAAGAGTGGCCCCCACTTGCCGCAACTGGAGAAAGCCCTCGCACAGAAACGAAGACCCAGCACAGCCATAAATAAATAAATAAATAAAAATAAATAATTTAAAAAAAAACACACATACAGAAATGTTCACAGTATCATTATTCATAATAGCCAAAAAAATGGAAACAAACCAAATGTTCAACTGCTGAGTGGATTTTTAAAAATGTGGTATTATGTCCATACAATGGAATGTCATTTGGCAATAAAAAGGAATGAAGTTCTTTTTTTTTTTTTTTTTTTAATTTTTTATTTATTTATTCATTCATTCATCCATTCATTCATTCATTTATTTTTGGCTGTGTTGGGTCTTCGTTTCTGCGCGAGGGCTTTCTCTAGTTGTGGCAAGCAGGGGCCACTCTTCATCGCGGTGCGCGGACCTCTCACCATCATGGCCTCTCTTGTTGCGGAGCACAAGCTCCAGACGCGCAGGCTCAGTAGTTGTGGCTCACGGACCCAGTTGCTCCGTGGCATGTGGGATCTTCCCAGACCAGGGCTCGAACCCATGTCCCCTGCATTGGCAGGCAGACTCTCAGCCACTGCGCCACCAGGGAAGCCCCAGGAATGAAGTTCTTATACATGCTACAACATGGATGAACCTCGAGAACACTATAAGGGAAAGAAGCCAATCACATATTTTATGATTCCATATATATGTGAAAGGTCCAAAACAGGCAAATACACAGAAATAGAAAATAGATTAGTGGATTCCAGGAGATGGGGAGAAGGAAGAATGGGGAATGACTGCTAATGGGTATGGGGGTTTCATACTGGAGTGATGAAAATGTTCTGAAATTAGTGGTGATGGCTGCGTAACTCTGCAAATATACTAAAAACAACTGTACACTTTTCAAAGGAAAAATTTTATGCCATGTGAATTATATCTCGTTAAAACTGTTATTAAAAGAAAAGAGACAAAAAATAGTACCTGTCACTGTCTTTTATATTTATTTATTTGGCTGCACCGGGTCTTAGTTGTGGCATGCGGGATCTTTAGTTGCGGCATGTGGATCTAGTTCCCTGACCAGGGACTGAACCTGGGCCCCCTGCACTGGGAGCACAGAGCCTTAGCCACTGGACCACCAGGGAAGTCCCTGTCACCGTCTTTTAATACAACAGATTTTACCTCTCCTTTAGTCACAAGTGTCTGCGTTATCTCAATACAAATCAACTGTCTGCCATGTTTCCTGTAAATGGGCACATTTAAGGAAGACATTTTCTATTTCAAGCATGCCTGCCTGGGAAGATAAGTAACCCATTAGATGACAGCCAAAACCTATCTTCATTTCATGGAGATATAGAATTCTTTCAGGAAATCTACTGTGAAATAAATTTATGTATAAAAGATTTAAAAACTATTCTTAAATAATTAATATATTCCCCTTTAATCACTTTATCTTTGGAGTAAGTACAAATGATTACTAAAGATGAAAAAAACAGACTCAGAATCCCTAAAGCCAGCAAAGGGCAGTCAAACACAGGCCCCTAGCCTCATTTTAGAAAAAGCTAATATCCTAAAATGTTTCTCTACTTGGAGGAATGGGGGAGAGGTGGAAAAAGAAGGGGGGGGGGGAGAATGATTTGTAATATTTTGCTGATTTGTGTTCTCTCTCTGCCAATATATATATATATATATATATATATATATATATATATATATATATATATATATATTAGTTTGTTGTAGTCTTTGGTCTGGAAAAGACACTCAGCCTGAGATAAAAGCCCTATGTCATAAAGGAAAAGACCATATAAATTAAACCATATAAAAATTACAGCTCCTAAATAGCAAAATACAGTCAAAAGACAAATGGGGAAAAATACTTGCACATGAGAAATAAGTGATTTCCTAAATATACAAACTTCTTCCAAATCAAGGGAGACAGAGGTCCAAACAAAACAGAGGCAAAATACCCAAATAGGAAATTTTTTTTTTAATATTTATTTTATTTATTTATTTGGTTGCATCGGGTCTTAGTTGCAGCAGGCGGGCTCCTTAGTTGTGGCATGCGAACTCTTAGTTGAGGCATGCATGTGGGATCTAGTTCCCGGACCAAGGATCGAACCCAGGCCCCTGCATTGGGAGCACGGAGTCTTAACCACTGTGCTACCAGGGAGGTTCCAGGAAATTCTTTAAAAATACACCCATACACACAAAATGGTAAACAGAACAAACACACTCAAAAAAGCTGCTCAATTTCCACTCAAAATTTCAAAAATCCAAATTTTAAAAAAAAGTGCCATGCAACACAAAGACCTAAATTTTAATAATACCTAGATATTAGCTAGAGTCTAAGAAAATAGATACTTTCATAACACTGTCTGCAGGAGTATAAATTAGAGAAACCTCTTAGGAAGACAATTTGATAGACTGCTTAGTAAGCAACACTGTTTATAACAGTTAAAAAAAAAAAAAAGAAAGAAAGAAAAAAAAAGAAGAAAAAAAAAAGCAACGTACCATTCCACTTTCTCTATGAATTTGACTGCTCCGGGAAACTAATGTAAGTAGACTCATACAATATTTGTCCTTTTGTGACAGCCTTATTTCACTTAGCATAAAGTCTTCAAGGTTCATCCATGTTGAAGCATGTGTCAGAATTTCCTTTCCTAACATAATATTGTAAATCAACAATACTTCAATTTAAAAAAGAAGAATTTCCTTCCTTTCTAAGGCTGAATACTCCTCCATGATACATATTTTGTTGTCACACATTCTGTTTATCCTTTCATGGGTCATGAACACTTAGATTGCTTCTACCTTTTGGCTATTGTAAATGCTTCTATGAACATAATACATTACTTTTTAAAAATGAAAAACGATTCATTGATTCTAATTAGAAAAGGTTTAAGAAAACTTGAAGACTGAAGATAAGCTTAATTCAACCAACAAAACTATAGTCAGCTGTTTATCAAATCCATGGTTAGTGCCTAGATTCCTGTACATGAAAACTTGATGACTACAACTCTTGGGAAAAGGCAATGTTTTCAGTAAAGCTTTGAATGACAAAATTCTTCAGAACTATTACCGGCACCATTACTTCAGTGAAAAAATACGTATATGCATTATTTTGCACCAATCTAATGGTGCAAAATAACTATTTACTAAGTAAAATTAATTGTTAACAAAAAGATAGTGCGCAACTGATATGTAAACCTCTGAAAGATTATCCAATTATAAGGAGAAAAAAATCCCAAAGATTCTATGATCTTTAGATGTTACTGGTTACATAAAATAGGAAGCCTGAATCTTTTAGACAATCTTAGAAAGAATTCATAATGTACTTCTTCAGAGAATAAGAGGGAAGAGTTTACACTCTAAAAGTCAAAATATATAGTGCAGGGGACTTCTCTGGCAGTCCAGCAGTTAAGACTCTATGTTCCCAAGGCAGAGGGCCTGAGTTCGATCCCTGGTCAGGGAACTAGATCCCGCATGCCGCAACTAAAAGATCCCGCATGCCGCAACTAAAGATCCCACATGCCGCAAAATCCCACGTGCCACAACTAAAACCCGGTGTAGCCAAATAAATAAATAAATAAATAAATAAATAAATAAATAAATACAGTGCAGGGATACAGACAACGATGGTGGCCACTAAGTTAACATTTGGACATTTCTTCTCACAATAATTCATGAACAACTTCATAAATGTGTCTGATTTACATAATACTGAGAAAAGCTCAAGAATAATTGTAAAGAGAATGCAAATGACCATGATTAACCATTTCTTAAAGTAATGGCAGTAAATAAAATAGTTAGATGAAGAAAAAAAGGAGCAAGGCAAGTTGATCAAAAGGGGAAGGCTGGAGAAAACAAAGTTGAAGTAGCAGAAGCCAAGAAACTAACAAAAATCCACATCAAGAGTCCGGGGTGTAAATGCAAAGGACTCTTTGAAAATGTGCTTCCTACCTGGCTTAATAGGACTATTACAGTACAACTGCTGAGAAGGAAATTAACTTCTAACCTATGGCTTACTTCTTAGTTAAACAACAGTTTAAAAAAAGACTGAGAAATTTATAAATTCCCTCTAATATTTCACTTGATTAGACTTCTATCCTTATTTCACAATATATGGTTACTTAGAAATAGAATCAGGACAAATGTGATCTTTTTGTAATATACATAAATTCCATATTCTTTTCATCCACCACTGTATTTCTGTAAATCTTTAAAGACTACCTATATATCCAGATTAAGGAAATGGGTCTTCTTTATCACTCTTTAATCTTAAAAGGTCTTTGGGTTTTTCTACTCAATTCCAATGGTTTATAAACTTTTAAATAATCATGCTTCCCAATAAAAACTCTACATGAAATTAAGCCTATTAAATTAAGAAATAAGTCACCAGTCTCTATGCCAATCATTCCTGAAACTTATTAAATATGCAAACTTCTCCAGTCAACACTTTATTCATTAATTATAATCTCTAGAACTAAAAAGCTTTTCTTTACAAGCAAAAACTTTATACAAATTTCCAATAAGATCAACACAAAGGAAATCAAATGTCATAACCCTGTGAAACCCCAAGCTGTGATGAAAGTTCCTTTCATACATCTACTTTTAGACTGGCACAGCAAACTTATGCTGAAAAGGAATAATCTGTGTCAAAAACCACCATGGAAAGGGCTATTTCATAAAAAAAAAAAAATAACAGAGGTATAAGTGACAAGAAAAACTAGAGTATAGCCTTATACACCTTAGATTAGTATAACAAAGCACAGACACCATTTTTTTAAATTAACTGCAATATAATTTAAAACTATTTGAAACTTTACAAATGCCACTTAAGTCTGAACCCAAGAAAGACTATTTTTGATTGATGAGCATAGCTGGTTAGGAGAATGATTCATCTGAAAGGAACTGGCACACCAATGTTTTGTATGATGGCTACACAGTACTTCTAGATATTAAGCTCTTTTATAATCCAACTAATCATCAAAATATACTTTTTTTAAATCTTCACAGCATTCCAGTGACCTTTATGCACTATGAAGAATGGGTAGAATGAGATTTTCTTTTTTTTTTTTGCATGAGAGAGCTTTTAATATTATACTTATTCATCTCTCACTTTAGATTTTCAGTTATCAATGGAAACACCATTTGTATCAAAAGCTGACACAGTGAGCATATACAAAGGAGAGTCACGTATAGATTTTCACTGATCCCATAGAGATGTTACATGTCTCATTTTACACCTTGTTTTGTCATTTAGTATTTTTCCATGCCAATAAAGACGCTTTACCAGTTCTAACACGGTGTGCCCTAGAACAAGATTTTCTAAACCAAAAAGACCTTAGAAATCTTTTTTTTTTTTTTTTTGGCTGCATTGGGTCTTCGTTGCTGTGCGCGGGTTTTCTCTAGTTGCAGGGAGCGGAAGCTACTCTTCATTGTGGTGCTCGGGCTTCTTGTTGCGGTGGCTTCTCTTGTTGCGGAGCTCTAGGCGCATGGGTTTCAGCAGTTGCAGCACGCGGGCCCTAGAGTACAGGCTCAGTAGTTGTGGTGCACGGGCTTAGTTGCTCCGCGGCATGTGGGATCTTCCCAGACCAGGGATCGAACCCGTGTCCCCTGCATTGGCAGGCGGATTCTTAACCACTGCACCACCAGGGAAGTCCCCTTATAAATCTTATAATCCGACCCATTCAATTTACGGGAGAAAATAAATGTACCTACTTTAGATAATAAATGTGTTACTGGGAACTTCCCTGGTAGTCCAGTGGGTAAAACTCCACGCTCCCAATGCAGGGACCCCGTGTTCAATCCCTGATCAGGGAACTACATTCCACATGCATGCTGCAACTAAAGAGTTCGCATGCCGCAACTAAGAGTCCACATGCCGCAACAAAGATCCCACGTGCCACAACGAAGATCCCGAGTGCAACAACGAAGATCCCGAGTGCAACAACGAAGATCCAGCACAGCCAAAATAAATATTTAAATAAATAAACAAATAAATGTGTTACTGAAGAGTTAAGGTGTCTTATTTTGTTTTTGTTTTTTTGGCCGCGCCGCACAGCTTGCAGGATCTTAGCTCCCGGACCAGGGATTGAACCTGGGCCTCAGGCAGTGAGAGCACAGAGTCCCAACCACTGGACTGCCAGGGAATTCCCTGTCTTTTTTATATACAGCATCACATACTAACTGAATTTTAGATACTCTCTATAAATTGAGATTTTTGCAAATCTTGTTTTCTTTGACTAAGGCTGAACCCACCCATAGAATAGAAATTAATATCTATTATGGCATTTAATTCTAACATTGGATGTGCTTGAAATTCATTTCATTGAAAGAATTCAAGCTGACTAAAAGGAACAACCTTTAAAAATCTAAGGATTCCATGATTTATATGATAAAACTGGGGGAGGGGGGCGGTGGATGAAAGAACAGAAAAAAATTCCCACAAGAAAAACAGCAATTCTAATCCTATAAGTTTACAAAGAGGAAAAAGAGGAGGGGAAAAATAAAGCTATTCACAGGACACTTTGTTTTGTTTACTAGTCTTAAAGATTTTCAGTGATTCTTAACTTTATAACCTCAACCTTTTTATGTCAAAGCTAAAGTAAGTACTTAAATATACTGCTAGCATTCTATTCTTAACATAATGGTTTGCCTAAACCAATATTTCTTACACTTTTTTCCACGGACTGCTTTGACAGCCAGTGAAACCTATAAACCCTTTCTCAGACTATTATTAAATTAATCAAGTAAAATGCACGAATTACAAAGAAACCAATTATATTGAAATACAATTATCAACTTTTGAACATACAGGAAATACAGAGGACAAAAGGTGATGTTAATGTATACCACAGGACAGGCATGTAATCAGCAAAACACACACTGAGAAACTCTACAACTTGGTTTCCAACAAATTAGTTGTAAGCAGAGAGAGAGATTAAAACCTATGGATTAAAAAAGGTTTAAATAGTCCCATGTCCATCAGTAAGTAAATAAACTGTGGTATCCTGACTGTGGTGGTGGTGATTACAAGGATGCCTACATTTCTCAAAATTCAACAAATTCAACACTTGAAATAGGTACATTTTACTGTATGCAAATTATACCTCAAAAAAATTTTTAAAATATATCTTATGTACCTTATTTAGAGCCTGAGTGAAAAAAAAAAAGATTCTTAAAACAATTACAAACTTGAGTACTGGCTGGATATTTGAAAATACTGACTGGGTATTTGAAATAAGCATATACCACAGTATTGCTGAATATCTTTAAAAAGTTCTTATCTTCTAGAGATAAACACTGAAATACTTGTGGATTAAATAAGATGTCTGGGATCTACTTCAAAATAATACCAACTATACACATTGTAGGGCTTGTGCAAAGGAATAAGATTCTTAATTCATTAAGGAACTCTTTGGACAGGGGTGAAGAGTAGTGTAGAGGGAGCAGAAAAAAAAAGTTGATGCAGCCACTACGGAAAGCAGTATGGAGGTGCCTGAAAAAGTTAAAAATAGAATTACCATATGACACAGCAATTCCACTTCTGGGTATATAACCAAGGAAATGGAAAACACCAATTTGAAAAGATATGCATCTCCATGTTCACTGCAGCATTTTATTTACCAAAGCCAAGATACAGAAACAACCTGTGTCCAGGGATTGATGGATGGATAAAGAACATGTGGCATATGTGACACACACACGCACGCACACACACAATGGAATACTATTCAGCCGTAAAAAAGGAAATCTTGCCATTTGCAACAACATGGATAAACCTTGAGGGCATTATGCTAAGTGAAATAAGTCAGAGAAAGACAAATACCATATGAACTCACTTATATGTGCAATCTTAAAAAAAAAAAGTCATTGATACAGAAAACAGATTGGTGGTTGGGGGTTGGGGTGATGGGTGGAATGAAAGGGCTCAAAAGATATAAACTTCCAATTATAAAATGAATAAGTCATGGGGATATAATGTACAGCACAGTGACTACAGTTAATATTGTATTGCATATGTGAAAGTTCCTAAGAGAGTAAATCTTGAAAGTACTTATCACAAGGAAAAAAAACGTTTTTTGTAACTATGTATGGTGAGGAATGTTAACTAGACTTATTGTGGTGATCATTTTGCGATATATACAAATATCAGATCATTATGTTGTACACCTGAAACCAATATAATGTTATATGTCAGTTATACTTCAGTTAAGAATTAAATTAATTAAAACTTATTAATTTAAAATTAGTATTAAAATTTTTAAGTTAAAACAAACAAAAAAAGAAATAAGGTTGAGGTCAATAAGCTTGGGGGGAAGTAGGGCGAGGGCAAGATTTTGCTGAGATACCACACAAAGTGAGTGACTGACGCCCAAATAAATGGAGCAATGATGATACCTAAAAAACAAACTCCCTTCTTACTAGCCCCTCTTCTGAATGACTCAGCATATAATACAGCTCATACTGATCCTGTGATTAACCTCATGTCATAAAGTCAGTGGTGGAAGTAAAACCAAAAGTAAAATTTTAAAAGTGGGGTAGCTCTAAATCTGCTTACAAATGGCACCAGAGGCAGGTAATTCATTCATCCACAAGTTGTCTCCTATGAGAGAAAAAACTGAAGATAAAAACATGCAAGTCATTTCCAGCCCCACCTTCCTTTTCTTGCCTTGCCTTCCACCTCCCCCACAATGTTGGTTTCAAAGAGAAAAGGCAAGAGGGAGGTGATTTGACGCAGAGGCAGCAGGGGCGAGGTGCCCAGAGGTGGCAGGCAGAGGTGGGGGAGGCAGAGTGGTTGGCCTATTAGTTACACTGAGAACATACTGGGCAAGTAAGTAAATATATTGAGAATAATGAGAGGTTTCTCACTGTCTGAGAAGGGATTTATAAACATGGAAATGGGGAGGTTAGAAAGAATCCTCATGTACTGAAACATGTGTGAACACAGTTTCAAAATATATTATATAGAGATACATGTATTATATATACATGTAAACATATATACATGTGTACACACACAACACATATCCTCTTAGCTCTGCAGCAGTGGGTAAACTGTGCACCCAGATCTTGCGTTTCTAAATACCATCCCTCCCTAAAAGGAACCAGAATCTCTTGGAGAATGGCTGATTACAGGACTGGGAAAGGGAAAATACACGATGAGCCTTTGTTGTTGCCAGAAATAAAGAAATGCTTAAAAGAGTAGTGGGGCGATATCAAAAGGACACGGTAGCCAGTTTGAAGGAGCTCCCACTGGTCAAATCTAGAATGATTTCGGTATCAAAATAAGCAAGTCCTGAATTAAAACCCATTGAAAAAAATGGAAATCATATATATGAGTGTGTGTATATATATTTCCAAATATAATTATGGAAAATTCTTACCTACAGCAGAATAAATGTATAAGAAATCACAGTAATAGATTCTCATTTGGCAACAATCACAGCAGTATATAATACAGTCAAGAGTTATCAATGGGGGACTACCCTGGAGGTCCAGTGGTTAAGAGTCTGCCTTCCAATGCAGGGGATGTGGGTTTGATCCCTGGTCTGGGAACTAAGATTCCACATGCCGCGGGGCAACTAAGCCCGTGCGCCACAACTACTGAGCCCGTGCACCAAAACTAGAGAGAGAAGCCCGCATGCTGCAACGAAAGATTCCACATGCCACAACTAAGACACAATGCAGCCAAAAATAAATAAATGAATAAATAAATATTAAAACAAAAGTTATCAATAGATGCTAAGGCTACTGGGTTTAGGGTTGATGATGGAAGAGACTAACAGTGTAATACTGGAATATCTCCCCATAAAATGCTAATCAGGGGACTTCCCTGGTGGCATAGTGGTTAAGAATCCGCCTGCCAATGCAGGCGACACGGGTTCGAGCTCTGGTCCGGGAAGACCCCACATGCCGCGGAGCGGCTGGGCCCGTGTGCCACAACTACTGAACCTGTGCTCTAGAGCCCATGTGCCACAACTGCTGAGCCCGCGCACCTGGAGCCCGTGCTCCACAACAAGAGAGACCACCACAATGAGAAGCCCGCTCCCACTCGCCGCAACTAGAGAAAGCCCGCATGCAGCAATGAAGACCCAACAGAGACAAAAATAAATACATAAAATAAATAAATTTATTAAAAAAAAAAAATGCTAATCAAATAAAGGGGGGAAAATGGTGAAGACACTAACTTTACTAGGTGATCAAAGTTAACATCACCAGTGGTGGGATGGATCCAGTACTGTCTCCATATTCTGAAAAAGCACAGAATCACTTCTCTGGTCTTCCTGCCAAGATTGCAAGACCTGATGTGGTCATGAGGTAGTACTGGACAGACCTGGGTAGAGGGTCAGCCTGCAGAATGAAAGAATTATGCTCTTGGGCTTCCCTGATGGCTCAGTGGTTAAGAATCCGCCTGCCAATGCAGGGGACACGGGTTCGAGCCCTGGTCTGGGAAGATCCCACATGCCGCGGAGCAACTAAGCCCGTGAGCCACAACTACTGAGCCCGCGTGCCACAACTACTGAAGCCCGCGTGCCTAGAGTCCGTGCTCCACAACAAGAGAAGCCACTGCAGTGAGAAGCCCGCACACCGCAAAGAAGAGTAGCCCCCACTCGCCACAACTAGAGAAAGCCCACACGCAGCAACGAAGACCCAACGCAGTCAAAAATAAATAAATAAATTAAAAATAAAAAAAGAATTGTGCTCTTTAAGACTATCAGGCACATGAGAATTAGGGTAAGAAACTGTTCCAGACAGACGACACATGACAACCAAAGGCAATACATGGTACTGGCTAGGATCCTGGACCAAAAAGGAAAGAGGGACATTGTTGGGATGGCTGGCATCATTTGAATGAGGTCTATGGATTGAGTAATAGTGCTATACCAATGTTGATTTCCTTGCCGAAAATACTGTATAGTGCAATGCAGTTTTGGGGAGATATACACTGGAGAATTTAAGGATGTCATGACAGGAAAAGACAAGAGAAGGTAATGGAGCAAATGCGGCAAAATGCTAACAACTGAGGAATTTGTGTGAAGGGAATGTGGGAATTCTTTGCACTTTTCCTGAACTATTTCAAAATAAATTTTAAATGAAAAACAGCAACAACAACAAACAAACACACAGGAAGGCGAGAAGTGGATCTAGGTGTATGGATAGGCCTTCATTCCTGTGTATCAAATGCCATATTTTCAGAGGCCTTCCTTGTCACTCCCACCCACATTACTCTCCATCCCCTCCTCTGCTTTATTTTTCCTCATAAGGCAGAATACGTCATGGTTGATGGTCACTGGGGCTGAACGATGGGTACATGAGATTTATTTACTATTTTTCTACTTTTGTATATGTTCAAAATTCTCCAAGGTAAAGTTTTAAAAGTATATCCACAACACAGATTGATCATACAGTAATATATATATGCATCTTTATTGATGCATTAAGTATTTAGCAGCAGGTCTAATAGCTACTGTCATTTCCAAGTTGTGATGAGCATAAATGAAATATCTGCAACAACTGTAATGTAAAATATGAAAATACATCTGACTGGTGTTGGAGGTGAAATCATCACAGGTACTACTAATACTATCATGTTGGTACTACACCACAATATAGTTATAATTGATGGAAATGCTGAATTCTGATTAAGAAGTTAGTGAAAATAAAGATATACTATTTTCCTATCCAAATTTAAGTACCTCCTCCTAAGTTCTGGTGTAAACAGTAATAGTTTTCATTCTAACATCCTTTTAATATAATAAAGTGATAAACTTTTAAAATCTTTTTTCTTTTCATCCGAGGTTACTTAAATAATCTTAAGTGGGGAATTCCCTGGCAATCCAGTAGTTAGGGTTCCTTGCTTCCACTGCAGGGGGCATGGGTTCGATCTCTGGCCGGGGAACTAAGATCCTGCATGCTGTGCCACGTGGCCAAAAAATTAAAATTAAAAAATTAAAAAAATAAAGAATAAAAAAATCTTGAGTGAAAAAGAGCCTTTATTGCAGACAGCATAAATTTTAAAAATTAATGGTTGAAACAAAAATCCACCACCTACTAATTTATTGACTTACAAAAGATGCAAATCACTATACATCAAATGTAGCTTGTAAAATACAAAGTGTTTTTAAGTAGAGTAAAAATATCCTAGTTTTTTAATCAAAGGAATAAAATAGGGTATTTTTTTAAAAATCACTGAGTCAACTTTAAGAATCAAAGAAACTATAAATGTATTACATGTAAAAGTACATATACTGTGTGTAAACATAAGAATGTTACAAAGTCAATACAAGACATAAACAGAAAAATCATTTCATTTGTCAATGTAACCCAAACTCAGCACCTAATACAAAGATACAAAGACATACACATACCCCCAGAGTTTAATGCTGGACTAAAAATCTAGCACCAAGTACATAACACAAGCAATAATAGGTGTCTTCCATTTGAATTTTCCCAGAAATATTCTTTAGCTGTAAGAGGTGGAGCAGTTCTTATATAATAAAAATCTTTAAACATGCTAGATTTCAATTCATCCCTATACTCAAAATGAAATCCTACGTAATTAAATCCAAAAATTCACTAAATTTAAGTTAGGGTTTTGTAGAGATATCCCGTTGTGGGTTTTTTTGGGGGTTTTTTTTGTGGGTTTTTTTTTAGATGTTTATAATTTTCAACTTGGCAGACAGTGACACATGTAGGGGGAAAAATCGGAATATTGCAATACTTTAACATTATACCAAGAACATCTTTTCACTGCAAAGCGTATTTCCACACACTAAAAACCAGCTAGACAGCACACAAAATTATATGATTTCTAATAAATTGATTAAACATCCTAATTGGTTTCCAAAATACAGTATGCTATTTTCATTCAAAATATGAGTAGCGGGCTTCCCTGGTGGAACAGTGGTTAGGAATCCGCCTGCCAATACAGGGGACACGGGTTCGAGCCCTTGTCCGGAAAGATCCCACATGCCGCGGACCAACTAAGCCCGTGCGCCACAACTACTGAGCCTGGGCTCTAGAGCCCGCGAACCACAACTACTGAGCCCGCTCGCCTAGAGCCCATGCTCCACAACAAGAGAAACCACTACGATGAGAAGCCCACGCACCGCAACAAAGAGTAGCCCCTGCCTGCCGCAACTAGAGAAAGCCCGGGCGCAGCAATGAAGACCCAACGCAGCCAAAATATAAAATAAAAGAAAGAAAGAAAGAAAATTTTAAAAAAAATTTGAGTAGCTGTAAGACATATAATAATAAAGAAAACATTAAACAAAACAAACAGTAAAGGTTAGAAATTGAACTACAGAATAGTGTTCCTTTGGGCTTCCCTGGTGGCGCAGTGGTTGAAAATCTGCCTGCTAATGCAGGGGACACGGGTTCGAGCCCTGGTCTGGGAAGATCCCACATGCCGCAGAGCAACTGGGCCCGTGAGCCACAACTACTGAGCCTGCGTGTCTGGAGCCTGTGCTCCGCAACAAGAGAGGCCGTGATAGTGAGAGGCCCGCGCACCGCGATGAAGAGTGGCCCCCGCTTGCCGCAACTAGAGAAAAGCCCTCGCACAGAAACGAAGACCCAACGCAGCCAAAAAAAAAAAAGAAGAAAAAAGGAAAGTGTTACTTTATTTAGTCTCCTTGTTCAGCAGACTAATATGTCAGTTTAAAGTTGACGAACAACTATTTCAAATCATCCAATATCAACATTCAGGAGCACAATCTGAATGAATATACATACTCAAGGTATTTTTCAGCCTGCAGTGTTTACTCTAAATACTGTGACTAGTTAAATACAGCTCAAACACTAGGGAGTCTTAAAAGTAAAAGCAAAAAAATATATAGTCCCCAACTGGAATATGCTAGTTTTCATAAAATATTTCAATTTTTTTTTTAATTTAGGCAAAATTTCAAACTAAGAGAAAAATGAGACCTGGAAGACTATTTGGAAAAACTTCCACATTACCACTATCTCTATAACTTCTATACAAATCTTTCCAAACGATTAGTGTTTACAGGATTAAAAATGTCTCCTAAATCAAGCCCGAAATCTCTTCATAAGCATACCAAACAATACAACGCCTGAGCAATCAAGAGTCCACAAGAAAGGTAGTTGGGAAAAGGTGCCCTCTACACAAGTCAAACACCATCATTCTTCTTGGCACTGAGCCGTATGTTTTCCTCCAATCTGCCAGAAGCATTCTAACTCAGGAAATAAAATACAACATCGCAAGCATTCTGTATTAGTTTCTAATGCTATTTCTCAAGATAAGTATAAAATTATTTTACTTTACTTTTTTTTAATGTTCAAAAAGCCTGTCGTGAAAATAGGTATTCAAAATTATAACATTCAAAAACAGAGGTGTTTCTTCAAAGAAACTGGCTCAGCTCAAAAGAATAAACCATGTAGCAGTGATGCAGGCTAGGGAGTCAAATTTGTTTAAGTCTAAAAGTATCTCTAGTTATAGGAGTATGTAAGGACAAGGAAACTTTACCACAATACTTTATATTGTGTCCCAGAAGTAAACCAAATTCATGTAACATAACATATATTCCAGCTATTTAAACGCAGGAAAACCATTATGATTGGACATGTAAAGTTAGCAAAATGAGGGAGAAGATATGTGGATATATGTATATGTATAGCTGATTCACTTTGTTATAAAGCAGAAACTAACACACCATTGTAAAGCAATTATACTCCAATAAAGATGTTAAAAAAATAAAGTGACTGCAGCAAGATAAAATAAAGTTAACAAAACAAAACACTTTTAAATGAGTTTCATTCTTTGACAAAATTGTTACATGAGCTGCTACCTTGCTCAACCTCTGCATGATCTTTAACTTATTCTCTAGAACTGGAGAATGGATGGGAAGAACCTGAATATGTGATTTACTTCAAACCTGAAAATAAGATACAGAGACTTTTATGTCCTTTAAAGGGTTCTATTCATTTGCTCATTCTAATTCAGGGAGTCGCCTTTGCACACACCTCTCTCCCTCTAACAACTAAGACAGCGACCAATTGTTGTATAACTCCTCCCTTCCCCCTTCAATCCAGCTAACATACCATACAAAGGAAAGGACTTTCTCTATTGTGCAAATTCAGCCCCTGCAATGGATCTTTGTTAACTAAATCTGATTCAGAAATACTCATTTAATTCTTTTCAATCAGCATATTGAATGCTGTTAAAATCATGAGCACAATAGATTACTCTTATTGCAAGAAGGTAAAGCCAAATTTTGAAAATGTTCTGATTACATTTTAAAGGTTTGCTCTTTCTTTGGCAGAGGGAAAAAAAGCCAAATCAGCAACCTTCCCTCAACCTATTTTCTACCAAAAACACTGATCAAAATATAAATAAAAGAATTGGCTCTGACCCTCCCCCATCCCAAAATGCCTCTTAAACTGCCCTGCTCCCAAAGCTGGCTCATTTAATCATTTTTTAATCCAAATACTTACTACAAAAGCCTAATCACCGTTACGAGAACATTCATTTTGAAAACATTTTATATGATGTATTCCCAGTGTACACCTCTTAATCCTGTAAAACAGTTATTAGTTAATGTTGAAATCAGCTAGGGAAAACGGTAAAAGTAGGCACTTTAACCTCAGTTTTAGTATAGGTATTGCATGGTTTTTCTCATTATGATTTCTAGAAGACATCAGAATTGAATGTTCTTAAATTTTCTTGCAGAACTCTCATTCTGGTACAAGCACCGTTTTATCCCTTTTACTTAAATTATTCACATTTAGTTTTCCTCCCGGTAACAACCACACACTTTACAAAACATTTTCTACAATAAGGATAAAAGACCTTGAATTTCTCCAAACAAAGTCCATTTAGCTTCACAGCTGGATCAGCAAGAACACTTCTTGTACCCGTTTTAAGGATACACAAGAAGCCAGAAATAGAGATTACCTGTTAGCGGGTGGAGATGGGAAGGGGAGAGTGGGAACTGGAATTCCCAGGGTCGGGGTAAAGAGGAGATTTTTCTCTGTAAACCTTTTTACACTCTTTAAACCCACTAAGAATGCACTATCTACCCAAAGAACTAAGTAAACTTGTTTAAAATTTTCAAAAGTCGCTTTTAAAATAAAGGAATTTCAGGGACACTAGGTCTACTTAGTTTTAAGATAATCTTATCAATAGCATCTGCTTTTGCTCTGCAATAGGTAACACACTCCTTTAAATGCAGTCGTGAGCAATGTGCCAGCTAAGCCCTCTTTAATACAGCAACGTTCCTCCAGACCGCCGCTTTCCAAGGCAGCTCGCATCCTCTGCCCGCTCCTCCCTCTGTGCATTCTGAGATCTGCTCTGCTGATTCCCACTTAAAGTGGGTCCTGGCCGCCATTTTAGAAAGTCATTCACACAAGCCGGCCGGCAGCACCATCCACTTAAAAAACCTTCCAAAACTCCCTCGGACGATTTCCTCTTTCCTCTCGAACCCCTCATCTTGCAGAGGGGTCAAACTCCCCGCGATAGGCATACAGTGTCTCTAGAATCTGCATAATGCGAAATGACACGTCTAACCACATGATACGGAGGTGGCAAAGCAAATGCTGCAATGCACGTGTTTGCACGTCGGTGCATACGAATTTCCCAGGCAGACACCTACAGAGAAGGTCCACAAGGAGATAAAAGTGAGCACATCTAAGTGGCTTTTCCAGTCCAGTAATCTGCATCTAAATGATTTTTCCACCAAAACACTGAAGATATGGGGCCTCCATATGGGGTAAGGGGTGGAGCAGCGCCACGGAGAGTTCCCATCTGTTTCCCCACTGAGCCCGAGATCTCCCCTTTGTCACAGGCGACAGAGGCGAGTTTTTGCTCCTGCCTTCCCGCTGCCTGATTTCTCAGCACAACGTAGTAAACACCGGGAGTCCCTGGAAGCGCGCCTCCCCCAGTCCTGCCGAGGACAGCTTTAGTGGGTTATGAATGGCCTCACTATTCCAGGCTCCTTTTCACACGCGGACACGCGCAGACGCGCGCTCCAGCGGTGAAGATTTAATACCCCAGTAACAGCAACCACCAACAGAATCAATGATCCTCCATTTGAAAGAGCGGAGCTCCGCTGCCTCTGCTTCCATTTCCTTATGCAAGCTGCTCAAGAGCAAGCGACGCAATCTATTTTTCCCATGGTGACTCACTAATAAGGGCGCTCCATAATTTCCCCTTCACTCACTAGATAGTAAGAGGAATTTAGAGTATACCAAACTTAAAACCTTCCGAAGTCTTTAATATCGCAAGAAACAGTAATTTTCGAGGACAACCACATATCTGCTACAGTCCTTCTCAATTTACACCAGTGTAAGTAAACCGTCATTTTCAGTATTTCACATGGAGGGCTCTATCAGCTATGACCCACATAGATTTCACAAAACAAAAACAAACGGTAAAAGCTACTAAATAAGTAAAATGTATCAAGAACATTCATTCCTACTACGCCATGAACAAAAAAAAAATATTCTGGGAAGAACCTTTTTAAAAGCTACATCTTTTTTTAAAAGAGCTACATCTTCTAATCTGAAAAGGTATGCATTTTTTAACCACTGATTTAGGAATTCTGGGTGGGAGGGAAACACCATCCTTTTAAAAAAGGCTCTGCAGTGTTAACGCCGGCGCGGCCGCAGCAGCGGAGATTCCCGAGGCTGGGAGCACAGCGCGGTGGGGGCTCTGCTACATGAGGTGGCTCCTCCTCTGAGAGCACTCGGTCCCCACCATCCTCCTCACCCAGGGACCCCAGAGCGCTGAAGGGAGGAAGGCGAAAAGAGCCGAAACAGACGCACCAACTTATTTTCAGACACCACCCTCCACCCAACCCCACATAAACAAGGAGAAGAAACCAAAACATTTGCGTTTGCCATTTCCATTTAGTTTCTAGGTCTGTGAACCCTCCGTGAGAGGTCCCTAGAATCCAGCAGGGTCTTCCCAGTTCCGAGACATCCCTACGATACCCACCAAGACTTTTGTTTTTGTATAACCTTTCCTTTCCCACAAAACCCTCTCTAGGTCAGACACGTCCACGCGTCCGCAGGGCGAGGAGCGCGAGTTGCTGCGGGACTCTGGAGTTGGCCGGGCCGGGGGCTGTCGGGGCGGGGTAGGGGTTCGGGTCCCGGCCCGGCGGCGGCTCGGTTCCGCCGCATCTGCCGGGCCGGCGGGGGCGGCTGCTCGGAGCCGGGGCAGCGGCGCGCTAGGACGCGACCCCACCGCCGGCTGGCCAGCCTGAGGGCACCCTCCCGGCGCCGGCTTCGCGGAGGCCGAGCGACAGCCGCCTCCTTATTGGGAACGGAGAGGGCGGCAGCCGGGCCCGCTCCGCCGAGGCCCGAGGCCCAACGCTGCGACACGGGCCGAGCAGCGGCCAGGCAGCCGCGCGCCCTCCGCACCCGTCCGTGGGTCTGGCCCGGGTCTCCTCACCAGTTCCGCGCACGGGGAGGGGCCGGCAACGGGCCGGAGGGGGCAGCGGCGCCCGAGAACAGAGCGCGGCCCTGGGCCTCGTGTCACTCACCGTTTGAAATGCTCGATGATCTTCTCTTCCCGCACATTCTCCGGTAAGTTGCCCACCCAGAGGTGCCTGGTTTCCCGGACCATGCTGGGCGGTGTGCCGGCGACCGCTGGTGCGGGTTCCCCCTCGCCGGCTTCGTACGAGCCCGTCAGCGCTGGGAGGCGGGCGCCGAGGCGGCGGCGGCGGCGGCTGCGGCGGTGGCGTCGGCAGCGGCGGCGGCTCCTCCGGCTCCCCCCCGTGCAGAGACCATCCCTCTCCCCCAGGTTCTGACTCTCGGGCCTCGCAGCTCCGCTCTGCCGCCACCACACACCCGAAGCCGACCCCCGCGCTCCGGCGGCGCATGCGCCCGGGAGGCGGCGGGAGGGGGAGCGGGTAGGAGGGGCGAGCGAGACCCGGGCGGCAGCGACTACGATGGAGCTGGCGCTGTGGCAGCCGGACGCTTCCCACCGGCGCGCGCGACCCGCCTCCCTCACCGCGGGCGCGCGCGCAGCCACCCGACAGCCCGCCGAGGCTGAGACGCCGAGTTCCTCCCAGCCGATGCGCAGGCGCGCGGGGGAGGGAGGAACGTAGGGCCTGGAAGGAACGCTCGCGCGCTCGGTCCCGGTGCGCAGGCGCCCAGCACTCTGTTAGGGCGGGCGCCCTGTCAGGCCTGGGGTTCAGCGCTTGCAGAGGCAGGCATAGCCTCCAGCCCCTCGAGTAGGGGTCCCAGGCACTGGCCTGGGGGAATAAAAGAGAGAAAGGGGGTTGGTATTCACAGGGCTGCGTGTCAAAGCGGCTGCCAAGGCTTCTCTCCTAGAAGCCAGGACCTCTTCCCCTGCTCACCTTTGGCCAGCTTCTGGCGTTTCCGGGCACTTAGAGCCGCGCCTGCTTGGGAAAGTGTCAGAACAAGGCCGCCCTTCTCACGGCCCAGCTAAGCTGTGACGGCTTCAGAAACACATCCCTCCCAAGAATCATTAGCTTGTAACATTAAGCAACTTTATTTTATATAGAATCTTGCGAAACCGTTTGCACGTTCTCTTTGCTGATTGTTATGGCATACCAGGAATAGAACTGAATGAAGTGAGACGGTTACATGTCTGATGGTGTTCCCCTCAGAGGATTTGCTATAATTTAATATCTAAGCCGAGGAAGGGATTAGAACTTCAGCCTTTCCAGGCCTAAAAGCTTTTAAATTTTAAAGGCTACTGTTGAACTTTTCAGTTTACAGAACCCCGGGGAAAACCCACAAAATTAAGGCAACAGTACTGAGTCCAGAAAAATGGACTTTTTTAGAACAGTCAGCAACTCAGCTTTCTTTTACATTTTCTATCTACAGAAATAAAATATCACAGGTGTAGTGCTTTAGGTACAGACCAGATTTTAAATATTCGATCTCATTCACTTTCTCCATAAATATTGATACAAGCCAACTTATTATCAAACTGTGCTATTTTGAATTGGAAAATATGGTCACCATAATAAATAGCACCAATATATGGGGTCACCTGTGCATAAATTGTTTCTTTAATTCCACAGATGGTAAATCTCCAAGTAGTTTTTTTGTTTCCATATAGTTTAACATAAGCTTCTTAATGATGTGTCAGAGAGTCACATCAACTTTTCTTGTATTTGGTTTAATAGTCTATACTATACTTAAACTTGATCTCAGCAGGTCTGCTCAACTGAAATCATCTCTCTTCCTTCCTCTCTCAGGATGTTAGAAGGCTAAGCAAGCCCCTGTCTTACACAGTTGCAACAATTACAGAACAAGATGTGCTAGCTCAGGTAATAACCTTACCATCCATTGAAATAATTTTTGGAATTTTGACAAGTTACTTCTAAAAATTCTAGATTCTGAGCCAGGTAATTTAATTTTTTTCTATGCTATTTTTCTGGCTTATGTTTACATTTTCTATTTCAACACACTTTTTTTGAGGGGGGGGGCGGCCAGTAACAGGCAGAAACGAAAAGAGGTGGTTTAGAAAAGTTAGAAAAAGCACCACCACAATAGTGGCACTCATTCATAATTCAGTTAAGGCCTTTAATGCCACCACAGAGGTTGACCTTGTCTTCATGCAAATCAGAGTCATTAAATTATATGGAAATTTTTGTTCTTGAAAATATTATGGAATTGATTCCTTAGTAAAAGTGAAAGCAAATCAACCTACATTCAGATGTAGGATTAGCCATTTACATTTGCCACAACTATCACATAAGGAGTGTCAGGCCAGCACACTGTTAACTAAACTCATGAACTTCATAGTTCTGTATATGTGGCTGCAGTTAGTGTTGAACCAATGGGCATTTTTCTACGAAGCATAAATTTCAATATTAGCAACCACAATTTGAAACACATTTTAAAATATTATGTAAATTACTCATTTAAAACCTGATAGGCGGGGCTTCCCTGGGGGCGCAGTGGTTAAGAATCCGCCTGCCAAAGCAGGGGACACGGGTTCGAGCCCTCGTCCGGGAAGATCCCACGTGCTGCGGACCAGCTAAGCCCTTGCACCACAACTACTGAGCCTGTGCTCTAGAGCCCTCGAGCCACAACTACTGAGCCCATGAGTCACAACTACTGAAGCCCACACACCTAGAGCCCGTGCTCAACAAGATAAGCCACCGCAATGAGAAGCCCGCACACCGCAACAAAGAGTAGCCCCCGCTCGCCACAACTAGAGAAAGCCCGCGTGCAGCAACGAAGACCCAACGCAGCCAAAAATAAATAAATAAATAAAATAAATTTTAAAAAATAAAAATAAAATAAATAAAACCAGATAGGCCCTGAATTAGCTGCATCTTCTTGGTGTCACCAGGAAGAAGAGAAAAGGCTGAGCTCAATCACATTAAAAGGGGCAACAGACAAAGAAGAGGATTCAGAAAACACTGCCTTGCAATTAGAGAAATAAAGGGCATATCTCACCTTGAATGCAGCCTTCAGTTAAAATCATGCTGAAGAAAATTCAAGGGCTGAAAAAAGGGGGTGGTGGGGCTTTTAGAGCAAAATCATTAGAAGAGAGCCTAGTTAGAGTCATTATTAAATGTGGTATTTTGTATCCATCTATGACTCCCACAGAACAGTAAAAGGATACGCTAAAACAAAGAACCAATTAAGAGGTATTTATACTTTCTCCATGGCACAAGAATAAGGAGACATTAAATGAAAATTAAAAGCAACATGTTTGCCAGCTAAATTTTTTTTTAATGTAGTTCTCTTAGATTATCCTAAAGGTCTTGTTACAGCAGTGCTGTTTCCCCATGTAAAAAGCAGAGTAGATACATAATTTTTATATAAAATTTAATTTGAAATGGACAAAGTTGTTTGCAAATACTTTCAAGCTCCCCACCTTTGGGAGGTAACAAAAGAGAAATTGTGGTGGAAAATTACTAACATACAAATTGTTAAACAAAGTTGAGTTAAAGTTCTCCCAAAGACCTTTCGAGATCACAGGATATCAAAAAGACGATTAGCAAATGCCAAATTAAGTTAATTATCATTTCTCATTTTACCAGAGATTTATCAAACAACTGAGAAACGGTCTCTGTTTAACAATATAAAGGCTAGGGAATTCCCTGGCAGTCCAGTGGTTAGGACTCCACACTTTCACTGCCCAGGGCCCAGATTCAATCCCTGGTGAGGGAACTAAGATCCCACAAGCAGCGAGGCACGCGCCTGCACACGCACACACACAAACACACACCACACACTATATATAATATATATATATATGCTAGCAGAATTCCATTAAACATCATTTGATAGCACCTCATACTCAGATTCTCTTGAAGTGTTACTTTCATCAAAATACTTGTTTTCAGAATTACAGGCACCAAAAATAGCATGCAAGGTGTTCATTTTAGTTTCTTGGGTTTTAAAAAATCTGATACACACTTCTCAAAAGAGAATTCTCAGTTTATAAAATGTCAATACATCAGCTTAAATAGACATGCAGATTATTTAATGTGTAAAACAAATTTCATTTCTGTTCAAATTTTTAATGTGTTCCTATGATGCCCCCAAAAATATTATTCTAATTTCAATAAGGCAGATTCATTTGAAGGAAAAATAGTTCACATTATAGATGCTAAGTTCAAATGAGCAATTCAGGTGGGAATTCTATCCATCTCTATAAAAGTTAATATTTGCAGGTTAAAAGTAATGTCCATGCTCCTTACAGATTCTTTCAGCATAATGCTACTTGACCTTGAACTTTGGGGGATACTGAAAAACACTGATGGTATGAATGAGAGACATTATAGTATAATGCAAGTACCTCTGAGTTAAGAGTCAAAAATTCCAGGGGCTTCCCTGGTGGCGCAGTGGTTAAGAATCGGCCTGCCAATGCAGGGGACATGGGTTCGAGCCCTGGTCCAGGAAGATCCCACATGCCGCGGAGCAACTAAGCCTGTGCGCCACAACTACTGAGCCTGCGCTCTAGAGCCCACGAGCCACAACTACTGAGCCCATGTGCCACAACTACTGAGCCTGCGCTCTAGACCCCATGCTCCACAACAAGAGAAGCCACCGCAATGAGAAGCCTGCGCACCGCAACAAAGAGTAGCCCCCCCGCTCTGAGAAAGCCCGTGCACAGCAACAAAGACCCAATGCAGCCAAAAATGAATAAATAAATTTTTTTAAATAAATAAATAAAGAGTCAAAAATTCCAGTTCCAATTTTGTCACTGGCTATATGGCCTAGGTAAAATCAATTAAATCCTCAAAGTCTCAATACCCTTATCTGCAAAATGAGGATAAAAATATCTGTTTTCTCTACCTGGTAAGGTTGCTAGAAGTATCAAATGAGATAATATATATAAAAGTATTTGGAAGTAACACAGCATAAAAGTATCATGAATACTATTAAGTTGACTGCTAATTTCATATGAATATCAAAAGTAAGCATCAAAAAAAAAAAAAAAAAAGTAAGCATCAGTTGAAGTTAAAAACATACCATGATCAATTTATAACATTTTCAGGATTATAGCCAGGTCTTATAATCAAATCAATATGCAGTGATTGCATATCAAGTACGAAGTTCCTTGCACTCTTTTGCTGACTTTTTCTATTGCAAAACTCTTAATAACAACAAAACTGATAACTACATGCCCATTGCACAGCCCCAAATCAAGTGTTGGGTTTTCTCAGTGCTTTCATGTTTATTGGCAACATAACAGGAAACACTGGGAAAGCTTTTTTCTGTTTCTGTCCTTGTTACAAATATTTACAAATTTTTTTCATAAGCATTTATTTTTGTATGTTTTCAATAGAAATACAACCCACTCTTATTGATTTTTTTAATTTAGTTTAACAATTAATAATTGACGCTCACTGAAAACGATCAAAAAGTAGGGTGTGATCTCTTCTCTCATCTATGATAAATGGATGGTGAAGTGAATTTCCCCATTTGAGTGTGAAAGATAATTCAGAAAGGTGACATTAAAGCAGAGGCATTTGCAAAGTGGAATTAAAACAGATGTGTTTTTAATCAGGTCTTACTTTCACATTGTGAAGAGCACCTGTATTTAGCATGCTAGATGTGCTCAAAGAGTTCAGTCATGCATAATGGAAGCCCAGTTGGGGAAAGCATCTGAGCCTCAAACTCAGGCTCTGAATGCTAACCTAGCCAATAGAGCAGATAAATTACTATCACCATTTAAACAGGAGAACAGAATAGTTACCAGACATTTAACAAAAATTTTGTTACCAATCGAGTTCCACACTATTAAAATTGAACTGTTTCATGAGAAAACATATATTTAAAATATAAACACTGTTCCTAAAGGCATCATATAAAAATATATTAACTAGCTCTAAAATGATCAAAGACCCAACCATATGAGAACTTGTCAATACTAACAAGCTCCTATTATTAGAATCAGGGTTTGTTTTTTGTTTTTTGCTTTTTGCTTTTTCCTAAACAGTAGAAAATAAAACAGACAACACTAATATATTATTGTCAAAGAGTGTTTGACATCTTGCTAGTTCTGAGGGTCAACTAGTGAAAAAGACAGACCAGTCTATTGATGGATTTATTTTGATACAGCAGGCTCACTGTAGTGAAATTATGCATACATAAATGATCAAAACTTCAATCAGTTGAATAGTATTAGCTAGCTAGTCCTTCTCGAAATCATTCTTTCAGCATAACACTTCATAATCTACTTTACTGTTCAATTCTCTAAGAAAGCTAAATAATTTATTCCACATTGTTTTTGGTTTTCCAGAAATGAATATAATGGCTGATATTTTCTTTTTTAAAAAATCAATTTTTATATTTCCACCATTTCCTTGGAAATTTGCTAAAGGTAACTTTCTTCCTTCTATGAGGAAATACTGCTAATATACCTAACATTTATTTTTTTTTAACTTTCTATTTTATATTGGAGTATAGCCGATTAACAATGTCGTGATAGGGACTTCCCTGGTGGAGCAGTGGTTGAGAATCCACCCGCCAGTGCAGGGGACACGGGTTCGAGCCCTGGTCCGGGAAGATCCCACATGCTGCAGAACAACTAAGCCTGTGCGCCACAACTACTGAGCCTGTGCTCTAGAGCCCGCAAGCCACAACTACTGAAGCCCGCGTGCCTAGAGGCTGTGCTCCGCAACAAGAGAAGCCACTGCAATGAGAAGCCCGCGCACCGCAACGAAGAGTAGCCCCTGCTCGCCAGGACTAGAGAAAGCCTGCGTGCAGCAACGAAGACCCAATGCAGCCAAATAAATAAATAAATAAATAAATAATTTTTAAATAAATTATAACAATGTTGTGATAGTTTCAGGTACATAGCAAAGGGACTCAGCCATACATATACATGTATCCATTCTCCCTCAAACTCCCCTCCCATCCAGGCTGCCACGTAACTTTGAGCAGAGTTCCCTGTGCTATACAGTAGATTATACCTAATAGAATTCTGAATACAATTTACTAACGTTTATGGCACTGAATAAAAGATAGACTGGAAGGATACTTGCAAATATTAATGATTGTTGTGCCTATGTGGTAGAATTCAATTTTTTTTAAGTTCTTATTCATCTATATTTTCTAAACTTTTCTTTGGTTAACATATATTGCTCTTATAATTAGAAAAAGTTACAGTAAAATGAGCTGGAAGTCAGCATCTGGGTTACTTTAGTTTAGGGCTCCTCTGAAATGCTGATACTTCACTACATTAAATCAACATATTTATGTTAACAGATCCCACATGAACAAAACGTTATTATTCTCTATGTTAATTCAGAGAGTTCATTCAACCTTTTAAAATTCTACTACTAATCCTCATGTGAGAAAAAACTTAACCTCTTCATTATAAGTGATATACAATAGCAAAAACACCCCAGGTCTAAGAGATTGTCACTTAAACATCAGGAAGTCAGCAGAATACACATAATGCAAATCAAGGCTACTATTTAATTCAGAGAAGACTATCAAAGTGTACTTGATGGAATCTCAAAAACAATAATACCAAATAAAATATATTTAGTAACTTATTACATGTGTCTTGACATTTTCAGACTTAGGGTGTTAAGTTCCGCTACTGCTCCTCTGAAAGCCTTGCTCTAGTTTGAAGTAGAGAATTCAAAACATCATGAACTTGTTCCAAATATGTTTTAAAACTGTTTCTGGGCTTCCCTGGTGGCGCAGTGGTTAAGAATCTGCCTGCCATGCAGGGGACACAGGTTCGAGCCCTGGTCCGGGAAGATCCCACATGCCACAGAGCAACTAAGCCTGTGCACCACAACTACTGAGCCTGCTCTCTAGAGCCCGCGAGCCACAACTACTGAGCCTGAGTGCCACGTCTACTGAAGCCCATGCGCCTAGAGCCCATGCTCTGCAACAAGAGAAGCCACCCAATGAGAAGACCGGGCACAGCAATGAAGAGTAGCCGCCGGTCGCCACAACTAAAGAAAGCCCACGTGCAGCAACGAAGACCCAACGCAGCCAAAAATAAAAATAAATAAATTAAAAAAAAAAAAAAGCTGTTTCCATTTTAATTAAATTATTGCTATTTAATAGTAATGCCCTTTATTTATTTTTGGCTGTGTTGGGACTTCCTTGCTGCATGCGGGCTTTCTCTAGTTGTGGCGAGCAGGGGCTACTCTTCATTGCAGTGAATGAGCGGCTTCTCTTATTGCAGAGCACGGACTCTAGGCACACAGGCTTCAGTAGTTGTGGCACGTGGGCTCAGTAGTTGTGGCTCGCAGGCTCTAGAGCGCAGGCTCAGTAGTTGTGGCGCACAGGCTTACTTGCTCCGCGGCATGTGGGATCTTCCCGGACCAGGGCTCGAACCTGTGTCCCCTGCATTGGTAGGCAGATTCTTATCCACTGTGCCACCAGGCAAGTCCCAGTAATGCTTCTTTAAATCACGTAACTGCTTCAATATTTTGCTATTAATCTTCAGGATGGTAATGATTGCTAATTTTACATAATATTCCATAATTAGACACTTGAAACCTTTGGCTTAAAATAAAACCACATTCTGTTTAAAGGCTAGGTAGGACATGATGCATTTCTGAGTTAAATGCTGGAATTATTGTTAAATGTATATTTAAAAGTTAAATTTCAGTATTTTGATAAAGGAAGTAATAGAATTTTTTCAGGCTATATACTACAAAAGTCCTAGGAACCATCCCTTACAGTTTTATTTGGAAAATTCTTGGGTTGAAAAGCATTCGCCTCAAGATAATTCTCTCTTATTTATTTATTTATTTATTTTTGGCTGCGTTGGATCTTCGTTGTTGCGCCCGGGCTTTCTCTAGTTGCGTTGAGTGGGGGCCACTCTTCGTTGCAGTGCGCAGGCTTCTCATTGCAGTGACTTTCTTGTGAAGCACGGGCTCTAGGCGCGTGGGCTTCAGTTAGTTGTGGCACGCGGGCTCAGTAGTTGTGGCTCGCGGGCTCTAGAGCGCAGGCTCAGCAGTCGTGGCTCACGGGCTTAGCTTCTCCGCGGCATGTGGTATCTTCCCAGACAGGGCTCGAACCCGTGTCCCCTGCTTTGGCAGGAGGATTCTTAACCACTGAGCCACCAAGGAAGTCCCAAGATAACTCTCTTTGAAGATAGGAGATTAACTTAAAATGTTTTTTTCTAAGAAAACAGAACCAGCAAGAGTCACAACTAAAGATTTCACTGTATACTGTTAGCTGGTGGGAGGGGCGCGGTGAGACGAACTAATAAAAGGGGTTTGTGTTTTGCCCACTCCCACAAGATAATTTAAACACACACCCAAGCCTAAACCCTTTACTTAAAAAACATTCACCCGAAAAAGTGGCTTTAAACCAGGTTACTTTTGTTCTCCATAGTTTTCAACTTAAATACATTGTTTCCCTCGAGATCAGTTTCCCAAGATTCTAATTATTAGACAGCACATAAGAACTTTGATTTTATGCCTATCTAAAATTGCAAAACGTACATACTCAAATTTTTCTCCCCCTTTTTTTGTAGCATTATCCTTATTGTAGGAAGTTTGTCTTTAAATACTCTCATTAACCATAATTTGTTAAGGCAGAATCTCTAACAGAAGTTCTGCAAATTCAAGGGACTCTTGATCTGGTCATTTCCAAGCCTCAAATGACAGTATAGCCTTGTTAGCAAGAATAGAATTCTATTGCTTGCTAGAACTTCAACAGCCTCGAGATAGCTAAGAGTTCCTGTTAGTAATCTGGCACCAACTCAAAATTCCCACCAGGAAGAAAGATCTCCCTGAGGTAGGACCCACTGAGTGGCTCCGCCCATAGTGATGACCTGGACTGACCTCGGACTCGGCGTGGCGAGTTAGCAGGTGCTCGCGACGATAAAATGCCACGTCAGTCTTTAGGAGCCCCGAGAGGTGCCTTTTTCGCAAACAAGCTCCCTCTTTTAAACCTTACATCTCTGAGGCTTTGAAGGTACGTTACACGGCTAACGAATATAGGAAGACAATTACTCCACTGGAGAAACGAAGGTACTTCAAAAGGAAGAGTGGCAAGGAAACAAAAAGCTCAGACTGGAAAAGTGGCAAGCCTCCATGCTCTGCCAAGACGGCCTTACTTAACCTTCTGGATTTCAAAAACGGGGTTGGGTGGAAGTGGATTACATGGCAAGGTAAAGAGCTTGGGGCGGGAGGGGGGGCGGGTTAAGAACCTACAACTCTGGCAGTAATTTCCATCACACTCCTAAAGGAAGAGGAAAGGAGAACAAAACAATAGGCACCTTAAGAGAGTAAATGCGGTTACTATGGTTACCACCCTCCAAGCTCAATTCTGCAAATGGAGACAGAGCAGTATGCCAAGGCCCTTTCTTTGTCTGCATCCACACACGGAGAACCAACCCAGCAGCCAGCCCCGCCAGCCCGAGCAGAGGCTGGTGTCGAGGACCAAGGGCAGCGTAACAAATAAAGAACACCTTTATTTTGGCTTAGTAAGCAAGAACTGCAGGCAGTTCCTGATGGAAGCCAGCGCGGCCATCACCCAGTCCTTCGGCCAGGGCTGTTTCCCCCACTTGGGAGAAGGCTCCAACACACTCCAGTCACCGATTCCAGTCTGGGGTCCTGGCACAGGCAGGAGTGGAAGGGGGCCAACGAGACACGGTGCAACCTTAGCCCTGAGACACAAAGGGAAGGCCAATCTCCAGGAAACCCGCGGGACGTAATTAATAACCCCTCAAGAGGCTACAATTTCCGCGAGGGGGAATAGAGGACACAGTGAGTAGGGCACAACCGAGGTGTTCAGACACACCTCACATCAAAGACGCTACCCCAAGCTGCGCGGAAAAATCGCCGCCAAGACAACCCAGTGCGCAGGCGCGCGGAGCAGCGACTCGAGAGCTTTGGGCCTGCCCCTCCCCCACTACTCTCAAAAGGCCAGGGGAGTTGGCTCAACGCGCTTGCGCAACGACGGAACGTTGGGGGAGGGGAAGAAAACCTATTCCCTTCATTGTGAGAGAACCGCCCTGCCCCGCAAGGCGAGCGCGCGCGCGCACACCTACGACTCTCACACTAGTACACTCGGGCGTTGAGCTTGCCGCCCAGTGCGTCGCGCATGCTCCGAGAGGAAGGTGGTGTCGGAGCCTACGGCTTTTTGCTGAGTGTCCCTGAGAAGTTTCTGGAAAGACGGGGCTCAGGAGAAACTGGGGGATGGGGAGCGCAGGGAACCGAGCGTTTGAGAGAAGGAAAAGCGAAAAATCCAAAGCACACCGCCTCCACCCTGCCTCCATCAAGCCACGACCAAAGCAAACCCCATAGCCCACCGAGACCCTCACGCCAGGGGAAAAAGCATGGGGACCACAGCAGCCGCTCCTTCCTGTACCCGTGCCCAGCCCCCGAGGCCCCTCACCACAGGGAGAAGGGAGAGGGCAGCGGGGAACGATGAAAAACCTAAAACGCTCACTGGATGTTTGCGTGGTGGAGGGAAAGCCGACATCCGCGCTCTGGAGCTGCCCGCGCACGGTGGGCCACCAGCGGCTCTTCGCTGCACTCTCGGGTGTGGGCTCAGTGCGTTGGGGTTCGACGTGGATGCTGAAGGAGTGGTCTGGGGCTTTGGCCCCTGGTTCCTTAGTTCCCCCTCATTTGGGGGCCTTTTTGATCACCCCTTTGCTCTCTTTACTTTGGTGACCTAGAGCTAAAGTTGCGAGTGTGGAGACCCTAGGAAAGGTTGCTCCCTCCCCGCGCCCGGCCCGAGGGGCGTCCTGGGCGGGCAAGGGTCGCCCGGCAGGTGTGCCACGGTCAGTTCTTTCCAGTTTGTACCCCCTTAAGTAAGAGCCTCCTGAAGAGGGGCCCGTTTGGAAGAGCAGAGGCAGTCCAGGCATAAAGCCGCTGCGTCGTTTGGACTCGAGGCGGGGTGGCGGACGGTGCTGCCTGGCGGGGCGCCGTGGTAAGGCCGTGGTGTCTCCGTGCGGCCACGGAGGCGCGCCGAGGCCCCCGACTACCGTCAGGAGAAAGCTCGGCCTGGCATTGCTGCGCTGTGGGGGAGGGGTCCGCGGCGCCTTTCATTTCTCCGCCTGGGCCCGCTCGGGCTGCCATTTTGTGGTGTGGCCGCCATTTCGCGCAGCCGCAGGGGCGGGGGGGAGGGGCGGGGCCGGCGACAGCGCGCGGGCTGCCTCCGGCAGCGAAGGCGGGCGAGTCCCCTTTGTTCTTCGCCTCGGGGCTCGGCTCGGGCTGTGCCGCGACCCGCCCCGGACACGCGCCGGGTGCGCGCGGCGTGTGAACCTCTGGAAAGCTCCGAGAGGCGTGCACGGAGTCCCGAATTCTTGCTGCTCTCTAAGCCCTTGAAAAGTGGGATTGCTCACCCCCACCCTTGCAGTGTGAAAGGGATCGATTTTACAAGGCAGTGCTCAGAACTGGAGCGTGGGAAGCTGTAATTTCACCCTGAGAGTGAAGGCGCTTTCTGCAGCCCTGTGCTGCCCGGGGTACTAAGCCCGCTGGAATGCCATGCCTTGAATCACAGTGGCGTTCCGCAAATAGAAGTTAAAACTGCAGAGCTGGGAGACCCAACAAAGGTGCTAAACGCCAGTGTAACCGAGAGGTTGGTCTCTTTAAAAAAAAAAAAAAAAAAAATAGTGTCTTTGGAGGGCTGTCAGCTGTAGGAGAAGCGAGACGTTGCTTTTCATTGGCTGGCTTTGAAGCACGCACTGCGCAACTATTTTCAGATCAGGTTTTATAGCCCATTTATATCTGAACTATAAACTGGAACAATAGATTGGAATGTCTTATTTCTGTCTGTTGAGAATACCTTCCATTTAATTTCTTTTTAAAATCCTTTGTGAGTATGTGAATAACAAATTGACAATAAAATCTCCCTTGTGCCTTACAGTATCATTTGAAATCCTGAAAGAGTTATTTTCCTGATTTCAAGGGACATATTTAAATATGAATCTTGGCATTGTTAATCTTAACTTTGCGACTCGAATCAACAAAGCCAGGAAATTCAACAGTAATGCTGCTGAATTTGTCTTCTAGACTTGCTTTGTGTACAAGGTATTTTTGTTTAACTTTTTTTTTTTTCCACAGTAGCCTGAGTTCATAATTTAGCCAGGCTTTTCTGGCTCAAGTTTTTTGGTGTCACAGCTACAGTAGTTTTTTTTCTTCTTCTTCTTCTTACTAAGTTTAATTATAGGCGGTTATCTGTTTCAGTAATAGGGGGCTAAGCTATAATGATAGGATGGAAATGTAAAAAATATATTTGTTGTTGAGGGAACAGATCAGGATTTGATGGCTTCCAGATGAAAGAAGTGTCTGAGGAGTGGATGTTAGATTCCAAATTTTATTTCAGTTCCGGTATGACTAAAAGCACTGCATAGAGTTTTGATTTTTTGTACCCAAGATTTCTGTAAAGCAGAATACTGTACATTCTTTTGGTTGTGAGAGTTTATGAAACATTTTTTTTCTTTTTTAAATTTAATTTTTATTTTATATTGGGGTATAGTTGATTTACTGAAATGCATATTTTTTAATTTATTTATTTTTGGTTGTGCTGGGTCTTCGTTGCTGCACACGGGCTTTCTCTAGTTGCAGCGAGTGGGGGCTAGTCTTCGTTGTGGTGCGCAGGCTTCTCTTTGCGGTGGCTTCTCTTATTGCGGTGCACGGGCTCTAGGCACGCAGGCTTCAGTAGTTGCGGCACGTGGGCTCAGTAGTTGTGGCTCCTGGGCTCTAGAGCGCAGGCTCAATAGTTGTGGCGCACAGGCTTACTTGCTCCGGGGCATGTGGGATCTTCCCAGACCAGGGCTTGGACCAGGGCTTGAACCCGTGTCCCCTACATTGGCAGGTGGATTCTTAACCACTGCGCCACCAGGGAGGTCCCTGAAATGTGTTATTTTTAAATGCTGTTACTTTTTGCCTACACAACCAAAATTAAATAGTATGAAACTATTAGTTTTATTGGGAAATTAGAATATGGTATCCTAATAATGCAAACAAAATATCATGCCCCTAATTAGCCAAGCAGTTGAAATTCAGAGAATGATTGCACTTCTTTCACTTTGTACAGACATAGAAGTATCTGTTTAAACAATTCTAATTCGAATTTTTTTAATTTATAAAACGAGTACTTATTTCACATCTTTAGCTATTACATTTAACACAAAAGCACATCCTTTTTTACACAAAAACGTTTGCAATTCGTATATTTTTTTTTTTTGCACTAATCCGATTCATTTTATTTTATTTATTTATTTTTGGCTGCATTGGGTCTTCGTTGTTGAGTCTTAGTTGCTACACGTGGGCTTTCTCTAGTTGCGGCGAGCGGGGGGCTACTCTTCGTTGTGGTGCGCGGGCTTCTCATTGTCGTGGCTTCTCTTGTTGCAGAGCTTGGGCTCTAGGCACGCAGGCTCAGTAGTTGTGGCTCGTGGGCTCTAGAGCTCAGGCTCAATAGTTGTGGCGCACGGGCTTAGTTAGTTGCTCTGCGGCATGTGGGATCTTCCCGGACCAGGGCTCAAACCCGTGTCGCCTGCATTTGCAGGCGGATTCTCAACCACTGTGCCACCAGGGAAGTCCTGCAATTTGTATATTCTTAAGAGTAGGTAGTATCTATGTATGTACTATATGATTCCAACTGTGTCCTAGAAAAGGCAAAACTACGAAGACAGTAAAAAGATTAGTGGTTGCCAAGGGTTAGTGGGGAGGGATGAATGAATAGGCAGAGCACAGGGGCTTTTTAGGGCAGTGATACAATAATGGATATGTGTCATTATATGTTTGTCAAAACCCATAGACTTACAATACCAAGAATGAACCCTAATGTAAACTGTGGACTTTGGGTGATGATGTGTCAATGTACGCTCATCAAATGTAACAAATTTACTGCTCTGATGTGGGATGTTGGTAGTTGGAGAGGCTGTGTGTGTTCAGGGCACGGGGTATATAGGAACTCTGTACTTTTCGCTCTATTTTGCTGTGAACCTAAAACTGCTCTAAAAAATAGTTAACTTAAAAAGTGATATCACTTAAAAAAAAAAAAAGTAGGTAGTGTCTTGCACTGTTCACTTCTCCCTTATGACCAATGCCATACATTTTGCAAAACAGTCGAACAGAAATTTAGGAATAACTCTCCTCCCCATTCTCCCCTTCTCCTATTGTTGGCCTCAAAACATTTTCCAACTTTTCATAGTCTCATGATCTGCCTCAGGAGTGAAAATACTTTTGTATATGTAGTCCTGGGTCTCGTCACTTTGTCAAAGCAGGCAGGACTAGTGAATTCCAGGATTACCAATCCATTGTTCCTTTAGTTTTTCTTTCGTATTCTAAAACAGGTTTTGAATTAATTTGTAGCAGTTTGTGTTCCCTGAAAGAAATTAGGTGTTAACCAAAACCTTTAATTATACCCAGATCCTTAAGACAGCTGGTGTAGAATTGAAGTGGTATGCGCTAGGCCCCTTTGGCTCATGCCTTTGATTTTATTTTTTGGCATTTGGTGAAGCTTGTGTGCAACTTTTCTAAACAACATATAGAAATATTGAATATCTCTATTCATTGTTCCAGGAAAGGATAGCTTTTCATGTCAAACTCTGGCATAGAAGCAAATTTAAAACAATAATAACCTTTTCCTAGAAAAGATAAATGATCTTCTTTAAAGACTTTTGTAATATGAGAAGTTTTTCAAAATATTTTTGGCCGTAGTTAAGCACTCCCACATGCTGTAATAGTCTCTTCCCTTCTGAGGCAAAACTGAGAAGTTCAGCACTTCAGAAGTACTGGAGTTCAAAGAACAAATCCTTGCAGCCCACAGTATATTTTTTAGAAAAATAGAAATATATCTCTACAAATTAAAAATACTCCTGAACAACCCAACAGTTGTTTGTCCTGCCAGAGTATATATGGTCATCCCTAAAACAAGACAATTGTGCAGATTATATGAAACCTGTAGGCTTATCATTTTGGCATCACAGTTTAAATGGCCTAGTTAGACAATACATCAAAAAGACTTCTAAAATCAGGGTCTTCACTCAACAAATAATTTTTGAGCATCACCCTTGTGCCAGATCCTATTCTAAATACTTAAGATACATTGCTGAGGGTTTCCCTGGTGGCGCAGCGGTTGAGAATCTGCCTGCTAATGCAGGGCACACGGGTTCGCGCCCTGGTCTGGGAAGATCCCACATGCCGCGGAGCAACTGGGCCCGTGAGCCACAACTGCTGAGCATGCGCATCTGGAGCCTGTGCTCCGCAACAAGAGAGGCCGCGACAGTGAGAGGCCCGCGCACCGCGATGAAGAGTGGCCCCCGCTTGCCACGGCTAGAGAAAGCCCTCGCACAGAAACGAAGACCCAACACAGCCATAAATAAATGAATAAATAAATAAAATTTAAAAAAAAAAAAGATACATTGCTGAATCAAACAAATACCTGTTCTCATGAAGTTTATTGTGGGGGAGAGGGGAAGAAGAGGCAATAAATATAATAAAAAGGAAATTAAATAATAGCAGTAAGATGGTGAAATACAAAGATAAGAGAGAGGAAGCATGTGTTGTCATTTCAAATGGGGCAACCAGGGTAGGCCTCAAGAAAATACTGAGACTTGAAGGAGCTAAGGGAGCAAACTATGGATATCTAGGGAAGAGGTTCCAGGGAGAGGGAACAGCAAGTCCAAAGACCCTGAGGTAGAAGCATGACTGGCACATGAAAAACAGCAAGGTAAACCAGTGTGGCTGAAACAGAATGAGCAAGGGAGAGAGTATAAGATATGATGGATGTCAAAGAGGTAAAGGGAGTGAGAGGCAGATCTATACTACTTGGTAGGCCATAGCAGGAACGCTTTGGCTTTTAATTGGTGAAGTGTTGCATGATATGACTTAGGTTTTGAGAAGTATTGAGAATAAGAGATCAAGGATAGGGGCTTCCCTGGTGGCGCAGTGGTTAAGAGTCTGCCTGCCAATGAAGGGGACACTTGTTCGAGCCCTGGTCCGGGAAGATCCCACATGCCGCAGGGCAACTAAGGCCGTGCGCCACAACTACTGAGCCCACGCACCTAGAGCCCCTGCTCCGCGACAAGAGAAGCCACCGCAATGAGAATCCCTCGCACCGCAACGAAGAGTAGCCCCCGCTCACCGCAACTAGAGGAAGCCCATGCACAGGAACGAAGACCCAGTGCAGCCAAAGATAAAATAAATAAATTTTAAAAAATAAAAAAGATCAAGGATAGAAGCAGGAACCTAGAAAGGAGGCTCTTTCAGTAACCCAAATGAAAAATAAGAGAGTTTTAATGACTAAGGGATCCTGGATATATTTTGAAGGTAAATCTAAGAGGACTTTTTGATGGATTGAATACAGAGTTCATAAAAGGAGGAGTCAAGCATGAGCCTGAGGTTTTTCACCTGGGCAACTAGAAAGATCAAGCTGCAATCATCTGAAATAGGAAACACTAGACAGAACAATTATCCAGGGGAATATTAAGAGTTCAGTTTTGGACATGTTCAATTTGAGATATTTATTAAATATTCAAATGGAGACATTAGGTAGGCTGTTGGATATGAGTCTAGTTCAGGATGAAGTTCTGAAGATATGTTTTACATATATATATATAGAATGCATAATCGTGTGTGCGTGTGTATTTGGGAGTTGTCAGCATATAAATGGCATTTATAGTCTGAAATTGAATGACATCACCAAGAGAGTAAGTGTAGATACAGAAGGAAAGAGAACCAGGAAAGCCCTGAGGCATTTCTCACTTAAGAGGTCTCAGAAGAAAGGAACTTGCAGAGCAACTGAGTAGGAACAAACCAGTTAGGCAGGAGGAAAACCAAGAGATGAGTAGTGTCGTGGAATTCAGGTGAAGAAAATATCTGAAGGAGGAGGAAGTGATCAACTGTGGAATGCTGCTGAGAGGTTAAGGTGAGGCCTGAGAATTGACTCTTGGAGCAACGTGGAGGTCACTGGTGATCTTGGCAAGAGCAGTTCTAATGGAGCAGAGGGGACAAAAGCTTGATTGGACTGGGTTGGAGAAAAAAAATGAGTATATGAAGTCTGACCTTTGGAAAAGTACTACAGTGGACTTGGAGAGAAAGATGCCAGGGACTATGATGATATAAAGTACTGTCAGTTTCAAAAGTTCCTGGATCCGTGCAAGAATCAGAAACTCAAAACCTTTAGGCTTTTGGAAGAATTATTACACTCTCAAGATATGCCTGCTGCTAGCCTTGTATCTGTTCCATAATGATCTGAATAATACACGATTTCTTTGGGAAAGAATACGATCTTATAAAATCTGAAAATTCTGAACTTGGAATTTGGTCAGTACTTAGAAGAATTTGGTTAGCAGGACGAAGAATATAGCAGAGAGATTTTCCTGGAATTTATACAAGTATTGGTGCTCACCAGTGGTCTGATTCAGCCAGCCAGTCACGCAGTGCTTAGGGATGCAACAAGGCAGACTTCACCCTGCTTTCTCAAGCGTATACTTCAATAATTGTTGATGACCTTGCAACTTTTGTTGGACTTCCTGTAAAAGTATTAGAACAATGACAACAAACTGACTCCATCACAAGAATGGTAATGCCCTAGAAGTTAAGTGCCCAGAAGTTTCCTTTTAACAGGTTTTCTCCACCTGTCATATTGGAGCCTGCTGTAGTTCCCCAATGAACAACAGTTAACTAGTTTTGCTACGTGCTTTATTTGAAAATGTGTCTATCATCCTGGACTCAAGCTCCACCTTCAGAATCTTGTGTTCTGATAAATACAGACGTTAAAATTTTTACCTTCAACTGTATTACTTTATCATTCCTTATTGGAGCTTGTGATAAAATATAAAGTATTATGTATATTTTATCCTGAAACATTTATGCTTAATAATTGTTGAAACAGTTTCTACTTATGAAGCCTAGCTCATTATGTAGTGTATATTTTCTAATTACTCTCTTGTACTAGCACAGACTATATACTTCCATCAATTCATACTGATTTGTACTGGTAAGTGATTCATTCAGGGGTTAAGGGGAGACTGTCTCCCCAGAATGGAATATCAGAATTCCAGGAATTCTGATATGTCTGCTTTGTAGGACTTTTCTCATACCTCCTGAGAATCCCTGATGTGAAACTTAAAATATAACTGAGGAACAAAAGACCACTTCCTTAACAAACCAGTTAGTTGACTTGAGATGTATTTCTGATGGTATGAGTGCATCAATTGCTGGTGTGGAGGATATGTCATGAAAAATCGACTTCCTTGGAAGGTCCAAGAATACTATTTTTTTAAAAAAGATATCTCATTTCTTACTTTGAAAAAGTGTAGCATCCATTGTATTGGAGAAATTGAAACTATATGTGCAAATATTATGCTGGATGTTTCTAACCAATGGTTACAGCTCTCCCTTTTGGAGAAATATAAAACCAGTTTTGTTTTTGTTGTTGTTACAAGTTCTCTGAATATTCAAACTTATCTTCATGTGAAACATTCCTAGTTCATTTATTCTGCATCTGTTCCATAAGTACTTATTTGACTTATAAATTAGAGAATGGGAGCAGTTTGCTGTGAGAGAAGAGAAGAAAAATGGAATGGTCACTGGTAAGGGGAGAGTGGCTGGGGGAAATAGGATTGAGAGAAGTTTGTTTTTATTTTATTTATTCTTTTTATTTTTGGCCTCACTGCGTGGCTTGCAGATCTTAGTTCCCCAACCAGGGATTGAACCCACGCCCTTGGCAGTGAAAGTGCGGAGTCCTAACCACTGGACCGCCAGGGAATTCTCCAGAAGTTTGTTTTTAAGGGGGAAGAAATTACAATGCTTTTTTTTTTTTAAGACTTATTTTATTTATTTATTTATTTTTGGCTGCGTCGAGTCTTAGTTGCAGCATGCGGGTCTTTCGTTGCGGCGTGCGGGCTTCTCTCTAGTTGTGGCATGCAGGTTTTTTCTCTGTCTAGTTGTGGCCTGCGGGTTCCAGAGCACGTGGGCTCTGTAGTTTGCGGCACTCGGGCTCTCTAGTTGAGGCACGTGAGCTCAGTAGTTGTGGCACTCGGGCTTAGTTGCCCAGCGGTATGTGGGATCTTAGTTCCCTGACTAGGGATCGAACCCACTTTTCTCCATTGGAAGGCGGATTCTCAACCACTGGACCACCAGGGAAGTCCCAAGGTATTGACTTTAGCTGGGAGTATAAAATAGTTGATCTAGTAAAAGACCAGAAGCTGGAATGTATGGGAGTAAATGCTGGTGAGCAAGTCTATACAAGAAATGCCACTACTGTACTAAGAGACAGAGTCGAGATAAGTAAGTTTTCTTTTTTTTTTTTTTTATAAATTTATTTATTTTATTTATTTATTTTTGGCTGTGTTGGGTCTTCGTTACTGGGCGCGGGCTTTCTCTAGTTGCGGCGAGCGGGGGCTACTCTCCGTTGCGGTGCACGGGCTTCTCATTGCGGTGGCTTCTCTTGTTGCGGAGCACAGGCTCTAGGCACACGGGTTTCAGCAGCCGTGGCACGCGGGCTCTAGAGCGCAGGCTCAGCAGCTGTGGTGCACGGGCTTAGTTGCTCCGCGGCATGTGGGATCTTCCCGGACCAGGGCTCGAAGCCGTGTCCCCTGCATTGGCAGGCGGATTCTTAACCTCTGCGCCACCAAGGAAGCCCAAAAAAGTTTTTCCATGCTCCGTTTTTCCAACTGAGGATGGGAACAGTCAAAAGGTTTTGGATTTACTTTCTATGGTCTTGGGCAAATCACAGACATTTTTTGCAGGCTCTTGGTGTGTTTTATTTTCCACTGAATGGTCATTATCTAAAAGAGTGTCTGGTAAACAGTAGCCATTCAATAAATATTCATTGAATTAATTTTTGGAAATTAATCTATTAAAGAACTGTACTCTGTATGCCATACCTACCCCACAGGGTTGTTCTGAAGACCCAATGAAATGAGAGAGTGGATGTAAAAGTACTTTATAATCTGAGAAATGCTATTGAAATCCAAGGTATTATGTTAGAAAGAGTTGGAGTAAAGTCCACTGAGTTTTTGACTCCTTAAATGAGAAATACAATATAAATATGGAAACAGAGTCATTGTTAAGTTGGATTTTTTTTTCCTTTGAGGGATATACCAAGACCTAAAGATTCTGTCAACTGGTTTGAAATTCAAAGGTGGAATACAACCTTTGTATTTGAATTTGTAAAATAGGATTTGATCCTATAAACCACATAACATTACAGAACTGACAAAAATATACAAAGGCCAGAAAACCAAAACCATCTAAGTCAATTAGCTTTATGCAATGTCGTAAATTAAGTTCCAAGTTATATTTACAATACTGGGCACATGAGTGGTATAATACCTCTCTTTTTCTTTTCTTTCTTCCTGTCTGTTTTATTTTCTGGTAATTTATAATTTCCAAAGTAAATACAGTATTGGAGTTGTGGATTTACTTTTCTAGGTAAAAGAAAAAAGGTTTAAACATAATGATATTTCTGCTGAGGATTTCTTAACATACTCCAAGTACACCAGACTATTTTCATGATAATTCTGTATGGTCTTCCCACGTTATAGGACTGATTTGGAACAGAGTTGTGACTGAAAAAAAAAAAAAAAATCCCGTTCAATTCATTTCCATTTTCTTATCATTCCAGGAACTAAAGTAAGTAATACACTTAATTGCTAGAGTTTGAAAGCAATTTCCTATATGCTGAAGTTTTATTCCTAGGAGAAGCCCTAATCTTTGGTCCTGATGGAATACCTGCAAGGAGAGTGAATCAGCTCATGCCATCATTTTCAATTTCTCATCATTATCTCTGGTGATTAGATATTACATAATTAACCAAGGTCATACAAGAGGATTCAGTGGAGCACTTTAGGATTAAATTTAGGAATTAGACATTAGGAACTCATTGGGATTCCCATAAGTGTTTTTAAGTATTGCAGTATTGGGATGCTTAATTAGGCTACCAGCCTAGTTCCTGCTGTTACCCAGCACCAGGCCTTTTAGGATTACTTAGAAAAAATGCTCAGTTCTCAGAAAAATCTCAGAAGTCAAGCTCAGGCTGAGGAAAATATTTGCTGAGTAATACAATTCAGTCCCCTTCCTTGTAAAGTTGGAAGTGCCATATGTGTTTTTCTAATTAGCCCCACCAGATTTCTTCCAGGCATGATTATGTGTCATGAAACTAACCATTCTGCCTCTGAGAATTTATGCATTCTTGGGGAAATTTCTCTACACCATCTGATGTGATAGTCTGCCTATACAGGTTCCTGTGGCCCAGGTCTGGGTCACGTTGAAAGACTGTGCCACCTGGTCTTAACCTACTTTTTTTCCCCCTGACACCTCAGTAAACAACAACAGTGGTGACATCCACAAAATAGATCTGCCCTCACAGTAACACCAGTCCATCTTGCATCTTGCACAGGGCACCTTTTAATCTGAAGGATCTTACAGCCCACTGCAAATATTAATGATACTTCATAAATACCTCATAGATACTAGGCTGTAAGCCTCACTAGACACATTTTATGATTAGACATCCCCCAAATGAAGAGACGGAACCCCTTCTTCAGCCCACTCAGAACAAGGACAAATCTGGGTCATGAGCACAGCTCCACTCTCCTACTTAAAACTGTCCCTAGGGCTCGAGGAGAACTAATTTCCTCTCCATGTTCCCCCAATACTCAGAAAATAGATTTTTTTTTTTAATGTGTGGGTGCTTTTCTCTGAAATGCCTACCTTTGTTTCGCTGCCGATTTGGCTTTTGTTCTTTCAATTCCAGCTAGATGTGGAGATTTTCTGAGCTTGAACTCACCTTTGCCAATTTGTCCAAAAATAAAATAAAATAAAGGGCTTCCCTGGTGGCGCAGTGGTTGAGAATCTGCCTGCCAATGCAGGGGACACGGGTTCGAGCCCTGGTCTGGGAGGATCCCACATGTCGCGGAGCAACTGGGCCCGTGAGCCACAGTTGCTGAGCCTGCGCGCCTGGAGCCTGTGCTCCGCAACAAGAGAGGCCACGATGGTGAGAGGCCTGCGCACCGCGATGAAGAGTGGTCCCCACTTGCCGCAACTAGAGAAAGCCCTCGCACAGAAACGAAGACCCAACACAGCCATAAATAAATAAATTAATTAATTAATTAAAAAAAAATTGAAAATGTCTTACATTTGCACTAGTATGTATGCATGTCATCATCAAAAGCAACTCAGGCCCTTTTTGACCTGCTTTCTTTTTTCCTTTTTTTTTTTTTTAAAGTCGGGACAATGTACTCTATTTTGGTTATTTCTTGGATGAGAGGTTGCACTCTGGAGTCACCTTAACCAGTGCTGCCCTCTCGAGGTTACAGATGCAGCCGCCCCTACTGAAACCTAGGTTAGGCCTGTGGGTGAGAAGGAGCAGATATGCAAGTAAAAGGACCAAGCAGACATTGTCATGATAAACTGAGAAGCTTTTGCTTTTATGTGATGGTGTAGTGAAAAGAACACTAACAGGGCACCGCTGAGTTCTCATTTAAGCCACTGGCGGACTGTGTGATCTCAGGCCTGTCATTTCTTTGTGCCTCAATTCCCTACCAATAGAATGGGAACGACTGGTCAGTGCAGGAGTCAGCCAACATTTCCTGTAAAAGAGCTTGGTGGGTCATTTTGTCATTGTGGCAACTCTGTCGTTGTAGCTTAAAAGCAGCCATAGACAAAATGTACGCAAATGAGGGTGGAGGTGTTCTGAAAAAATATTTTATGGACACTGAATTTTGAATTTCATATAATATTCACGTCATGAAGCATTATTCTTCTTTTAGTTTTTGTTAACCATTTTTTAGCTCTCAGGCCGCAGAAAAAAAACAGGCAGGGACTTCCCTGGTGGTGCAGTGGTTAAGAATCCGCCTGCCGATGCAGGGGACACGGGTTCGAGCCCTGCTCCGGGGAGATCCCACATGCCGTAGAGCAACTAAGCCCGTGCGTCACAACTACTGAACCTGCGCTCTAGAGCCCATAAGCCGCAACTACTGAGCCCACGTGCCGCAACTACTGACACCTGTGCACCTAGAGCCTGTGCTCTGCAACAAGAGAAGCCACCGCAATGAGAAGCCCGCACACGACAACGAAGAGTAGCTCCGCTCGCCACAACTAGAGAAAGCCCACGCACAGCAATGAAGAACCAACGCAGCCTAATTAATTAATTAAATTTAAAAAACAAAACAGGCAGTGAGCCAGATATGGCCCAGGGCTGAAGTTTGCCAACTTCTGGACTAGGTCATCTCAGAGAGCCCTTCCAATACAATCTTTTACAGTTTAAAAAGTTGACTTAGCTATAGTTCCTTTTCATTTCCTTTTCTTGAAGGATGGCCTAGTACATGCTTATTTATTGTGACATGAGGGATGTTAGAAGACATCTTGTCCCCAAAACGATGTCTGCCAACTTCACACTGGTCAGCCTCAAATACTAGCAATTCTACTTCTAGAACTGCACTGACCAAGACTGTCCAAGCTACAAGTCGAATTGAGTACTTGAAATATGGCTAGTCCAAACTGAGATGTCCTTAAGTGTAATACGCACACCAGATTCTGAAGACTTAGAATTTAAACTGTCTCATTAATATTTTATATTGATCGTTTTAAAAATATTTTTGATATATTGAATTAAATTAAATATATTAATTTAATCTGTCCCTTTTTATTTATAAAATGTAGCTACTAGAAAATTTAACATACGTGGCTGACATATTTCTACTGAACAGCGCTGCTCCAGAAGGTTACCTGTTTCACTGATTTAAGATTTGTTTCACATTCAAATGCAATATTCTTGCATTTGCAGTAATACATTTAACTATCATCATCATTGTGTGGGTCTGGAAATGGAAGGTGGGGAGTCAAGATACAACTGAAAACATAGAGTTGGGGTGAGACAGAAGTAAGCTTCTCCCCACACATCCGCTTTTTAAAGTCCTGACCCTAATATCTTGGAGTTCACATGACAGTCTTCTTTAAGGAACAAGCACTCATCTGGAGGTCAGGATAAATGGGTCTCAGCCTAACCTGTAGCTCACTAGGTAAAGGGTAAGGCATTTCACTAAGTTTCCTCATCTACAATATGAGAATAAAAACGATCCTCTGTACCCCACAGAACTAGGAACACGTGTGAGAGTTTGTGAGCTCTACGATATCCCGACAGTGTCCAGAAAGCAAGTAGCAATGACAGGTAGCTGCCTCTAGCCTCCCACTGACTAGCAGGCTGTACTCTTCCTTCAACTGCAGTGCTGCTGCTGCGGCTGCCCTAAAATCTCCACAACCTGATTGTCAGTTACAGACCAAGGATCCACCCTTCCTTGAGTGGCAGCTAATCCAAGCCTGCCAACTTTAGTTGTCCCAAGTCACATTCGCTGACTTATTAAACCATACCTGTCAGTTCCAAGGAGTGCCTCAAGGGGTTAAGCCCTCACGCCTCACCCAGCTGAAAAATTGCCACCATTCCTTGCAGTGGTAATTCAAATATGCAATGCTTATTCCCGCCTCAGGACGTTCTCTTTGCTGTCTCTTCATCTAAATTTGCACACACAAGTCTCCTTGACATCAATCACATCTCAACTAGCACTTCCTTAGGCCCTTTGTGACCATCAAGAACACTCCCACACCATTGCCCTATATCTTTCCCTTATGTTTTTGTTTTTTGTGCTTATTTCTATCTGCGATCTCTTGTTTGTTTTTGTCTACCTCTCCCACTGAAATGTAAGCTCCAGTGCCTAGAAGAAAGTCTGGCAATAAGCACTCAGTAAAGTGAATCTCTCCAGCCTTCTCCTTCCCGACTTAGCCACCTCCCAGAGTATCCCTGCCCCAGCCAGACCAATCTCAGTGCTATCCCAATGAGTGTTTGTGCCTTACGTGGGTCCAGGGCCTCTTCTGGGTGCCCAGTGACTACTTCTATCACCATACAATGCGTTTTTTAATTTATTTTTTAATTTTTTGGCCACACCACGCGGCTTGCGGGATCCTAGTTCCCCGACCAGGGACCTAAACAGGGCCCTCAGCAATGAGAGCTTGGAGTCCTAACCACTGGACTGCCAGGGAATTCCCATATTGTGTTTTTTTTAATTATCAATTTGTCAAATGCTATATCAGAACAGTTAGGAAAAACAAAAAATAGTCTAAGTAGTTCAAATAGAAGTGAATTTTATGTAGGCAACTGATAGCAAAAGGGTTGAGAGGCCTGGAGGAGCAAATGGAGGAAGGAGCCCAGAAGCCCACTCTTGTCATGATGCTGATGGACCATCCTTGGGTCAGGTTTCTACATACTCCAGTGAATTACTGCCCTGGATCAAAGAACAGCCTACCCTGTTGTCCACAGAACCAACCAGTTTGAAGAGGAAGTCACTCACCTGACACCAAGATGATATTTCAGAATTTCTTCAGGACTAAAAGACTGATTTATGTTTGTATCTGCCCCACAGATGCACTCAGTAAATGGCTGTTGAATTGAATTCCAACCTTGGATAATATCATCCATTGCCACTTGCTACAAATGTATTTTTCTCTTCCCTTTTCCCTTCCCAATCCAACAAACCCCTCCAGCTTCACCTCAAGATTCACCTCCAAGAATGCACCCCTGGCTTCCCTGGTGGTGCAGTGGTTGAGAATCCGCCTGCCAATGCCGGGGACATGGGTTCGATCCCTGGTCCCGGAAGACCCCACATGCCACGGAGCAACTAAGCCCGTGTGCCACAACTACTGAGCCTGTGCTCTAGAGCCAGCGAGCCACAACTACTGAGCCTGCGAGCCACAACTACTGAGCCCGCATGACACAACTACTGAAGCCCACGTGCCCAGAGCCCGTACTCTGCAGCAAGAGAAGCTACCACAATGAGAAGCCTGCTCACCACAACGAAGACCCAATGCAGCCAAAAATAAATAAATTAATTAAATAAATTAAAAAAAAAAAAAAAGAATGCACCCCTCTCCAGCTCCCACTGGTCTCTGAGGTCGTATAGCATTTTCTTCATTGTCACTCATTTTGGCCTTTTTTCTACAATACGTTCATGTTCTTCACGTCTTATCTCCCTAATTAGATTGTATGCTTCTAGAGGCAGGAACTCTTCCATGTAGACCTTTACAGTTGGAAGAGATCTTAGTGTTTATCTGGTCCAACCTCTCACCTAATGTCTGAATCCCCGACATCTCTGGCAACTTCTTTTTTTTTTTTTTTTTTTTTTACTCGTGAATTTGTTTTTATTTATATTGGGCTATAGGGGATGGGTTGGGAAATATCTCTGTAAGTTATGCCCTACTAGGGAAATGTCCATTCTAATTTTCCTGGGATAGCTTTCGGAGCTTTTTCTTTTTCTTGGAGCTGCTGCTCTTGCTGGCAGCAGCCTCTTCAGGTCCACTGCTGAGAGGCTCCTCCTTGGAAGAGAATTTCCTCTTTTTCTTGGGGACCCTCTTGTTTCCTGACTCTTCAGGGTCACTATCTGGTTCCTCTTTGGGGAAAGATTCATCTCTGGCAACTTCTGATTCGGTTTCTTGAAGACCTCCAGTTCCCGGGCTCTTCTTACCTAAAGAAGTCTGGCTCAGTGTAAGAATATAAGAAGATGCTAAATACAAAGTTGCTGCTGAATTCATGCTACTTCTGCCTTACGACTGAGTCAGTCCTTGGATGGGTGTGGGATGCAAAAGAGGGAGAACACTGAGGAATGAACAACTTTTTAGCTAAAAATGTTGGAGAATGTTTCTAGCAAGCGTTCGTCCAGGCTGTAATTCACGTGTTGTGATTCAGCTCTTGCCCAGTGGTATTAGGGTAAGTGAATTACAAAACTTACTCTCAAAAATCTCTTTTTTTCTTGCTTAGGAAAGACTATGGAGAGTAATCTTTTGGGATGACGTTCATCCAGAGGTTAGACGGACATCTTACCCATCTGGCTAACATTTGGTAGGAGCTTTAAAGTTTACAAAGCCCTTTCCAATACTTCGGCTCATTAGAACTGTTTGACGGAGGCAGCATTATCCTAACTTTATAAAGGAGGAAACTGGGACTCAAATTAAGCCCTTAGGCTGGCAGAGCCAGTGTGCAAACTCAGGTCTGCGTGGTTCAAACAGTCTGGTGTTGGAGGGAGCTAGCGGCGGGGGCGAGGTGAAGTGCTGGCAGCAGAAAGGGGTTCGGGAAAAAGTGTATAAAAAGGGGTTCGGGGGCGGGGAACGCGGGGCGATGGCCGGATAAGAAGCGGTCTGGCCGCGGGTGTGGGAGGGGGAGGAGAGGACGCCCGGGCGCCACGAGAGTATGACGGGGCTACAGGCTCTGCTCGGCCCGCACCGCGCGCTCACCTCCCGGCTCCGCTTGCGGTTCGGCACCTGGAACTGGACCTGGCGGAGCTACTGTGCGCCGCCTCCGCCGCGGTCCTAGCGCCGCTCGGCTTCGCGCTCCGCCAGCCCCCGGCTGTCGGCGGGAACAGCCTTGACCACAGGCATCCGCGCAGGGGGCCCGCCCCGGTCGCCGCCCACCCGCGGCTGCAATGGCACGAGGACGCCCGTTCCTTGAAGAAGCTGCCTGTGCACGTAGACTTGGTGATCACCGAGGAGCAGGAGCCCAGCTTCTCCGACATCGCAAGCCTCGTGGTGTGATGTATGGCAATGGGCACTTCTTACATTAGCGTCTACGACCACAAAGGAATTTTCAAAAGAAATAACTCCGGATTGATGGATGAAATTTTAAAACAACAGCAGGAACTTCTGGACATAGATGGTTCCAAATACTCACCAGAATTTGCAAATCGTAATGACGAAGATTGCCATTCGGCAGTGAAGGTGCTGTCCCCAGAAGATGAAAAAGCAGATATTGTGAGAGCTGCTCAAGACTTTTGCCAGTTAGTAGCCCAGCAGCAAAAGAAATCCACAGATTTGGATGTAGATATATCAGACCGTTTACTTTGTTCGAATGGTGCCCGTGGTCCTGATTTAGTACTGACGTTTGGTCCTGAGGACAGCACACTAGGCTTTCTGCCCTGGCACATCAGCCTGACAGAGATTGTCTCTTTGCCTTCCCACCTAAACTTCAGTTATGAGGACTTTTTCTCTGCCCTTCGTCAATATGCAGCCTGTGAACAGCATCTGGGAAAGTAGTGATCCTTGGTTGTGATAGAGACAGAATAAAGGGACAAATTTAGGTAATTAAATAGTCAATCCCACTAGGGGATTGTAAGTAAAGAAAAAAGTATGGGAGACCCTCCCTAAGTTAATGATCACTCAAGAAAGCAGGTTTACTTATCCACGAAACCAAGCAGGCTTGCTTAGCAACAAAACCATGCAACAGAAGCACGAGACATGCCCCAAAACAATAAAACAATGGTGGCATGAGACCCACATCCTGCCCAGTGAGGGCAGTCAGTAAGTTAATGACCCCTAGGACATGCTCTCTGCACACATAAAAAACAATAATTTATGGAAAGGTGACATTTCAAAGTGAAAGACCCTCATTATACTAAGACCTAAAATAATTTTTCCGTAGTGCTGTGACAGCCCTAGCTTGACCATGTAGGGACAAGAAAACTCCCTTGCCCAACCTGGAGAAGGAGCTAATGATGGAAGCATGACATCTACCCAAGAATGAGGCAGAAGGTGGTCTTTTCCTCCTCCCCACTTTTCCTTTGATTAGAAAAGTGTAGCCCACTAAGTTCTCCCGGGCACCACCCTCTCGCTTGCCCACTTGTAAGCCTCATAGCATCCTATTCTAATAAATCACTTCTTATCTATCACTTTGCCTCTCACTGAATTCTTTCTGTGCTGAGACATAAAGGACCAGAGTTCTTTGGAGCCCCCCAAAAGGACACCTAACAGTTTCAGCTGTGTAATTTGATTTCAGGCTTTTGGAGAAAAGGACTCAAGTGACTCATGTTGACAAAGCACCTCTGAAACCCTGTACACACCTAGTTCATAATCCTCATAATTTATCAACAGACACAAGAAAAGTGTCTCACTTGAGACTAAGAGCACGTGTGAGTGAGTATGTGTGGGTGTGTGCATGCATGCATGTATGGAAATAAACTTATAAGTGGGGGAAGTATTGGAGAAGAAAATATGTGGATTTGCACTTTTGAGCAAAGAGCAGCAATGTTTTTTTTTTTTTTTTTTTTTTTTTTAAATTTTATTTATTTATTTTTGGCTGTGTTGGGTCTTCGTTTCTGTGCGAGGGCTTTCTCTAGTTGCGGCAAGCGGGGGCCACTCTTCATCGCGGTGCGCGGGCCTCTCACTATCGCGACCTCTCTTGTTGCGGAGCACAGGCTCCAGACGCGCAGGCTCAGTAATTGTGGCTCACGGGCTTAGTTGCTCCGCGGCATGTGGGATCTTCCCAGACCAGGGCTCGAACCCGTGTCCCCTGCATTGGCAGGCAGATTCTCAACCACTGCGCCACCAGGGAAGCCCGCAGCAATGTTTTAGGAGCTGAAATTTCAGATTTAAAGGCTTCAACCCCAACTACTTCCCTGTTTTTGTGGGGAGAGAAGGAGGTGATTAAAGCTCTTTTGTTGTTGTTTGGGGGGGAAGGGGAATAATTTTTGTTCAGTCTTTCCTAGTGATCCAACTTTAATTTTTAAGAATAATATATCAGGGACTTCCCTGGTGGCGCAGTGGTTAAGAATCTGCCTGCCAGTGAGGGGGACACGGGTTCGAGCCCTGTTCCGGGAAGATCCCACATGCTGCGGAGCAACTAAGCACGTGAGCCACAACTTCTGAGCCTGCGCTCTAGAGCCCGCAAGCCACAACTACTGAAGCCCGTGCGCCTAGAGCCCGTGCTCCACAACAAGAGAAGCCACCACAATGAGAAGCCCGCGCACTGCAATGAAGAGTAGCCCCCACTCGCCACAACTAGAGAAAGCCCGCACGCAACGAAGACCCAACCAAAAATAAATAAATAAATTTTTAAAAAAGAATAATATATCGACTTATTAAATGGAAGCATTCTGAGTTTGAGGGATCGCCAGACGAATGGAGTTCTGTGTTGCTCACATGTTAAAAGTTTGCTCACCTTTGGAGCGGAGGGAATACCTCTTTTCAGACATCCGTCCATTTTCATCTCTTCACTGCTGTCAAACAATATGACTCGAAAGTGTTGCTCTGTTGTCTGTGTTCTGAAGATAATTTGAAAAAGAACTCTTACAACATCGAAATGCAGTATTTTAAAAAATTTAAAAATTGCATGAAGCAGTCAAAAAAAGGTGAAAAGCTTGTAATCTTAAAAGTAAAGGTGGAAAGTTTCCTGAATAAGGAAAGAAAGTTTTGATTTCCTTTTGTTTGGTGGGCCTTGTGCTCTGTAATACCCAAAGTTGGTTTACAAAATATTTCCATTAACTATGTTTATTTAAAATAAGTATTTGAGGGAGGTTACCAAGGCAGTTCTTTTCCTCAAAAGTCACCTGTTCCTCTTTGGAATAGAACATTTAGGGCCATGTGGATACCCACGATTTTTACTCAGTAAATCCTGATGGTGACTTTGCATAAAAAGATCTTTAAGTAAGATTGAGGTCTGTGTAGGCAATAAAATATTACCAAAGTCTACAAAAGTAATTTAATTTTGCGTGTTCACGGATTCTGTTGTTTTTTAAATGAATAAATGATTTTTTGATAGGTGTTTAATATTTCTTCCCTCATTGCGGCTTGCAGGATCTTAGTTCCCTGACCAGGGAGCGAACCTAGGCCCACTGCAGTGAAAGTGCCAAGTCCTAACCACTGGATCACCAGGGAACTCCCCCCAAAAGTGTACATTTAGAATGGAGTAGTTTAGGGAATTCCCTGGCGGTTAGGAACTAAGATCCCGAAAGCTGGGCGACGCAGCCAAAAAAAAAAAAAAAAAAGAATGGAGTAGTTTAAATATTAGATCTCAGAGTATGAAAAATAACAAAGAAGCAAGGTCTGGAATAGCTTGTCAAATTCTGAAGATATGAAGAATAAATGTTTTGACTTTGGATTACCAAGCCCCATTTATGATTTTAAAAATACACTTGGGGGCTTCCCTGGTGGTGCAGTGGTTGAGAGTCCACCTGCCAATGCAGGGGACACGGGTTCGAGTCCTGGTCTGGGAGGACCCCACATGCCACGGAGCAACTGGGCCGTGAGCCACAACTACTGAGCCTGCGCATCTGGAGCCTGTGCTCCGCAACAAGAGAGGCCGCGATAGTGAGAGGCCCGCGCACCGCGATGAAGGGTGGCCCCCGCTTGCCGCAACTAGAGAAAGCCCTCGCACAGAAACGAGGACCCAACGCAGCCATAAATTAATTAATTAATTAATTAATTTAAACAAAAAGAAAAGATGACTACTATCTTTAAAAAAAAAAAAAAAAATACACTTGGGCTTCCCTGGTGGCACAGTGGTTAAGAATCTGCCTGCCAGTGCAGGGGACATGGGTTCCAGCCCTGGTCAGAGAAGATCCCACATGCCGCGGAACAACTAAGCCTGTGAGCCACAACTACTGAGCCCGTGTGCCACACACTGAAGCCCGTGCACCTAGAGCCCGTGCTCCGCAACAAGAGAAGCCACCACAATGAGAAGCCCTCGGACCGCAACGAAGAGTAGCCCCTGCTCACCGCAACTAGAGAAAGTCCGCGCGCAGCAAGACCCAACACAGCCAAAAATAAATAAACAAAATAAATAAATTTATTTTAAAAAAATACACTTGAAATAAAATGATTACACTAAAAGTCTAGTGTTCTCTCTGTTTTCAATAAAGTAGACAATTGTTCATCTAAAAACACCTGCCACTCTAAGTAGAGTTCATTTTTGTGCAAAGGCTGAATTTGGCCCTAGAGAAAGGATCAGGGGACTTCTCTGCTGGCGCAGTGGTTAAGAATCCGCCTGCCAATGCAGGGGACACAGGTTTGATTCCTGGTCCAGGAAGATCCCACATGCCGCAGAGCAACTAAGCCCGTGCGCCACAACTACTGAGCCTGCACTCTAGAGCCCACGAGCCACAACTACTGAGCCCGCGTGCCACAACTACTGAAGCCCGCGTACCTAGAGCCCATGCTCCGCAGCAAGAGAAACCACCGCGATGAGAGGCTGCACACCGCAACAAAGAGTAGCCCCCGCTCACAGCAACTAGAGAAAGCCTGCGCACAGCAACAAAGACCCAACGCAGCCAAAAATAAATAAAATTAAAAAAAAAAACTAATCGAAAGATATCTTAAAACAGACGTTCTCAACTCTGGCTGCACATGAGAATCACCTGAGGAGCTTTTTAAAAATCCTCGGGCCACATGCCCTCTGGGAGTGGTTCCCGGGCACAGCCTCATCCCTAACGTTTGCAGGACCTGGAACTAGAGTACCACTGGAGATTCATATACCGGAGTCTAAATACTTAAAATTCAAGCAAACAAACTGTTAAGTCAAATATTTTTCTATTCTCCCATCTTGACAAATACAACGTCATAACAGCTTGGAAGTCCAGGTTCAAATGTACAGTTCTTAGACTCTTTGGAGTTCCAAACTAGAGGTGGCAGCTGGAGGAGAGTCGGCTCTTGGCCTGCAGCCTTTCCCCCTTTCTCCTCTTCCCACCTCTACTGCTCTTCCGCACCTAGAGCCTCATGCACACAGGTGTGGGCACCCCAGCCTCCGCGTCTAGGAGCTAGCCATGCTTCCTACAAAAAGAGCCCTGGACTTCCCTGGTGGGTGCAGTGGTTAAGAATCAGCCTGCCAACGCACCACAACTACTGAAGCCTGCACGCCTAGAGCCCGTGCTCCACAACAAGAGAAGCCACCGCAGTGAGAAGCCCGCGCATTGCAATGAAGAATAGCCCCCGCTCCCCACAACTAGAGAAGCCTGTGCGCAGCAACGAAGACCCAACGCAGCCAAAAAATAAATTAAAAATATTTTAAAAAGAAAAGAAAAGGAAGAACCCTCTGGAGAGATCATCTGTGACATTCTTTAAAAGAAAAAAAATAAAAAAGAGCCCTTGACTGCTCCTCTGGCTTAGGGGCACACACACCAGCAAGACAGTCAATATTCAGAAGAACGGACTCAGGAAGAGTCCGGGGAAGGCCTGGGAAGTTGACTCAGAGTATAGGGGCCAGAAATTCCAGAGTCCCCGGTCCCTGGAACAAGGTGGAGAGGTTGGGCCACGGGCTTTGGGTGGGCTCATCCCCTGGGCTCTGGGGACTTGCCACTAAGCAGGGTCTTCTAAAGCAGAGCCCAGGGCAGGGGTTCCTCCTACACTGGTCTTAGGACAGAACTATCTGAGCACCTGTCCTCTTTTTGTTGTTAACTTTCTTTTTTTTTTTTTTTAATTTTATTTATTTATGGCTGTGTTGGGTCTTCGTTTCTGTGCGAGGGCTTTCTCTAGTTGTGGCAAGCAGGGGCCACCCTTCACTGCGGTGCGCGGGCCTCTCACTGTCGTGGCCTCTCGTTGCGGAGCACAGGCTCCAGACGCGCAGGCTCAGTAGTTGTGGCTCACGGGCCCATTTGCTCCGTGGCATGTGGGCTCTTCCCAGACCAGGGCTCGAACCCGTGTCCCCCTGCATTGGCAGGCAGACTCCCAACCACTGCGCCACCAGGGAAGCCCTGTTGTTAACTTTTGATGGATGTTCATACATACAGATAGGAAAGTACACAAGTTGTAGGTATACAGCTCGATGAATTTTCACAAATATATTGATCAAGGATGTATGCATTTATCATAAAAATTATGTTTTATTTTATATTTAAAAAATATTTTTTAGGTAAGAAGTGGATTTATTTAGAGAGATAAACACCCCATAGACAGAATTCGGTCCATCTCAAAAGGCGAGAACAGCCTTGGGAAAAACACACTCCACAGACAGAGTTTGGGCCATCTCAGAAGGGGAGAGGCCAAAAATTATTTTTTAAAAGGGAGTAACAATAAAAAGAAAAGAATATTGAACACAAAATTTATTTATTTATTTATTGGCCACGCTGCAGCTTGTGGGAATTAGTTCCCTGATCAGGGATTGGACCCAGGGCCCCAGCAGCGGAAACACACAGTCCTAACCACTGGACTGCCAGAGAATTCCCTGAACACAAAATTTAGAACAGTGGTTTCCTCTGGTGGGGACTCAGGGGATGGGACAGAGAAAGACACATTATCAGTAATGTTCTAATTCCTAAATTGAGCAGCAAGTTCACAGTTTATTATGCTTCTTGATACATGTTTTCTTTTGTACATCCTAAAATCAACTCAAAGTCCTGCAGTCTGGGGGCATTCTGCTTAAAGACAAATTAACGCTGCATATTTCAAATGCTCCTGGGAGCATTCCTGTAATTGATCATCTTAACTCATTCGGAAACAAAACAACTCTATGAAGAAAGGAAAAAGGAAAGCACACGAAACATTGTAAGACAATTCAATGTAAGGTTATTTTTTATCTTTTTTTTACTGATTACAAATATGCATGACATAATACATAAAATTTAAGCACCATATAAACCCAAAGCAAGAGAAGTAAAATCTCCCTAAAATGCTCTTTTCTGCAGAGTCAAGACCATCAACAACATGGTGTGTATTCCTCAACCTTTTCTATAAGTAGTAACATTATTGATTTTTGCAAAAATCGGATCATTTTAGAGAAACTCTTCTGAACCTTGCTTTTTCACTTAGCGATAGTCTCTTGAACAGCCTTTTCCCTCATAATGTCCTTCAGAGAGAAGGGCAGATGGATTTCCCCACAAATCCCCACCCCACTCATCTTCCTAAATCCAGCTCAAATATCACCTCCCTGAATTCACAGGGGGCCAGGGGCCAGGGACACCATTGATCTACTAATCTGTCCTGGGAAATATCATGCCCTAGGGAATTTAGTCTCTTATCACTAAATCCAACTGTGTGTGTGTGTATGGGGTGGGTAGCCTCATTTATGTGAACATAAATGAGTTCTTATAAATGAGGATATCATATACCCATTCATTTAACCAAAATTTACAGAGTGCCTACCATGTGCCAGTCGGGGTGAAGTGGACAGAGATCTCTGTCTTGTGGCACTCTTATTCTAAAGGGGGCATTCAGCAAATCAGGAAACAAATGAGACTTTTTTTTTTTTTGGCCATCCCGGGGACTTGCAGGATCCTAGTTCCCTGACCAGGGATCGAACCTGAGTCCCCTGTATTGGGAGCGCAGAGTCTTAACCACTGGACCACCAGGAAAGTCCCTCATGTTTTTTTGTTTGTTTGTTTTGCCAATAAGACTATTTCTGATGGAGGTAAGTGTGGAGATGAAAACCAGGTGTGTGATGTGACAGAGAACGGCCATTCAGGGGGAGGCACCAAACATTCTCTACTGTGGCTGATATTCCCAGGCAGGAGTGAAAGAAGATATCCATCAGACAACTATGAACTTGTGTCCCATTACCTGGCCATGCAGCCTGTGGCCTCTTGTGTGTGAATATTTTTATAATTCCCATCATCTTGTGACTAGCATAATTGCATTGTGATATATGTGTGTTTTAAAAGAGTTTGTTTAGGACTTCCCTGGTGGCACAGTGGCTAAGAATCCACCTGCCAATGCAGGGGACACGGTTTGATCCCTGGTCCAGGAGGATGCCACATGCCGCGGAGCAATTAAGCCCATGCACCACAACTACTGAAGCCCGAGCACTTTAGGGCCTGCATGCCGCAACTACTGAGCCTGTGCTCTAGAGCCCGCGAGCCACAGCTACTGAGCCCGTGTGCCACAACTACTGAAGCCCGCGCACCTATAGCCCGTGCTCCACAACAAGAGAAGCCACCACAATGAGAAGCCTGTGCACTGCAACAAAGAGTAGCCCCCGCTCACCACAACTACAGAAAGTCTGCACGCAGCAATGAAGACCCAAGGCAGCCAAAAATAAAATAAAAATTTTTTTAAAAAGTTTGTTTAATGTAAACATTTAGAACGTACTATAATTTTTGTAAACCTATTTCAGCATCCCTTCATTGGGTAATGAACTGGGAGCCACCCAGAATGCAAGCATTCTAGGGCCCTCTTGGTCTCTACAGAACCCTAAATTGCAGGTACTTATCTCTTTTGAACTTGTAATTATACATTGTCAGGTCCTTGAAGGCAAGAAGTATTCCTAACATTCTATCCACGGCTGAGTTAATATTTGTCTGGGAGATCATTATCAAAGAGAGGTTGGGAATTTGCTGGTGGTCCAGTGGTTAGGACTCCACGCTTCCACTGCAGGGGGCCCGGGTCAGTGATAAATGGAATATTTAAACAAAGGATTCACAGTCATCAATGACTGCAGCCCTCCAATGTGAGCCGGTGAGCCCTGAGGAAGCTCAGGGCTGAAAAGAATACATGTGGGACTTCCCTGGTGGTGCAGTGGTTAAGAATCTGCCTGTCAGTGCAGGGGACACGGTTCGATCTCTGGTCCGGGAAGACCCCACATGCTGTGGAGCAACTAAGCCTGTGCGCCACAACACCTAAGCCTGCGCTCTAGAGCCCGCGAGCCACAACTGCTGAGCCCATGCACCACAACTACTGAAGCCCTTGCACCTGAAGCCTGTACTCTGCAACAAGAGAAGCCACAGCAATGAGAAGCCACCCGTGCAATGCAACAAAGAGTAGCCCCCGCTCGCCCCAACTAGAGAAACCCTGCAAACAGCAACAAGACCCAACGCAGCCAAAAATAAATAAACAAACAAACAAACAAATAAAAAAGTAAAATAAAAAATAAAAACCCTTCCCCCAAAAGCCATCGGGGAGCTTGGGTCTTTAAAAAAATTAAAAATTAAATTAAAAAAAAAGAATACCTGCCATCTAGCAGCCATCAGACTGCAGCCCTGTGGAAACTCAGGATGTGAAAACATGGGATACGGGCCCCGAATAGCTGAGGTGCATATCAAAGGAATGATTTCATTGAGCCCAGACTCTTGCACGTCCCCATACATAGAAAACCGCTAAATTCCTTAACTTGAGATATCTGGTTTTCTTTAATTAACAATAATCTTTTGCTATTCAGACTACCTGCTTTTTGTTATAAAAATTCTTTATAACCTGGCTCTCCCCGTCGCCTCCTTGGAGCAGTTTCTCAGAGCTATCTGAAATGCTGTCTCCCGGGGTAGAGTTCTCATTTTGCCTCAAATAAAACAACTTGGAACTCTCACATTGTGCTTTTTTTTTTTTTGTCAACAGTTACGGCAACCACGAAGGGACCCAGAGTGGACTTCTCTCCTTCACCTGAACTCTACGAGGAACTGGAGCCTTGGTACCAGCAGAGGCCCCTTGCACTCGTCTGCCTCCTTGGAGAGAGCAGATGAATTTGGGTAAGTCTCTCCTGGTTCTCGGATCTCCTGTGTTGGTTGATGATCCTGAGTTTTATTTGGTGGTGTATAGAAGGTAACTGCTCCCGATCAGTTGAAAGATACTGTGTGGGGGGAGGGGGGCGGGGCTTGGTTGAAAGATACCAGGCAAATACCCACCCAGGTGAAAGATACTGGGGGCGCCTGGTTGAAAGATACCAGGGTTTGCTCAGTTGTAGGAGACTGAGTGGTCTTGGCTGAGTGGTTAGGTAAGAGGTTGATCTGACACTTTTCCTCAATTCAGCTGTCTTAATAGAATTTGTCGGGATAAAAGTGAAGATATTACATGAGAGTGTTGCTCCAAAGAAAAGGGACAAGACTCCTCCCGGCCAGTTATGGCTTTCTCAGGAGACTGATAAATTTACAGGAGTGGTGGAGGCAAAGGCCTCATACTGTGCAGTGGTCCCACAGGGAAACCCACTCATTAATCAAAACACTTACTCGTCCAGGGGTCACAGATAAAAATTGGCCATTCAGTGATCTGAGCACCCACGGTAGTCTTAGACCACCGAAGGGAAAAACTGAGACACATAAGGGGGCTGAAACGACTCTAGGGTTACGCCTAGAGGAGTTAAGCTCACAAGCAGCACACTGGCTGCCACACAATTTCACTAGTAAATTTTATCCCTGACAAATTCAACTTAAAAAGGGAACTCGAACCTCTCAAACACAAAAACGAGGGGTGTCAGAAAAGCAACCTCCAACTAACACCCCAGCCAGATTCATGTACAACACTGTACGGAGCTCATACGTGCAAGTACCTAGTTAATTGCGGAAATTATGCTACAGGAGATCTCAACCTAAAATAGCCAAATCGGGGTTCTTCTGATAGTCCCAAATTGCTATAGTTGCGCACACAGTTTAAAAAAAGCCGGCCATAAGATCAAACAGACTGAATGAATGCTTACGTTGATTGGTACCTAGAAGCTTCTAAAAGAGAAAATGATAGAGTAACGTTTTGAAACTATGTCGGAACTAAAAAAGGCTGCTAGCACCCTGTCTCTGACTCTGTCTATCCCTCTGCTCCTCCCACATGTCCTCTTCTATCAGAATTGCCTGGCCCAGACGCTATCTCTTTTTCTCTTCCAACTCTTCTGCCTCCTGCTGTTCCCTCTTCCCCAGCAAAGGAGGATAAAAAATCAGAAGTGATTATAGCTCTGTTTAAGGAGAAGCCTATTACAGGGAGAAGTGAACCATCCTCTGTGCTTACATACACACCCTGGACCCAAGCAGAACTTAGAGCCTTGGCTAAGGAATTTCCCGATCCGATTCAGAATCCATTGGGATTTGCTAAGGAATTTGAATTAACCATCTGGACCCGCAAGCCTGGGTTTTCAGATCTATATCAATTAGTATTTACTTAACTGGAAATTAAAGGAAATCTGGCCCTAAAAATGAGGAGGCTCTTTTATTGCATACACAGTTAAATTAAGGTTAAAAAGCTGGCTTCATAAAAATATTTTTTCAGAATTCTGACTTTAAACAAAGGCCTTCTGGGGGAAACTTGCATTTCTCTTTCTGTGTCTTTGAGATGTAAATGTCCTACCTGATCTTCCTAAGATGTTCCATGTATGTCTATGTGTGTATGTACGTGTTTTGAAAACTTGACCTCTGCCATACTATTTTTGAGAGTAAACTCTCCAGATTTTACTTAGGTTACATCCTCCCCTGCTCTCTTATGGGGAAGCCTCTTGCATCTTAATGGTTTGAATCACTATAAATATATATACTTTATTAATGGCCAAATGATGGATCCTTTTAAAGTTGGAGAAACTAACAAATTGGTGAATCTAGCACTCTCATTATAAACAGTCGTTTTATTGGTACCTATAAAAACAAACAAAAAAATCAAATTAAAGGTGGAAGAAAGAAATATATCAAATTATTAACCTAAGAACTTCTTTAATTTAAAACAAGTAAGAAAAACTGGTTTGGGAAACTTCATTTGTGGTCTTTACTTTCCCTCAGTGGGTCTCACAGATGCTAATAAAAGCATTAGAATAATTAATGTTAACATGAAAAATCCTGTAAGGAAAGTCTAGATACTATTTCCAATAAGGTAGAAATTTTAAAGGAATTATGTCAAATGAATGAAGAAGTCTTTAGATGGTTATTTAAAATTGGGTAAATAAAATGGACATTTATGTGATTAAAACACAAAGTTTTGGGCTTCCCTGGTGGCGCAGTGGTTGGGAATCTGCCTGCCAATGCAGGGGACACGGGTTCGAGCCCTGGTCTCGGAGGATCCCACATGCCGCGGAGCAACTAGGCCCGTGAGCCGCAATTACTGAGCCTGTGCGTCTGGAGCCTGTGCTCCGCAACAAGAGAGGCCGCGATAGTGAGAGGCCCGCGCACCGTGATGAAGAGTGGCCCCTGTTTGCCGCAACTGGAGAGGGCCCTCACACAGAAGCGAAGACCCAACACAGCCATAAATAAAAATAAATAAATAAATAAATAAACCACCCCCCCAAAAAAGTAAAAACACAAAGTTTTGATATTACTACACTACCTAAGGTTAAATGGGCCAAAAGGGACCCCCTACTGGTCCCCAGCATTAAAAGCCAAACAAGTCTGTTCTATTTACCCCAATTTTAAAAGATATTTAAGGGGCTAGAAAAATTTGTTATAAAACTTCTATATAACCTGGCTCCCGCCTCAGCTCCTCCGAGCGGTTTCTCAGAGCTATCTGAAACGACGTCTCCCAGGCTACCGTCCTCATTTTGCCCCAAATAAAACTTAACTCGCAACTCTCACATTGTACATTTTTTTTTTAGGTCAACATCAGGGAACTAGATCCCGCATGCCACAACTAAGACCCAGCACAGCCAGATAAATAAATAAATATTAAAAAAAAAAAAGAGAGATGTTCACTACCATGTCTTTGTGGGATAATGAGGCAAGTAAATCTTCCAACAGAGCCAGACATTGGACTTGAGTTTTATTTCCCCAGGTTGCTCTGAGAACACAGCCCAGCTCTCTCCCATCCAAGGGTTTTGTTTATGCTGTCCTGAGTGTGTGGTCATTATGGGTTGGTAGCCCATGAAGGCTGAGCCAGAGAGAGAAAACCTAGCTTCCATAGACAAGCCTGGATGTTGGGAGGTAATGGACCGATCTGAGGGACAAGCCCCTGGCATCAGCAGGGCTTTTGACCTTTGCCCCTAAGGAGACAGCAGTAGAGAGTTGGGCATTTGGTCTCTAAAGCAGATCACCTATTCCCCACTTGTGGTCACAGTCGCTAGATACTATTTCTACTGCTCACATGACACGTGGGAGAAGAAAGAACAACATAGGCTTGGCAGGTGCAGTGGCCCCTGCACTGTGGCCTGGCAGGGAGCCTCTGGCTGGCTGCTCTCTGGGTTATAAGCCAACCAGCCTATACATCACCCTCTTGTTAATTTTTGTTTCAACTGTGCAAGTCCATGTTGGTCTTAGTCCATAGGGGTTGTTGTGACAAAACACCATAGACTGGGTGGCTTATAAACAACAGAAATTTATTTTGTCACAGTTTTGGAGACTGAGAAGTTCAAGGTCAAGGCACTGGCAAATTTGTTATCTTGTGAGTTCCTGCTTCCTCTTTCATCGATGGCCATCTTTTTGCTGTATCCTCACATGGTGGAAGGGGTGAGGGATATCTCTGGGGTCTCTTTTATAAGGACACTAATCTCTTTCATGAGGGCTCCTAAAGGCCCCACCTCCTAATATCATCACCTTGGGGATTAGGATTTCAACACATGAATTTTGAGGGAACACAAACATTCAGTCCATTACAAAATTCATTGTAAAAAATTAAAACAATATATATGTTAAAGTGGGCAAATGATAATTTCCTTTTTTTTTTTGCCAGTATAAATAGTGCTGGAATAAACATCCTCATACATCCATGCTTGCATACATAGAAAGAAGTCTGGATGATTATTCTTTTAAAAACATTTATTTTTATTATTACTAAAGAAATTCATGTTTGTAGTAAAAAAAGTCAGAATGAAACAATGGAAAATGAGGATCGCCCACACCTAATCCCCAGTCCCAATCCCCAAGATAATTAATATATTGTCTTAGAGATTTTTCTCTGCCTGCATTCAAATATTTTTAAAAAAAAAACAAAAAGAATCATCTTGTGCATAACATTCTGCAATGGCTTCTTTACTTGCTATTGCAAAATGCTTAGGTTCATTCATTCCACATTTATTGAACCCCTGCTCAGAAGTTAGGGACCCAACAATGTTCTTGTTTTCAAAGAATTTACATTCTAGTGGATGAGACAGACATAGACAAGAAACAAACAAGAAGTAGTAATGAAAGCCAAGAAGGAGATGACAAGTGATACAAGCTAACAGGCAGTTTCTATAGTTTTAAGTCATCTTTTAGCAATTCCACTGTGTGCAATGGAATTTCTAGTTCTCTGTTATAAATGCTGCTGCAGGGAACATCTTTGTCACATAAATTTTCACGTTTGTGGGAGCAGCTCCTAGGGCTTAGGTGTCTTTAACCCCTTTTCTATCTAGGGCTAGCAAGTATTTCCAAATCCAAGGCTGAATGGCGGCTCCAGAGATGCAGGAGAGAGAGGGAAGTGGGAACCGAGCAGTGTCGGGGAGCGGGCACTACATTTGGAGTCAGACCGAAAAACAAGCTGTAACTCTGCTTTGCTCGCTCTCTCTGAACACGCCCCCACCCCCCATTTGCAAAATGGGGACAACCTTCTAATCTCACAGTGTTATTGCAAGGACGAAATGACATTGTTTCCCTTCACGCTCTTCCAGGGACAGACATAAGCATTTCGTTCTTTCATTCACCTACTCATCCAACAACTCCAAGAGATCCATTAAAATACATCCAATAGGGGACTTCCCTGGCGGTCTAGTGGTTAAGACTTGCACTGCAGGGAGCGCGGGTTCGATTGGAGCTAAGATGCCGCGGGGCGCGATCAAAAAGTAAAAATGAAAAAAAAAAAATGAAGTGGAGGAGATCGATTAAAAAAAAAATACATCCAATATGGATAGATTTCCTAATGGATAATGAGAAAATTGCAAAGGGAGAGAGCCTTGCTACTTATTTCGGCCGCGCTGAGCGCCGGGGAAGTCCCTAGACCCTTGCTATTTAAACTGTGGTCTGGGTACCAGCTGCATTGACGTCACCTGGGAGCTCATTAGAATTGCAGAATCTCTGACCTATCAATTCAGTATTTGCATATTAAGATCCCCAGGATTTCTTTTGCACATTTTAGTTTGCGAAGCATTGGTTTAGAGTGGAAGATAAATAGCAGGTAGAGTTAAATATGTCGTCATCTCAATGAAGAATTGTAGAGGGAGTGACCTAAAACATTCTTCTGGGTTGTATTTGGCCTTGTTGCCTGGACCACTAGTATCATGTTATTTATTCTTTCAGGAAGAGAACTCAAAGACCAGATCATTTCCTTCATCTGTTTCTCTAACCAGGTGTGGAAACCCAGCCCGCCTCAAGACCTTGAGCTGTCAGGGTTGGGTGGGCCCTGAAAAGTCTTCATTACAGCTCAATCCTCTGTTGCTGCCCCGCCCACCCTGCCCCACCCCCATTTCACAGGCCAGGCCCCGAGAAGGGCGGTGATTTGCTCAAAGTCACACACCAACCAGATGGTGGCCTCAGTCTTGGCTCCCAACCCGTCCTCACCTCTCCCCTATCACAAATTTTGGTGCACTGTTTTTTTCTATGGATTCAGATCATCTTTTTTTGAAAAACGATTTTTTTTTTTTTTTTTGTCTGCACCGTGTGGCATTCAGGATCTTAGTTCCCTGACCAGGGATCAAACCAGTGCCCCCTGCAGTGGAAGCACGGAGTATTAACCACTGGACTGCCAGAGAAGTCCCCAGAAAAATGATTTATTTTTAAATTGGTTTTTTGTAAAAGAATTATATGCTCATTTTAAAGAATTCAAACAATGTAAGAATTGTCCCAACAATTCCATTCTTAGGTATATACCCAAGAGAAATGAAAACATATATCCACATAAAAGCCTGTACATGAATGTTTATAGCAGCATTATTCATAACAGCCAAAAAAATGGAAACAACCCAAGTGCCCATGAGCTGATGAATGGATAAACAAAATGTGGTATATTCACACAATGGAATATTATTTGACAATAAAAAGGAATGAAGTATTGACACAAGCTACAACATGGATGAACCTTGAAAACACGCTAAGTGAAAGAAGCCAGATGCAAAACACCATGTAGTGTATGATTCCCCTGACAGAAATGTCCAAAATATGGGACTTCCCTGGTGTTCCAGTAGTTAAGAATCCACCTTCCAATGCAGGGGACGTGGGTTCGATCCCTGGTTGGGGAACTAAGATCTGCGTGTGCCTCAACTAAGACCCAACGAAGCCAAATAAATAAATAGATATTTAAAAAAAAAGAAAGAAAGAAATGTCCAAAATAGGCAAACCCATGGGAAGTAGATTAGTGACTGCCAGGGGCTGAGGGGATGGGAAAAGGGGGTATGGGGTTTCTTTTGGGGGTGATCAAATGTTCTGAAATTAGATAGTGGCAATGGCTGTACAATTCTGTGAATATACCAAAAACTACTGTTAAAAAAAAACCCAACTTCAAAAGGCTGAATTTTGTGGTATGTAAATTATAGCTCAATGAAGCTGTTATTAAAAAACCACAGTAGAAAGAGGAAAGTCACCCCACCCCAGACTCCCCCAAGTAGCCACTTATTCACTCCATAAATATTCACGGAGTGCCTGTTCCCTGCAGCCTGTGGGATGAGGACACAAAGGGAAGCAAACAAGTCACATCCTGCGAGCAAAGGCTGCCCCGATGTTCAGAGCCCCAGAACCAGGGCCTGCACCGCCTCCATGATTTCCACTGACTGCCCTCTGCCCCTCACCTCCTCCCTTCCCTCTGGTACCCCAACCCCAGCGGTCACGGAGCCCACCCCCTGCTCACTGTTCCTCAGCCCCTCCTTCCTCCCTGCCCTTCCTACCCAGTCACTTGACGCTTCCACCAGCTTCCCCGCTCCTGACTCCAACGCTAGTCAAACCCAGCTCTCCGCCCACTCTGCGCCTCCCCTGGGCAGCTGGATGCGCCTGGAGCAAAACACGCCACCTTGCCAGACGCCTCACTTTATTTTTTATTTTTTTGGCGGTGCCCCGCGGCTTGCGGGATCTTAGTTCCCCCACCAGGGGTTGAACCCGGGCCCTCGGCAGTGAAAGTGCGGAGTCCTAACCACTGGACGACCAGGGAATTCCCCCAGCCGCCCCCACTTAAAAAAAAATCCGTGACCTGAGTCCCGAGTGGGCCCTCGGGGCTGCCCGGATGTCACAATCCTTCACTCCCCATGACCGTGGCCCACTTTCTCTTCTCCCTGTAAAATGGGGACACTAGTATTTCTGCCTCTTGGGGCTGTTGGCTGCGTTAGCACCTGACACATAGTAGGCCCTCAATCGGTGACAGCCACGGGGGATCATTATCTCTGGTCCTCTGTTCAGGGGCTTCCGGGTGACCTGGTCTCCGAAGAGCCCTAGCCTGCAGTCGGTATTTTGTTCCGCGGGCTGGGCAGCCACGGGTTCTTCGCTGGAGCGGCTCCTCCTCCGGAGAAAAAGGAGGGGGCGTGGCCCAGGGCAGAGGAAGCGTGGCTGAGCTCAGGGTGGGAGCGGGGAGGAGGCACCTTTCCTGCGGCCAATGTCCACGTGACGGGCTGAGTCTGAGTCAGACCAGGGGCCAAAAGGGAAACTTACCAGGGCCTCAGAAAGGGAGTGTGCAGGAGTTGGGGATGCAGATGGCCCTGCCCGGAAGGGGGCCGCCCCCAGGAATCCAGGCTGTGCCTCCTTCCAGGGAACTGCGACCAAAGCCCAAAGGAAGGAGGAAGTGCGAGCCTTGCTCCCCAGTGACTCACTACATCCTTTGGGGCAAGTCAACTCTCACCGGGGCAGGAAGCCTGCCCGCCTTCCCCCAGGGGATCCTCTGCCCTGGGTCAGCCTATTCAAAACACCGGCCCAATTCGCCCACCCACACCCTTCATTCTTCTACCTCGAGATGTTTGCAGATACCTGCCTGGGTCCACAAGTAAGTCTTGGAAGATAATAGAGACAGTGGGAGGGGCGGGAAAAACCCTGTTGTGGAAATCAGGACACCTGGGCATGGTGCTACTGTGCGTGCGGTGTGAGCCTGGCAGGTCTCACACCCTCTCTGGGCTCCAGTCTCCACTTCTGTGAGGAATGGGCAGCTGGATTCCACGTCCTCCGGTTCCCTGGCTCTGGATTTCTACCAGGGCTTGGGGTTCCTCCATCTGGCCATTGCCCTCAGGGATAAAGTCCCATCCTCTCCACACAGCCCAAGGGGCCCTTGCTGACTTGGTCCTGACCTTGGCTGGACCTCATTCCCGCCCCTTGCCACGCCCCCAGCAACAGGCAGCTGCCCAGCTCAGAGAGCAAGCACCTGGGATACTCTGGAATAGCAGCTCGCTGGCTGGCCCCCACTTGTCCTACAGTGGACGTCACGCTCTCTCCAGCTTTCCTCTCCTGACCTGCCAGTTATGTCTCTGTGTCCCCCAGCAGAGGCTGTTCTGTTTTCTCTCTCCCTCATTAAACTGAGTTCTGTGCCAAGGGCAATGACGGCATACAGAAGGGGTCAAGGAATATTTGAATGAATGAATGAAAAAATGAATGAAGTGGAAGCTCCAGGCAAGCTGCTGTGGCCATCCCAGAGCTGTGCCCTGCCCAGGAGGTGGGGGTGGGGTGCTGAGAGGGGTGTAGATTTTCAAGGGAGGTTCCAGCAGGGCTCAGCCAGGCCACAGCCCCAAGCTGACTGGCCCATGACTCACAGGCCCCAAACAGAGCTTTCATAACCCTCCCTGGCCTTTCTGCATCTGCCTTCTGATCAGGCCTTCAGGCTAATACCTCTCAGGTTTCTCTCTTGCTCCAGCCAGTCTCTCCCTGTGAACTTGAACTTTGCAAGAGCCCCGCTGGCTTTAAAGGACCAGCTCAAGATTCTTGGGCTGTATTGTTATTTTCTTTCCCAAGGAATTCTTGCTCTGTTTACAGAAAGGAAAAAATTTGCCATCCACGCTGGTTAAAGCTCACCCTGATTTTCTGAAACCTCCTCTCCACCCACCCCTCATTTGGCATCTGTCTCCTCGTTGCTAGCGTGGTCCCCAACCACACCCCAGGACTCCCAGGCCATACGGAGACCCCCTGGGTTGGGGAATGACAGCCCCAAAGCTTTGTTTACACTGCCTGCCTGGCCACAGCCATATGGAGCCACCAGGGACTTGCTCTGATCCTGGGAACTATTGAGAACAGAAATCCACATAAATTGGGTTGGGTCCCCCACCTCTCCTTCCCTGCCCTCTCCTCCATCAGTAGATTCCCTCCCCCTTTTGCAGACGTTTCCCCTCCTCCCAGCCAAACAGATTCATTTGCAGAATGGCCTCCTCTTGTCCTCGTGTCTTCCTGTCAGCGATGGGCAGTGCCTCCTGGAGCTCACAGCCTTCTCCTTTGTCCAGTTACTTTTAAAATAATAAACTTTTAATTTTAGAATAAATTTTAGGTTTCCAGAAATGTTACAAAGATCACAAAGAGAGTTATCTTACACATTTCACCAGTTTCCTTTTTGATAACATCTTACGTAACTACAGCACATTTGTCCAAACGAGGAAAACAACAGTGGTACAAAACTATTCACTAAACTCCACACTTTATCCAATTCACTAGTTTTTCCACCAATGTCCTTTTTCTGTTCCAGGATCCAATCCAGAGAACCACATTGAGTTTAGTCATACGCTATTTGTGATGAGGAAATTATAAGTATCTCTGTTTTACAGACGAAGGGAGAAGAGATCGGAGGAGTAAGTGACTTGCTAGGCAGCAAAAGCAGTGGAGGAAAGGGATTTAGAGCTGGAAGCCACTCGTGGTGCAACCTGAGCCTTAGTTTCCTTGTCTGAAGGGTGGGATCACAGGTAATTACTTCATGGCAGGAGCAAGGACTAAAAGAAACCATGTCTATGTGAACCCATGCAACTCAGATTGGGACTTGAACCCACGTGCTGGTGTAACAGGGAAGAGCCAAATCTGACTTCATGTTGGATCTGTTTCTTTCACTTTAACCTTTGCTTCCCATTGCTTTTGTTCACTAAGAGGATACTGTCTATACACAATGGCCTGCCTCAGGGAACACTGCCCCTCTGCCTGAATGTTAAACCAAAGTGCCTTTGTTCAGGGAAACATCCTGACCCTGTCCACCTGTGGATGGCTGCAAGAAAGAAGAAATTGGGACTTGCCTGGTGGTCCAGTGGTAAAGAATCCGCCTTCTGATGCAGGGGACATGGGTTCGATCCCTGGTTGGGGAACTAAGATCCCACATGCCGTGGGGCAAATAAGCCCGCATGCCACAACTACTGAGCCCGCGTGCCTCAACTAGAGAGAAAAAAACCCACACGCCACAACTAGAGAGAAGCCCGCGCTACAATGAAAGATCCCAAGTGCCTCAACTAAGACCTGACGCAGCCAAATATAAAAATAAAATAAATAAAAATAAAATAAATAAATATTTTTAAAAAAGAAAGAAAGAAGAAATGAACACATCCCCTCCCTGAGGCTGGCCATTCCAGGGGACATTTGCAAATCTTATGGCCTTTTTACTTGACTTCCTCATCTCCTCCCCTTCTCTGTTCTGTAAAAGAAACTGGCATCCAAACCCCGCGAAGATGGTTCTTCGGAGACATTAGTTTGCCATCTTCTCGTTCTGCCGGCTTTCCGAATAAAGTCGTTAATCCTTGCCTCAACGCCTCATCTCCGATTTATTGGGGGTGAGCAGAGCAAGCTTGGACTCGGTAATACTGGGACTCGAACCCAACCAAAACCCAGGTTGGGACTTGAACCCACGTTCTTTTAACTGAGATCACACACCTGGTCTCAGGACTTAATGAAGCTCAGGTTCTTGATGTCTCATCGCAGAAAGAATTCAGTGAGAGCCAAAGTGATGGGTAAGAAGTGGATTTATTTAGAGAGAAGCACACTCCACAGACAGAGCGTGGGCCATCTCAGAAGGTGAGAAAGGCACCAGGGTGCAGGGTTGTCAGGTTTTATAGGGGTGGGTATCATCCCCCAATGAGTGGGAGGAGTATTCCAGCTATTTTGGGGAAGGGGTGGGGATTTCCAGAAATTGGGCCACGGCCCACTTTTTGACCTTTATAGTGGGTCTTGGAACTGTCCTGGCGCCTGTGGGTGTGTTATTCAGCTTGCTGATATGTTACAGTGAGCGTATACTGAGGCTCAAGGTCTGGTGGAAGTCGACTCATCCACTCATCCGACATCTTGGACCTACTTGGTTCTAATCAGTTTATGTCGTGTCCTCGGGCTATGTTATTCCTTTAAAGGTTGTGCCCTGCCCCCTTCCCTCCTGTTTCATACGGGCATTTCCTGCCCACGAGATGGTAGCTGCTGTTATTACTGTCAGCGTCATCATTACTGAGAAGCCCAGATCTCTTCAACTCCAAGTTCTTGTCAAGGGTTATGTCTAGAGGAGGCCCTGCCCCTCACCCTCTGGGCCCCTTTACTGGGGAAGAGGACAGGCCCTACCGACCTTGCTTTGAGCAGGCCCTAAAGATTGAGTTAGAAATCCCAGGGTATGGTCCCACTGTGGCCGCTGGCTGCGCATGGCATCTCCCTGGACCTCAGCTTCCTCAGCTGTAAGGAGGGGATGTGAGGCGATGTGGGGAGGACTCTGTGGGGCAGGGGCCGGCCCCCCAGCATCAGTTAGTGTGGGCCATCCCTGGCCCCCCCAAGTGGCAGGTGGTCACAGCCTGGGCCTCCCAGTCAGGCAGGCCTGGTGCCCATCCCAGTTCCACCTCTGTCTGCTTTGTACCCTTGCTGAAACCCTGTCAGGGATCATCAATCATCCCCAGCTCTCCAGCCTCACCCCAAACTAGAACTCAGAAAGGCAGCTCCCTCTGCCCTTCCTTACCCTCAGGCCTAAAGAGGTTGTGTCTTCGGATCAAGTAGCTGGTTAGAGGCTTAACCAGAGGGAGAGCCAGGTCTCGCTAAGACCGTGTCCCCGTGTCCCATCCACCCGAGCACGGCCCCCCACCCTGGCGCCACTCATTCAGCGACTGCTCTGGGGAGCAGCTGCCACCTGCCTGCTGCTTCTTAACTACTTAATGAGGATATGCCCACAAGCCACCCACCACCTCCCCCGGCCGAAAGGAGCGTCCAAAACACCTGATGAAGGAAGTGTTAAAAGATCGTTTTCAAGAAAAAGTAAAATCATGACTCCCATACGGATAAAAAGAAAATGAATACGTGTTAAACATTTTGTTTAACTCAGAAGGCAACCAGGTGGATGTTACAACCGGCAGCAGAAGGACATTCACGTGTATAAGTCAGGAATATTGACATGAATGGGCAGATGCAGGTGAAACTGATTTTTCCACAAGGGGATGGGGGGGAACCTCTAAGGACGGGATTTATCAGTTACTACAATTTACAGAGTTGTAAAATAGCTGAAAGACAATGAAAGGCTAGAATCCAATAACCAGGAAGATGGTGCTGCATGCAGACAGTCTGTAGTTTTCCACTGAAGTGAACATTTTTTTTCTGCAGAAGGAAGGTCATGGTAGGGCACAGTCCACGGTCTCTAAGCTGATGATCATTCACGAGATTAGTGTGATTCACACACTATAAATGCAAGAGCCTTTCTGAATGCATCCGGGAAAGTACATCTCACTTGCAAAAGGCCTGCAGCCTAAAATCAGCAGCTCTTAAGATGAAGGGCTCAAAACATTTAAGAATATTTTCAGATGGATTTTGGCATCTGTGTTACATGATGGGTTCTGGAACATTCTAGAATGTGGGTGTTTCTGATCTGCGTCTGTAGCACTGGCCTGTAGTTTTTACTGGACCTGGTTTGATCCTGATTCTGATGTGCAGCCCTAGGCAGTTACACCATCTCTCTGATTCTCTGATGTGCAGCTTGTCTTTGAATCGGGATATTAACAGTAGCTACTTTGTAGACTACTATTTTTTAGGAGGAGCTATTCGCCTTATGAGAACTGTATTGTAAACTGATAAAACCATTTCTTTGCAAATGTCCTGTGGCCACTAGGATTCTTCCTTATCAGCCCAGTCTTCTCTTCTCTCCCCAAACTTGATCCCCTTCTGCTCTCCTTTAATCCCTCATTTCCACCATTTGTGTCCCTAGCAGAGTAGAGAGCAGCATTTGGTTGCCCTGGAGGGGCTGGCACGTGCCGGGTGTGGCCTCGGGTTAAGGGGGACTCTCGGGACAGGGTGACAAACTGGAAAGCTCAGGGTTTCCTAGCAACTTCACGGCGTCCCTTGTCCCAATTCTATGCTTACCGAGCCCAGGTTCCCAGATATAGACTTGCAGGGGTGGCAGCATGGGAACTCCCAGGGGACCCTCCTAACAGGTAGGGGTTTGGGCAGATGAGAAATTCAGTCTCTTGATGTGGGTCTCCCTCCAAGACCCATGTTCTGCTTGCAGCAATTCCACAGCCACATCGCTCACTTTCTAGTTTTCCAAGTCGTTTTCTTCTCTCAGCCTCACTGCAACCATGTGCAGTGGGCAGGCAGGAATTATTCCCATTTTGCATCTGGAGAAGCTGGGGACCCCGTGAGGGGCATGAGAACGTTGGCTCCCCAGGGCTCAATGTCTGGTTTGCTAGCCCATGCTGCCCTCTAGTGGCCGTGCACAGCACCTGCCTTCAGGAAGCCCAGGTCAGCCTGCAGCATCTCACTCACTGGGTTTGCACACAGTAATGGACAGCCTTCCTAGGACCCCAGTGTGGGGCGTGGCACGTCCCCACCTCGGGACTCTTACATCACTTTATCAGCTCCTCACCCTGTCTCCAAGCATCCAATTATGTATACTATTTAACTGTGGTAAAATGTACATAATATAAAATTACCACCATAACCATTTTTTAAAAAATATTAACTTATTTGGTTGCACTGGGTCTTAGTCGCGGCAGGCAGGCTCCTTAGTTGCAGCACGTGGGCTTCCTTAGTTGCAGCAGGCAGGCTCCTTAGATAACCACTTTTATTTTTTTCAAACAGATGTAACTTTATTTATTTATTTATGGCTGTGTTGGGTCTTCGTTTCTGTGCGAGGGCTTTCTCTAGTTGTGGCAAGCAGGGGCCACCGTTCATTGCGGTGCGCGGGCCTCTCACTGTCGTGGCCTCTCGTTGCGGAGCACAGGCTCCAGACGCGCAGGCTCAGTAGTTGTGGCTCACGGGCCCATTTGCTCCGTGGCATGTGGGCTCTTCCCAGACCAGGGCTCGAACCCGTGTCCCCCTGCATTGGCAGGCAGATTCTCAACCACTGCACCACCAGGGAAGCCCTAGATAACCACTTTTAAGTGTTCAGTGGCATTAAGTACATTCACACTGTTGTGCAACCACCTCCTCCCATTCATCTCCAGACCACTTTTCATTGTGCAAACTCACATTTTGTACTCCCTCAACAACTCCCTAACCCCCCCTCCCCGTAGCCCCTAACCCACCACCCTTCTACGAATTTAACTACTCTAAGACCTCACATATGTGGAATCATACAGCACCTTGTCTTTTCCTGACTGGCTTATTTTACGTTGCATAAATCTCCCTAGAAGTGTCCTCTTATGGAGTGATTTATGAATGTGCGGCCCAGAAGACAAAGGCACCCCTCAGAATTTCATCCAGACACCACCCTTCCAAACACAACCAACCAGAAGTAGGCTGGGACACGTGTAACCACAGCACAAGATGACAATTTTATGACAAGAAAAACCACACCAAACCAAACTTGGCGACTAAGAGAAAAAAGTGGCCCGACAGCTGGGAGCTGCTAGCCTGGCCCTCACCTCTGGGCCTTGGTGAGCTCCAACCTCACAGAGCACTGTAGGCGTGTCCTGGAGCCCAGCACCTCTGGGCTAGATACAAAAATGGCCAATATCCCTCATCCTATGAGCCACTGCTGCTCCCCTACCAACCACAGCTACAGCGCCACATCCTAGATAGAAAAGAATCAAGCTTCTCAACCATAGAACGCCCCTGCTTCCTGACAGCACACATCCGGAGCAAACCCCCGCTTCCTTAAATCCTCCCCAAACCCCTCAATACCTACCCAAGTTCTAGGAGCCCCCCAACTCTCGCTTACTGAGATGCCCTGCCGTTCCCCATGCAGTGCGCCCCGCCCCCTGCAGCCAGCATGATAAACCCAACTTTGCGAACTGCGTGCATGTCCCCAGTGGTCTCTGGTTGATGGGCTTCAAAAGGACCGTGGAGGAACGCTGACAGGAGTGATGGCTAAGAACTGCCAGCCAGCACCAGACGGTACAAGGGACTCACGAGCTTGTCAGAAACCTCACCAGCCCAACACTTCTATCCCAGCAATCTTCTATGATAGATACTAGTGTTGCTTCCATTTCAGAGATGAGAAAAGCAAGGCTCAGATGATTAATAACTTGTCCACACTGTAGAGCAGCAGAGCCAGGTCTGAGACCGGGGTCACTTGCCCCCAGGTCCAGCGCCCTTTCTGGCCCCGTATCCTTCTCTCCGGAGCTGCGCTCACCAAGCCCAGCTGGTGGTGTCCGAGCTGCAGCGGGCGAGCAAGCTCACGGGGGCCCACGTGCAGAGAGTACTTCCTGAGGGCGGTGTTGACTCTGCTAAAGGATTTGGTGGCCTTAGAGGGCCTCCTGCAGGGACCACCCTGGTCACCCAGCAGCCACCTCATTGCTGGTGGGTGTGTCCAGGAACAGTGCACCTGTGAGCTGGCCAGTGTAAGTCTTCATTGCTGGGGATGAGGAGGGACAAGAGTTTCTTGACCTGCTGAGAAGAGCCGCAGTTTGGGGGCAGGGGATACAGGCACTTGCTGGACATTCATGCCACACTGAGCAGATGCTCAGACATTTGTCTGGTGCTACTATCAAAGGCCAGCATTTACCTAGGTGAGGTCTTAGTTGGAACACAGACAAACTTCGAATAGTTATGCATTTATTTTCATGTATAACTAGCACATCGACATGTGACTGCATGGATATATTGCTTAGTTAACCTAAGACTAAATCGGTGAGTGAAAAAAAAAAAAAAAAAGGACGTTGAGTTAAAGAAAATATTAAGGAGATAATAGAATAGGAGGTCCTTGTATGATAGAAATTGTGGAGGTATGGGAAGGCCTGGAGTTTGCGACTTGCCGCTCTAAGCTTCGGGCAAGAAGCTGTGCTCTGGTCTGAAGCCCTTAAGGGGCCCTACAGAGAAACTCTCCTGGTACTTGGAGCCCAGGGCACCCTCCTAGGAGCACATGGTACATCGAGACAACCCCAGGGAGGAAAGCACATCTTGTTTAATGTGTTCATGTTCTACAAAATGTCTTAGAAGTTACAAAGCAACAAAAATGATTTCCCTTAAAAGAGAAAAAGAATCTTCTAGGTGTGGCCTTGAGAAGGCAGTGGTCACAGGGCAGCCTGGGCTGGAGGGCCCGAGTAGGTGTTGGGGGACACCCGTGTTGCTGTCCTGGAGGAATGTGTGTGTGTGTGTGCACACGGGTGTGCACGGCCGTAGTCAAGGCTGCTGCAGGAGGCACACTCAGAGCTCCTGTACTCTGCTCCCCAGCAGACAACAGGCACTCAGTCCATGTCTGCTGAATCACTGTTGCACACAGAAGGAGGCACCGGAAGCCAGGGTGCAGGGGTTGCTGACTTCCTTGGGTGTCAGCGTGTCATCCTTCGCTCCTGCCTCTGCTGTTCAGGTTCATGCCTGGGCCCCATGTCAGCATGACATGTCCCCAGTGTAGGAAGTCCATGGCCATGCCACCAGTAGGTCACACTCTTGTACATTTATGAACAACAGAAGGCATTTTCTTTTAAGATTCCCACCTCCCCTCCAAAAAATCTGAAGAATGTTTCTCATCACTTAAACTTCAAATTTTAAAAATAGTGCTTTTTAAGGGACTTTGCAGTTTTCCTGAAATAGTTCAGTCCTGCAAGGCAGAGCTGGTCTCAGTACCCCCAGAGCTAACGTGTCATTGCTAGGGGCACAGGGTGCCATCTAGAGACTCAACCCAACTCACCCCTGGAAATGGAGGTCAAGGCCAGTGCTCAAGAGGGGCCAGAGTCGTGGAGATGGGACCCCCAGGCATGATACTCATGGTACAAAAGCCTCCCAGTGCCCAGAGGAGAGAAGGAACAGCTGAGAGTCTAAAGGGTGCTCTGAGCTGGGAGGAGGCTTGGGTCCCGGACATGAGGGGCAGGCCTGCAGGCTGGTCCCTGTGTGGCTCGGAAGGAAAGTGTGCAAGAGCAGGTCAGGAAGGGAGACAGGTTGGGGAGGGACCCCCGAGCGGGGCTAGTGTGCAACCACGGCCCCCAGCCCACGGGTGCCCTCAGCAGCACCCCGCAGCACTCCGCTTCACGTGGCACGGCTTGCAGAAGAGACGGTTGTTCAGAGGGTAGCAGCCTTGGTCCGTGGGCTCCACAGACAGGAGGATCCTGCAGTCCTGCGGGAACAAGGCACACGCGGATGGACCCCAGGCCCGAGCACTGCGGCGTGGAGTGTGCGCAGGTGGGACTCGCCAGCGTCCACTGCGGAAATTAACGCGATCAGCTGAG